>NC_053391.1:359400772-359715758 GCF_905171765.1 Bufo bufo | reverse complement strand
GCAATGAAGATTTCAACCTTATTTCATTCTGTAGACTTGTGCCTATGTTTACTGAACAGCATGCCTACAGAAATGGCTTTATAACATACTACAGTATGCAACAAGTAGCAGCAACCATAGGTTTTTATGCACAATTCAAGCCACCTAGTGCTACATCTCATGAACAAATCTAAAAGTCAAATATACAGTTGTTGATAGATGTAAGTTTATTAAAATATAAAGATTTCAAAAGAAGTCATGTTTAAAGTCCATAGAAAAACCTGCTAGATGATTGTTCAGTTGATATTTTAGAATGAAATAGAAACAGCTCCAAAAACTCCTAGAACCCAAGATTACTTATAATAAAGGGTTATGCTATAACTTTTTAACTGGTGGAGGTCCATCCTCTGGAACACCCATGGATCCTACAAGCTTGCTAATTCCTTTAGTCAGTTTACTGTTTTCAATGCACACCGATGCCTGACCTCCCGCTGTAAGGAAATTGTAGCATGGGCCTTTTCAGGTAAATGGCCTAGGGCTATAGCCTGGTGGTTGAGAGTAATGTTGTGCAGGAAAAACTCAGAAGAGGACTCAACACCAGATCCGCACTGTGCTAACTTCATTCTCAGTGTGGATGCCAAAAGTTGAACCCCTCTGATCATAAAGTGATACAATAACCAAGCAATATGCTATCACTTTATAAGATGTGAAGACCCTTTTAAGAGGACCCATCAACTCTCCTGCTATGTCTCTTTAGCAAATACTCAATTCTAAAATAGTAATACAACATATACTAACAATGGAACCTTTTTTAAGAACTGCTTTTGTAATTCCTCCTTAATAAATTAATAACAGGGTGTTACCATAATTTTTTTTTTTTTCATTTGGGTTTGTACTATATACTCTAACATCATCCTCCAATTAGTAAATTAGTAAAAGATATCATTGAGCTGATCTCTAAATGAGCACATTCTTAAAATATACATAAAATGGTAGTTGCTGAGCAATTTAATTTCTGTGCTACCCAACTACAATAAGCTACGTTATGCTCAATAAGGAAGAATTAATTTATTGCTTAATATAACGATTCTCACGTTTTTTTTTACTACAGTTTAAAGGGATTATTTGCACTTTTTTTTTTTTACAGAAATCTTCTCACAATTAGTACATGTTTACTGGGCCACTCAACAATTAATTGAAATCTATGTGAGGGAATTTTGCAGGAAAGATTCAATTTCTCTGCAGTGACGCAAAAGAGCAAATAATCCATTACACCATTTCCACAGAACTGAATGGACTGTCCATATAATATAAGAACATGGCAGGACCTCCAAAGCGATTGACACTCTTTGTATTGTTCTCCATTCCAGTAGATGGCAGCTCTGAAAAGGGGACCTGTTAAGTCTGTGATATGGTATTTGACAGTTGTTTTTTTGAACTGGGCAATCTACACTATTTCTTTAAAAGGAAATAAGTTTTGAATTTGGAGTATAAAGACATATAATGAGTTATTTAGATAAAGAATATATATAATTTTGAATTACTAATAAAGATGCTATTTATGTTTTTTTGTAAAAAGCCAAAAATATATTTTCTGCCAAAACATTTTGCTTACCAATGTCAATTCACTCTCCTTTGAGAAACTGCATGTGTCCAACACAACTGTCAAGACGCTTTTCTGTGCTGTCAATAGTGTAAAAAGGCATACCGTTGTTTTAAGTATAAATATCCTAAGGTACTGTCAAGATCATGACAGTCATCCTAAAAAAATCTATAAAGGAGAACAACCATTCCAATATAAAAAGGAATACAGGAACAGGGACTATAGTATAAAGCAGCTGTTTTATTTCACAATTTCTGGTCTGTAAAACAGAGTGGACAAAATATAACACTTCACTGCTTAAACCTTAGAGAACTTTTCAGTTTTTGCGTTTCCGTTTTTCACTCCCCGCCATTCCAGTACCATCATTTTTTTTTTATTTTCACATAACCTTATGAGGGCTTATTTTCTGTGGGACAAGCTGTACTTTCTAATGGAACAAAAAACATCCAAATGGGGTGGAATTGGAAGAAAAAAAAAACACAAATCTGCCACAGTTTTATGTTTGTTTGTTTTTAGGGTGTTCCCTATGCTGTAAAATTGACCTGTTATCCTTATTCTCCATGGCAGTATAATTACAAGGATACCGCACTGATGTAGTTTTTCTTGCTTTTGTGGCTATGTGTACATACAGTTAGGTACATAAATATTAGGACATCAACACAATGCTAACATTTTTGGCTCTATACACCACCACAATGGATTTAAAATGAAACAAACAAGATGTGCTTTAACTGCAGACCGTCAGCTTTAATTTGAGGGTATTTACATCCAAATCAGGTGAACAGTGTAGGAATTACAACAGTTTGCATATGTGCCTCCCACTTGTTAAGGGGCCAAAAGTAATGGGACAATTGGCTTCTCAGCTGTTCCATGGCCAGGTGTGTGTTATTCCCTCATTATCCCAATTACAATCAGTAGATAAAAGGTCCAGAGTTCATTTCAAGTGTGCTATTTGCATTTGGAATCTGTTGCTGTCAAATGTCAAGATGAGATCCAAAGAGCTGTCACTATTATTAGTATTATTATTATTGTTATTTATTATTAAAGTGCCATTCATTCCATAGCGCTGTACATATGAAAAGGGGTATACATACATAATACAGACAATTGCACTAATCCTAAACAAGACAAGATACAAACTGGTACAGAAGGAGAGAGGGCCCTGCCCGTGAGGGCTTACAGTCTACATGGTAGGGGAGAAGGACACAGTAGGTGCGGGTGAAGTTGGTCATGGCGGTATAGAGGCAGCAGGGTCACTGGTTGTAGGCTTGTATAAAGAGGTGGGTTTTCAGGTTTCTTTTGAAGGATTCCACTGTAGGTGAGAGTCTGATATGTTGGGTTAGCAAGTTCCAGAGTGTGGGGGATGCATGGGAGAGATCTTGGAGGCGATTGTGGGAAAAGGTGATATGAGGAGAGGAGAGAAGGAGGTGTTGTGAGGATCGGAGAGTGTGTGTGGGGATGTATCGGGAAAGTAGCTTCATATCAGTGAAGCAAGCCATCATTAGGCTGAAAAAACAAAACAAACCCATCAGAGAGATAGCAAAAACATTAGACGTGGCCAAAACAACTGTTGGGAACATTCTTAAAAAGAAGGAACGCACCGGTGAGCTTAGCAACACCAAAAGACCCGGAAGACCACGGAAAATAACACTTCACAACAGTTGGCCAGATCAAGAACACTCTCCAGGAGGTAGGTGTATATGTGTCAAAGTCAACAATCAAGAGAAGACTTCACCAGAGTGAATACAGAGGGTTCACCACAAGATGTAAACCATTGGTGAGCCTCAAAAGTAGGAAGGGCAGATTAGAGTTTGCCAAACAATATTTAAAAAAGCCTTCACAAATCTGGAACAACATCCTATGGACAGATGAGACCAAGATCAACTTGTACCACAGTGATGGGAAGAGAAGAGTATGGAGAAGGAAAGGAACTGCTCATGATCCTAAGCATACCACCTCATCAGTGAATCATGGTGGTGGTAGTGTCATGGCGTGGGCATGTATGGCTGCCAATGGAACTGGTTCTCTTGTATTTATTGATGATGTGACTGCTGACAAAAGCAGCAGGATGAATTCTGAAGTGTTTCGGCCAATATTATCTGCTCATATTCAGCCAAATTCATCAGAACTCATTGGACGGCGCTTCACAGTGCAGATGGACAACGACCCAAAGCATACTGCAAAAGCAACCAAAGAGTTTTTTAAGGGAAATAAATGGAATGTTATGCAATGGCCAAGTCAATCACCTCATCAAACTGAAGGGAAAATGCCCCAAGAACAAGCAGGAACTGAAGACAGTTGCAGTAGAGGCCTGGCAGAGCATCACCAGGTATGAAACCCAGCGTCTGGTGATGTCTATGCATTCCAGACTTCAGGCTGTAAATGACTGCAAAGGATTTGCAACCAAGTATTAAAAAGTGAAAGTTTGATTTATGATTATTATTCTGTCCCATTACTTTTGGTCCCTTAACAAGTGGGAGGCACAT
The DNA here is from genome assembly GCF_905171765.1 of Bufo bufo. Lineage (NCBI taxonomy): Eukaryota > Metazoa > Chordata > Amphibia > Anura > Bufonidae > Bufo > Bufo bufo. The sequence continues at coordinate 359,711,690 of NC_053391.1, read as the reverse complement.
ATGCAAACTGTTGTAATTCCTACACCGTTCACCTGATTTGGATATAAATACCCTCAAATTAAGCTGATTGCAGTTAAAGCACATCTTGTTAGTTTCATTTCAAATCCATTGTGGTGGTGTATAGAGCCAAAAAATTTTGAATTGTGTTAATGTCCCAATATTAATGGACCTGACTGTAGCTAAATAAGGGATCATTTTTTGCTGGGCGATCTGTATTTTTCAGTGATATCGGTGATATGGATAAATACTGTAAAATTTTAGTACTGTATATTTAGTAGGGGCGTTTTTCCACCTGATGATGCCTATGATGTGCATTTTTTTATTATGTATTTTGATTTTGGGGAAAGGGGGTGATTTAAACTTTTATACATTTTAATTTTTTATACATTTTTTTTACCTTTTTAACTTTTTTTAAACTTTTTTTTTAAGTCACCCTAGGGGACTATAACTGGCAATCATTAGACTGCCCATTGTGTTCTGTGTTCTAAATAGCCATCATAGAACTCTTCATTTATAATATACCAATACAGAGCTGCCACCTGCTAGCCCCGTATTGGTATATTTTAGTAATAGCTACTGAAGCCTCCTTGAGGCTTTGGGCTATTACTGTACTAAAACAGATTCCCCAATCTTAACCGGGGAACATTGTTACGGGTGCAGAAGCGCGCAGCACCTGCTTATGGACCGCTCAGATGTTGTGGTCACATTTGACCACAGCATCTGAGGGGTTAAATGTATGTGATCATTCGTAGGGCTGATCATATATATCCTGCGTGGGTCTCTGCTGTTTGAAACAGCAGAAAATCAGAAGCAACGGCACCTGCTGCATGCACAAGCAGGTGCCATATTAAAAGTGACGATTTCCACCGTACATCTACGATGGAGGTTGCCAAAGGGTTAAAGGGAATCTGTCATCAGATTTAAACCTATGAAACTGGCTGAACTGTTGCATGTATGCTTGGTTTAATAAATGTAAATGAGCCTCTAGGAGGTATTAGGCATTGCTATTACACCTAGAGGCTCTGCTCCCTCTGCAACTGCAGTGCCCTCAGCACATTGATTGACAGGACCAGGCAGTGTAAACGTGATCACACCTGGCCCCGTCAATCAGAGTGCAAAGGGCAAAGCAGTTGCAGAGCAAGCTGAGCCTCTATGTGTAATGACAACGCCCTTGATGTTCCTGGAAGCTAATTTGCATATATTAAAACATCATTTTTCTCAGCAATGCAGACACATATGAACATAGGACCTACACAGATGCCTTTAGCTGCCAAGTGCACATTTAACAGGTGAATCAGTTTCATAGGTACATATCTGCTGACAGATGCCCTTTAACTCCTTAAGGACACAGCCTTATTTCACCTTAAGGACCAGGCCATTTTTTTGCAAATCTGACCAGTGTCACTTTATGTGGTGATAACTTTAAAACGCTTTTACTTATCCAGGCCATTCTCAGATTGTTTTTTCGTCACATATCGTACTTCATAACACTGGTAAAATTGAGTCTAAAAAATTCATTTTTATTTATATAAAAATACCAAATTTACCAAAATTTTGGAAAAATTAGCAAATTTCCAAGTTTCAATTTCACTACTTCTATAATACATAGTAATACCTCCAAAAATTGTTATTAGTTTACATTCCCCATATGTCTACTTCATATTTGGATCATTTTGGGAATGCCATTTTATTTTTTGGGGACGTTACAAGGCTTAGAAGTTTAGATGCAAATATTGAAAATCTTCAGAAATTTTCAAAAACCCACTTTTTAGGGACCAGTTCAGGTCTGAAGTCACTTTGTGAGGCCTACATAATAGAAACCACCCAAAAGTGACCCCATTCTAGAAACTACTATTAACCCTTTAGGTGTTCCCCAAGAGTTGATGGCAAATGGAGATGAAATTTCAGAATTAAAATTTTTTGCCAAATTTTCAATTTTAATCAATTTTTTCCACTAACAAAGCAAGGGTTAACAGCCAAACAAAACTCTATATTTATTGCACTGACTCTGCGGTTTACAGAAACACCTGATATGTGGGCGTACACCACTGTAAGGCCCCACGTCAGGGCGTAGAGGGAAATGAGCGCCGTGTGGTTTTTGGAAGGCAGATTTTGCTGGACTGGTTTATTACACCATGTCCCATTTGAATCCCCCCTGAAACTCCAAAAAAGTGATCCCATTTTGGAAACTACGGGATAAGATGGCTGTTTTTTTGGTGCTATTTTAGGGTACATATGATTTTTGGTTGCTCTATATTACACTTTTTGTGAAGCAAAGTAACAAAAAATAGAAATTCAGAAATTTCATCTCCATTTGCCATTGACTCTTGTGGAACACTTAAAGGGTTAACAAAGTTTGTAAAATCAGTTTTGAATACCTTGAGGGGTGTAGTTTCTTAAATGGGGTCACTTTTTGGAGTTTCTACTGTAGGGATGCATCGGGGGGCTTTAAATGGGACATGGTGTAAAAAAAAACAGTCCAGCAAAATCTGCCTTCCAAAAACCGTATGGCATTCCAGTCCTTCTGCGCCCTGCCGTGTGGCCATAGAGCAGTTTACGACCACATATGGGGTGTTTCTGTAAACTACAGAATCAGGGCAATAAATATTGAGTTTTGTTTGGCTGTTAACCCTTGCTTTGTTACGGGAAAAATGGATTAAAATGGAAAATTTGCCAAAAAATACCTGTTTTGGCACCATTTTTTATATTTTTTATTTACAACGTTCATCTGACAGATTAGATCATGTGCTATTTTTATAGAGCAGGTTGTTAGGGACACAGGGATACCTAATATGTTTACTTTTTTAAATTTATTTAAGTTTTACACAATAATATCATTTTTGAAACAAAAAAAATAATTTTTGTGTCTCCATAGTCTGAGAGCCATAGTTTTTTTAAATTTTTTGGGTGATTGTCTTAGTTAGGGTCTAATTTTTTGCAGGATGAGATGACTGTTTTAATGGTATGATTTTGGGGTGTGTATACCTTTTTGATCACTTGCTATTACACTTTTTGTGATGTAAGGTGACAAAATTATGCATTTTTTTACACCATTTTTATTTTTACGTTGTTCACCTGAGGGGTTAGATCATGTGATATTTTTATAGAGCAGGTTCTTACGGACACGGCGATACCTAATATGTATACCTTTTTTTATTTATTAAAAATATCATTTTTGAAACCAAAAAAACTTGTTTTAGTGTCTCCCTAGTCTGAGAGCCATATATATATTTTTTTTGGGGGCCATTGTCTCATGTAGGGTCTCATTTTTTGCGGGATGAGGCAACGGTTTGAATGGTACTATTTTGGCGTACACTTTTATTACCTTTTTTGGGAAGTAAGATGGGCAAAATTTCAATTTCATCATAGTTTTTATTATGCATGGAATGTAACATGACGGTTTTATAGATCAGGTCATTACGGACACGGTGATATATAACATGTGTAGGGAATTTTATTATTTTAATTTTTAATCAGGGATGAATGTGTTTTTTTATTTTTAAATTTTTTCACTTTTTTCACTTTTTTTTTTTTTTTACCCAGTCCCACTTGGTTCTTGAAGATCCAGTGGGTCTGATGTCTGTATAATACAGTAGAGTACACTATATAGTGTACTGTACTGTTTTTTACTTACACTTTGTCTGAACAGATCTCTGCCTTTAGCACAGATCTGTTTAGCACCAGCTTGAGAAGGCATCCTGTTGCCATGGGAACCTTCCCCGTCTGCCACAACTGAGCAGACGGGGAAGGGGAGGGAGGGGGGCTCCCTCCCTCTGTGACCCCATCCTGTCCGGGGGCTGCAAAGGCACAGCAGCCCCCCGATGGGAGAGGGAGCTACCTTCCTGTTAACCTATTCCATACAGCGGTCCCTACAGACCGCGGCATGGAAGGGGTTAAAACGGCTGACATCTCCACAGATGTCAGCCGTTTGAATCAGAGTGTCAGCAATGTGCTGAAACTCTGATTCAACCTCTCTGTCATCCTGAGAATAAACGGGTGGCGGGCAGAAGATTGCTCGCCCGCCCCCCACACTGCCGCCTGCCTCCCGCACAGCCCGCAATCCTCCCCCTGCTGCGCCCGCAGGCACAAAAACACAGAGGGCTGCAGGGGGGGGCAACTTTGAAATACAGGCACCTTGAGGTTTCTGATCCCTGCAGTCACAGACCGCAGGGATCAGAAACTTGCATAAGCGCTACAAACCGCAGGTCTGAATTGACCTGCGGTTTGTAGCGATCGGCAATGTGGAGGGGGTTACAGGACCCCCTAGGCATTGTCACAGGGTGCCTGCTAAATGATTGCAACAGGCACCCCGCCCTGTGTTCTTAAGGGGTTAACTAAACCAATGGCAATAGTTTTAGTTTTCCTAGTCAGAGCTTACTCTACCAAAAGTAACAAATGGGTTTTCCAGTTTCATTCAACATCCTTAAAAATAATCATTTATGAAGGTAGCTCTAATTTTTTATGTATTTATTTTACCTTTATTTCTTTTGTTCTGGGCTGCTGTCACATGAACATGTCCATACAGCTCTTTCTTATCACCTGTGATGTTATGTCCATGGGTGTGTCAGAGATTGGTAAGTGTCTATGTAACTAGATGGGTGGGAGGAGCTATAAACTATGCGCGGTGCTAGAGCTGTGGCAGAGAAAGAAGTGCATCATGGGTTTGGTTGGATAGAGCATCAGGAAGTGCTACATACAGGATGGAAACAATCCAGAGGGATTGGTTTACATTGTGAAAACGGGTCAGGAGAAGCCAAACTGAAGGAAAAAAAGCATGAGAAAGATGCACATAATGTAATAAACTACATGGGCATATTATTTATAAACCATAGTAATCCCAGAAAACCCATTTAAAGTAACTATATTTTTCTAAGAACACACTAAAATGTGACAACTGAAACTACAGTATCCATTGTACAATTCTGTAAATTACCTATACAGTGCTACCTACAATGTGTTCTCTTCATGTTTCATGGCCTCCAGTGTAAATCAACTTCTAAGATGTAGTCTTTGCATGCTGTGGCCGATTATGTGTACATCTTTAAAAAAGGCATATGTATAATGACACAAGTGACATCGTCCATTAGGGAAGAATTTATGGCGCTTCACATTTATGTCACTAATGGACATGCAATGTTTATCAGAAGATTATTAGTTCCATTTGTTTCTCATTATTTTGTGCAGGTCATTTGCTTCCAGGGAAAAAAAGCTTGTGGTGGGATTGAAAATCTTGGTTTTGAGTCCCCCTCCCTTCCTCTCCTGGATGCCCTTGCTGCACAATGTCTGTACAGAGCCAGAGTTTATGAAGACTATCAATCTGCTGGAACCAAGCATTTGTTTTTATACATTCCCTCCCTGAAACAACAGCAGTAAATGCTGAAAAATCATGCTGTGATGTTAAAGTACATTTATTGAAACATGCAAGAAAAATTTAATTGACATCATAAAGCAGACAGGTTTATGGAAATATTTTGCATACGGTATAATAAAATAATATTTGCTTAGTACTGTGTAAAATATATTCTGCTTTTTTGTTTCTGTACCAATCATTAATTGATGGTAAACTTTTCCCATGATAATGGACATAAAGCAGATTTGTATATTTTTCCTAGTCCAAGGGAAATTTTTTTACTCTCATTCAACTGTTCTACCTATCTGTGTGCATACGAATATGCAGCTAGATAACCATTGCTACTAAGGCTGAGCATAATACTAACCTGATCATGGGAGCATAGAACCAGTTCACTAGACAAGTAGACATATTTTCTACAGTTGCCAATGAGGTTGATGCTTTGACCTCTGATACAACCTTTAAAAATGACAGCTCTAATCTGATTGGTCACTATGAAAATAACTATTTGTAGATGGCTTAGCTGTTATTCTTGGGGCCCTGCTTAACCCTTTCCCAGCACCGTACATGAATGGTGCAGAACAGGTCTTTAAAGATGGTGCCCACTCGTTAGGGCTCTGTCAGCATTATATCTCCAGAAAAAAGTCATCTCTGTCTTGTACTGTCACATGGCAGAGAACATAGGCTACTCTTTGTAATTGTTGCTGTACAGCAAGGTGCATACCACTGTAGACACCTGTAGTAGCTGTTATGGACAGGGATACTACATGTCTTTCATGGCCCACTGGGTCAATATTTTTTATGGCAGCAGCGAGGCAATAAGGCCCAGTCATATTGACACCTGGTTCCCACACCAGGCATTTATCCTCCTCCTGCACATCTTCCTCAATGGACATTGATAAATTTAGTCATGCAACGCTTTTTTAAAAACGACAGTGGCTTGTAGAGGGTGTTGGCCTGCATTTCAGACGTTCTTATGTGGCAAGGAACAACCTCTTGGACTTGCAGCAACAGAACGGTCTTCCATTACACCACTTGATATGTGACATTCCAACTCACTGAAATTCCACCTTGCGTAAAGCAGTGTACAATGTTGCCATGCACCAGATCACCTTAGCAGGTAGCATGTGTTGTTTTGAGGTCAGGCATTAGCAGCTCATCAGAGACACATGTCACATACTCTGGCCCTTCGAAGAGGCCATTACATTTGTCAGTAGAAACAACCTTCATGCCCCCGCAATTTTTTTTTTAAGATCAGATGCTCATACTAACAAAACAAGGACAACAGAAGAAAGGATTCTGCATCCTGCTGGCCACCCTGTAGCTGTTGGAAATCCACACAAAGTCTCATGAAGAAGGAAGTGAAGGAAAAGGAGGATAAGAGGCTACAATTAGAGATGGAAGAGGAACAGTTGGTGGTGAAGGAGCACAAGGCTTATGATGATGATGACAACACTGGCCATCACAACCAATCATTGCAGTCGAGAAGCAGAGTTGGAAAGACCTGGGGCTTCAGGCATGCTGGTAAGCATGGCAAGCTGTATGCTTGTTTACTTACATATTGACAAGCATATAGTTAGCATGAAGCAATCTGATGATTACTGGATTTGACCCTTGCTATTATTCAAAATGGGGGAATGTTTTACTGTTGCCAAAAGGGAGGCCAAATTGCTTTATTACTAGGTTAAACTACGTAAATGGATTGCTGCAGCTTTTGGTGAGCATATGTCTGCTGCCCACATGTCTGACCAGAAGGCCACTCTCCACCTCCCTCCAATTTACCCACCTCCCACCTGCTCCGCTACCACAAGCAGCAGACAGTTCAGTATCATCAACATGATGGAACAATTTTTCCATGTGCTTATGCAAGTCAGTAAATGGAAATGAACCACCTGAACAGCCAGGTTGAGTTCTACCTTTACTGTCGCCTTATCCCCATGCATACTGTGTTCCCTGACCCATAGACTTCTGGGTAGGCAGACTGGAACAGTCTTCTCCAGTCTCCAGTGTCATCTCAGAGAAGGTTTTGAGCGTGGCAGGTGGCATGATCACACCCAAACTGACAATAATCACTTTATACAAGCAAGTATTTTACCTCTGTTAACGTAAAAATTAAATTGTCCAGAACAAGCCACTGCTTCTTATGACATTAAGGTGTATGTATAGATACGATGAAATGGCACATTGTGTTTATAAACATTCTGTTTGTTAACAGCGTAAACCATGTATTTACCCAAATTTATATAAGTGGCACCCCTGGTCAAAATTAGTGTGACTGTAAACAGTTAAAGGGGTTGTCCCATGAAAATTATTGTACAGCACCTAGATCTGAATACTTTTGTATTTACATGTAATTCAAAATGTAGCATAGCCACTGATTTATTCAATAACATTTATCTGTATAGCGCCACCTGCTGTTTTTTTTCTTATTTCTTTGGCTCACTGAGAAGGCCGCACATGCTCAGTTTCATCCTTCAACTGCCTCCTGAGCTGTAAAAGGAAGAACTGAGAAATGCCCCCTGAGCTGCACAAGAAAAGACACTCCCCTTGAGCTGTCAGCATGATATAAATCTAGCAGAGCAATGAATGGGGAGATCTCTGGATCCATGTGAGGTACAGGGCTGGTTCTAGCTTTGTTAGCAAGAGATCGCTATGTCCTATATAATGTGTGGTTTTCATTGTTTACATTAATCATGGGATAACCCCTTCAAGTAAGTTGAAGATAAAATGATCTCCCAAAAGCATAAAGTTAAAGATGACACATTTCCTTTGTATTTTAACCAGAAACAATTTTTTATTATTTAATTTTATTTTCATCTTTTATATTTTCAAAATAATAAAAAAAATTGGCAAGTATCGTAGCTTGTAAATGCTTTTTGTAGCCAGTCAGAAGTCTTTACCTCTTTGTTTGAAGTATTTTCATCTATTCTTCCTTGCTAACGTCTGCAGTAGTTCTTTGAGATTCCTGGGTCCTCTTTTGAGGTCTATACACAATTTTTCAATGATGTTCAGATCAGGGGACTGTGAGGGCCATGGTAAAACCTTCAGCTTGCACCTTTTGAGGTAGTCTATTGTGGATTTTTAGGTGTTTTTAGGATCACTATCTATTTGTAGAAGACATCCTTTTTTCAACTTTAATATTTTTACAGTTTTTCGTTACATTTGTTTCTAGAATTTGCTGGAATTTTATAGAATCCATTCTTCCCTCAACCCGTGAAATGTTACCTGTTGCAATGGCTACAACCCAACCCCAAAGAATGATTGATCCAACCCCATGCATAATTGCTTAATGGTTGCAGAGATGTTTTTTCATGAAATTCTGTGCCCCCCTTCTCCAAACATACTTTTGCTCCAAACATACCTTGCCAAAGAGTTCTATCTTAACTCCATCGGTCCACAGGACTTGTTTCCAAAATGCCTTAGGCTTCTTTAGATGTTCTTTTGTAAATGTCTGATGCAGAATTTTGTGATGAGGATTCAGGAGAGGTTTTCTTCTGATGACTCTTTCATGAATGCCATATATGTGCTGGTGTCGCTAAACAGTAGAAAAAGGGATAACTCCAGAGTCTGCTAAATCTTCCTGAAGGACTTTTGCAGTGAAGCAGGGTTCTGTCTCAGAAATTTTTCTTAGTCTTCCAGACCTTCTCTTGGAGGTCTGTTCCAGTTAACTGCCATTTTTTTATTACATTTTGAACTGATGGCTGTAGATTTTGGGACAAGGTTAGAGGAGTCTGGGTATTAATATAGTTTTGAAATTTGCACCTGGCCCTTCCTAATGATGACTGTGAACAAGCCTTAACCCTTATGCCTTATTTAAGGCTATGTACACCTTTGGGTGCATTTTTTTTTATTATTGCATTGTACTCATGAGGTAAAAATCTTTTTTTTTTTTCAATTGGTCTTTACTAAAAATATGGAGTCCATTTCTCTGTAGAGAGCTGAGATGCTCTATTAGGAGGATCTGATTTTTCTCTCTGCTTGGTCAGACAGCTAGCTGACCGACTTTTTAACCCTGCTTTCTAACATTATAAACACTCATTCAAGATCAATCCTTATCTTACTGATAAGAATGTGGTTTAAATAAGTGTTTATCACTTCTTAGTAATTTAAAGATAATAGTTATTAGATGAAGGCATAAAATGAAAGTGAAAGTAGGATTCACACAGCTAGAAAAAAAAACTGTTAACCCTTTGTGAGAGAATGGCTGAATATTTTTTAATAAAGACCAATTTAAATAATGAATTTTATTCCAAAGTTGTGCATAGTCCTTAAAATCTGAGACCTCAGTGAATGTTAGCTGACTGCTCAAATCTCCTTCGATTCCCATACTTTTGCAAGGTACTTATTTCCTTTTTTTCACTCAAAAATTGTACAAAACCAAAAAATACTCTGATATTGCTTAAAATGTTGAAGAGTGTGTTTCATCTTTAACTTTATGGCTTTTGTAGATCATTTAATCTTCAACTTGTTTAACTGTTCACATTAACAATAATTCTGACCAGGAGTGCCAAAACTTTTACATGCCACTGTCATTGAGTTAAAGACCTTGAAAGGAAGTGGAAGGAGATAAATAGCAGAAATTTAAAATAAAAAATAAATAGAGAAAATGACAAGATACAGAGACGTCAGAGTGCCATACTAATTTTCAGGCCAATTCTAGAACTTGTAATTCAAGTAGAATCAATATGGCCACAAATTTAATTTTTTTTTAAATTTCAACAAATTGGACACAAAATTTATTTGAAGAAATGTGCTCATCTCTAAGACATATATATATTTTTTTTACCATGCATTGAATAACTCTGTTCTATTCTTCTCACATGCTATTCGAAGTTCTTTCCAATATCAAACTACATATTTCTGGCAAACACCTTTGTTGCTGTTCTGATGTCAGGGTTCTAATGTTAAGATTTGCTATATAGAATCATTCTTTCATAGGGTAAGACTGTAAAGGGATCCAGCAGAGATGAACATATACTGCCTGTTCACAAATGGCTCTGTGGCCGAGCAAGCAAAAAGGCTACAACATCAAGAGTATCTTTGATATGATCATACAGGTGATCATATACAGATGAAGCACCCCTGCTGATTCAGAGACTCAGAAGCCAAGGGGCATATTTGTCTGTAGTAGGTGCCAAAATAGCTTCTATCATCACTTAATAATAAAAATATTAAGGGCATGTCAGACGGACCATTTTAAAGTAATATCATTTTAATTTTAAAGCACTAAGATTCTAAGCATTACTGCTTTTAAACAGCTGCCAAATAATTTATACATGGAATGTTTCTTTAGAAATTGTGTATTTTGATATAGTCAGCCAATGCTGTGCTCTGTGGCCTAGTATATGTTGGACTTAAACCCTTGTACTGCATTATTTGTTGATGAGAAATTTCTGTGCCTTCAGTGGGATTACTAACATGGAAATAGAAACAAATTCTACCTGTCGGCTTGTTATGATGGTGGGCACTCCCACAAACACGGCCACTGTTCTGCTCCCTGTGCTCTGGTGCTTCAGACCCTCTGTCTTTCCTCTCCTCTTTCCAGACGGCCAGGCCACATTCCCAGGTTCTTAAAGAGCCATTGCGCACCCAAATCTGCCCCAGCCTATGTAATATTGATAACCTATCCTCAGGATGGGCAATCAATATCAGATCTGCGGGAGCCGACATTCTCCCCCCGCCGATCAGCGCTGTGTTCTCTTCTCTGTTTACCTGCTCACCATCAACACTGTAGCAGTAAGCAGGTTCAATTACATCTCCGACATCCCATTCACTTAATGGGACGGATCCTTCATATTCAAGTGACTAGGTCAGAGAAGTCCCATTGAAGCAAATGGGACGGCAGAGTTGTAATTACACCTGCTCACTGCTGCAATGTCAATAGCAAGCAGGTAAACAGAGAAGAGAGCACAGCACTCGCATGAAAGGTGAGAAAGGGGGGTGCCACTAGTCCTGGGAATAGGTCATCAATATTACAAAAGGAAACAAAGCCCTCTAAAACGCTACAGAGCAGGGCTGTACATAGTGGTGTGGAAGCATGGGGTCACTTTCTGGTGCTTGCTAAACGTCTTGATGCTTATTTGCTCTCATCTTCTTTCCAGGTTCCTTGTGCTAATTTCTCAAATCCTTGTGTGCTTACAAGGAGATCTTTGAACAGACTCTTCGCAGTGTAGAATGGCTGATAACTGGAAACAGATGATTCTTTTCAACTACAGTGGAAACGTAGATAAGATAATCTGTCCTTCAACATGGCAGAAGCCATAAATAAATCTCACGGGCATCAAAATTGATTGCTGATATTTAGAGTGACTGTTTGCTTAATAATTACAGTCATTTTCTGGAATGAATAAAATAAAAATAAAAAAATCTTCCGCAAATGACTTTTTCCCAAATGCATGGACTTACTATGTAATTACACATAATACGCAATATAATATTCATTGCTTTTCATTACACTTCGACACCTCTTTTTTATAATCAAAGAAAAATTAAATTTGCAAAGCTAATGAAATTCGAATATGCAGGAAAACTGCCCTTTCTTTCTGTTAAACATCTGGCATGGGGATTGAGATTTCCTTTCACAAGTTGCCAATTTGCAGGTACCTTAGTAATGTTACAGCACAAAGAACAGCCTAGGGGTAATGGTGCTATTTATTGTAGAAATCGCTTGTCACTTTGGTTCTGTGGAAAGCGCCTTTGTTTGTTTTTCTTGGGGTTTTTTTGTGATGCTGCTCACCTGCTCTTACCATCATGTAATGGATGTTACATACAAACCCACCACACCCATACATTCTTATTAGGTTAATGCATACATGAGCAATACCAAAGTAGGGTTTGGTAAAACAAGATGTTTGAGGTCCAGCTCTGCATGATTGGGCCCACAACTCCAGAATTCCTGAAAAATAAGTGCTTGTGCACATAGTACAACTACTACTACTGTACCTTTACATGCCTCTAACTACATGCACAGGTTTCTGTGAAAGATTCCAGATGAAAGCAACAGGAAAAAGTCTCATGCACCATCAAATGTCATAGTATGCAGTTATTAACCCCTAGAAGTAATTTTTTTTCTAGAGGAGAATATCCCTACACATACTTAGTGTATTAAGGTATGATACAACCGCAGGGAGATGCATAGTACAGAGCCATATGCATTAGATCTTAGTGTATCAATCTAAAGTAATAGCTTTACATAGATGAAGGTCAATGGCAACTATTCTGAGCACAATATTGTCCTCTGATGAGTGGTTGGGATTTATTATCCCACGTACCAGATTTCTGGTGTTAAAAATTTGCAAAATCCGTTTTTCTGACTTTTTAAATGCCATTGAGACTTTTTGAATATAACTGGCATTTTTACACCACCCTCTCCAAAAAGGTGGTGTGACAAGGTTGGGTTGTTATCCCCTGCACAAATATTATTTTTTGAACCAGAAACTGGCCTAATTCATTACTTAAATCTATGGCAGCTCTGAGGCACCACAGATTTCAGATCTGCACCTCATCATAAATTAAATGCCAATCAAATGAAGTGGAGGGCGGCACAATCAAACACGCACAGGATCGATGTGGAGCGGTCAGTGCAGGTAACAAGGCTGGTGAGGAGACACGCACTCGGCGGTGCACAGCTGAGACAGTAAATACAACGTAACAGACTCCGGTAAGTAGAAAATGAACAGCGGCACTCACCAATGTGCGTTCACAGACAGCAGCTTTATTCCATAAGATTAAGGCAAGGGGCAGACAGTTCAAGCACGCAACTAACAGCGGCGGCCGTTTCGCGCTAACTGCGCTTCGTCAGGCTGTTCGTCAGCCTGACGAAGCGCAGTTAGCGCGAAACGGCCGCCGCTGTTAGTTGCGTGCTTGAACTGTCTCCCCCTTGCCTTAATCTTATGGAATAAAGCTGCTGTCTGTGAACGCACATTGGTGAGTGCCGCTGTTCATTTTCTACTTACCGGAATAAATTAAATGCCTCCTCCAGTGGTGCAGGCCCTATCAAGAACAACATATGTTAGTCTTGATAAATCAGGGCCAAAATCTTTATAGTACATATATGTCTGAGTTGGCATTTTATGTGTTGCCTGTAATTATGGGTATATTGGCTGTCACAGTGATGCTGCAGAAGAAAAAATGTCATGCTTTTCCCAACAAGCTGGGGCAACATGCCACACCTCACAGAACTCACTGGCACGGGTTCATGAAATGTTTATGGAGGAGCAAACTGTGAGCAAGGGGTTATGGCCACCACGTTCTCCAGACTTGTCCACATGCAATTTTTATCTGTGGGGAAATTTAAAACAGAAAGTGTCCACTAATAATCCACATCCCCTGAATGAACTCAAGGAGAGCCTCACAAGCACTATCTGCAGAATCACTGTTGAAAAGCGGCAAGCGATATAAGCCAACATAATCCGACGTGCCTAAAGATGCTTAGAGGTGAACGGGGACCACTTTCAGCATCTTTTGTGACTTGTGGGTAATTAAAAAAAACAATCCACTAGCTCGTTCATCTCACTGGAGGCGAGCTACTTTTTCGTGGGCCACGTTGTACCTTGTTAGATGAAATTCTTAAAGGTTTAGGCAATAGGTCAAATAGATGTGGGAAGTACCAATAACAAAGGTCTAGAAACCAATAAATGGTAGTAACTGCAGCCATGTTACAAGCTAACCTATTATAAATAGTTGTGGCATTTTGGCATTCATTGACTTTAGGTGAACACATGAATGAACACAAATAAGGTTCATGCAACACAGAGAAAAAAAGCACTGTGTCACTGTGAATACATTACAAAAAGAAAAAAACATATTGCTGAGGTATATCTTACTGTAAATAGATTACAAAAATACCTTTAAATATATGTATTAGTACAAATTGCACCAGCAATCATAGTAAATTGTCAGACCAGTGGGTGGTCTTCTTTCAAAAGGAACAATACCTACTGCTGTGCTAATTTTCACAGTGAAAAGTACAAAGTCACATATGATAAAAATATGCCATAGTAACTATAATATTCATAGCCAGAAAAGCAGTGCGTAAAATATCAGGACCAGACAGATCCCCTCAAAGGACTATGCAATATGTACAGTGGCACACAAGTGTCCTTATGGTTCCATATTTTGGATATTTGGATACTTCGCCCACCACTGTTTGGTGCCACCTCCGTATTCCATGTGGCATGAAATGTTCCAATGTATCTATGACAAAGAAAACCTCTGCTTTCCACATGTCATTCAAACAAATGTGTGAGCCTATAGATTTTTTCAGCTGCCAACTACTGTTGTATATAATACGGATCTATAAGATGTGCATCTGGCTTAAAAAATAAGTGTACACATACATACTAGTCCAGAAGAACTTGAACATCTAAGGCTACTTACACACTTGCGTTCGGAGCGGATCCGTCTGGTGTCTGTACAGACGGATCCGCTCCTATAATGCAAACGCTTGCATCCGTTCAGAACGAATCCGTTTGCATAACAGTTTTTTTCAGATCTGATTTTTCACTTTGTGAAAACTCAGATCCGACAGTATATTCTAACACAGAGGCGTTCCCATGGTGATGGGGACGCTTCAAGTTAGAATATACTAAAAGAACTGTGTACATGACTGCCCCCTGCTGCCTGGCAGGTGCTGCCAGGCAGCAAGGGGCAGACCCCCCCTCCCTCCCCCCCCCCTGTTTTTAACTCATTGGTGGCCAGTGCGGCCTCACCTCTCCCCCCCCCCTAGTTAAAATCACGTTCCGAATCCCCCATCATTGGTGGCCAGTGCGGCCTCACATCTCCCCCCCCCCCAGTTAAAATCACATTCCGAATCCCCATCATTGGTGGCCAGTGCGGCCTCACATCTCCCCCCCCTAGTTAAAATCACTTTCCCCCATCATTGGTGGCAGTGGAGAGTTCTGATCGGAGTCCCAGTTTAATCGCTGGGGCTCCGATCGGTAACCATGGCAACCAGGACGCTACTGCAGTCCTGGTTGCCATGGTTATTTAGCAATTTTAGAAGCATTATACTTACCTGCGATGTCTGTGACCAGCTGGGCGCTCCTCCTACTGGTAAGTGACAGGTCTGTGCTATAGGCAATGCGCCGCACAGACCTTTCACTTACCAGTAGGAGGAGCGTCCGGCCGGTCACAGACATTGCAGCTCGCAGGTAAGTATAATGCTTCTAAAAATTGCTAAGTAACCATGGCAACCAGGACTGCAGTAGCGTCCTGGTTGCCATGGTTACCGATCGGAGCCCCAGCGATTAAACTGGGACTCTGATCGGAACTCTCCACTGCCACCAATGATGGGGGAACGTGATTTTAACTAGGGGGAGGGGGAGATGTCAGGCCGCACTGGCCACCAATGATGGGGGATTCGGAACGTGATTTTAACTAGGGGGGGGGAGATGTGAGACCGCACTGGCCATTAATGATGGGGGATTCGGAACGTGATTTTAACTGGGGGGTGGAGATGTGAGGCCGCACTGGCCACCAATGATGGGGGATTCGGAACGTGATTTTAACTAGGGGGGGGGGGTGAGATGTGAGGCCACACTGGCCACCAATGATGGGGGATTCGGAACGTGATTTTAACTAGGGGGGGGAGATGTGAGGCCGCACTGGCTACCAATGATGGGGGATTCGGAACGTGATTTTAACTAGGGGGGGGGAGATGTGAGGCCGCACTGGCTACCAATGATGGGGGATTCGGAACGTGATTTTAACTAGGGGGGGGAGATGTGAGGCTGCACTGGCCACCAATGATGGGGGATTCGGAACGTGATTTTAACTGGGGGGGGAGATGTGAGGCCGCCCTGGCCACCAATGATGGGGGATTCGGAACGTGATTTTAACTAGGGGGGGAGATGTGAGGCCGCACTGGCCACCAATGATGGGGGATTCGGAACGTGATTTTAACTAGGGGGGAGGAGATGTTAGGACGCACTGGCCACCAATGATGGGGGATTCGGAACGTGATTTTAACTAGGGGGGGGAGATGTGAGGCCGCACTGGCCACCAATGATGGGGGATTCGGAACGTGATTTTAACTAGGGGGGGGGAGATGTGAGGCCGCACTGGCCACCAATGATGGGGGATTCGGAATGTGATTTTAACTAGGGGGGTAGAGGTGAGGCCGCACTGGCCACCAATGAGTTAAAAATGGGGGGGGAGGGGGGGTTTGCCCCTTGCTGCCTGGCAGCACCTGCCAGGCAGCAGGGGGCAGTCATGTACACAGTTCTTTTAGTATATTCTAACTTGAAGCGTCCCCATCACCATGGGAACGCCTCTGTGTTAGAATATACTGTCGGATCTGAGTTTCACGATCTAACTCAAATCCGATGGTATATTCTAACATAGAGGCGTTCCCATGGTGATGGGGACGCTTCAAGTTTAAATATACCATCGGATTGGAGAAAACTCCGATCTGATGGTATATTAATAGGGACTCCTGACTTTACATTGAAAGTCAATGGGGGATTGATCCGTTTGAAATTGCACCATATTGTGTCAACGTCAAACGGATCCGTCCCCATTGACTTGCATTGTAAGTCTGGACGGATCCGTTTGGCTCCGCACAGCCAGGCGGACACAAAAACGCTGCAAGCTGCGTTCGCGTGTCCGGCTGCTGAGCGGAACGGAGGCCAAACGGTGCCAAACTGATGCATTCTGAGCATATCCGCATCCACTCAGAATGCATTGGGGCAGTACGGATCCGTTCGGGGCCGTTTGTGAGAGCCTTCAAACGGAACTCACAAGCGGAACCCCGAACGCAAGTGTGAAAGTAGCCTAACAGGGCCAATTCCCAATTTAGTTAATCAGTAAATATACTTTACGTTACCTGAACACAATATGACCACAGCAGTGGGATCCACATGCGACTCACCGCTAACCCTATCTCAGAGGGTTTGCATACTTTGAAAATTTGGACACCACATAGGTACATCTACATGTTCGTATAGAATATAGAACAACTATATTTACAATGAAGATACCAAAACAGGATGTCCAGGTTGAACCTTAGAGTATATTCACATGCAGCAGATTTGTCTGTGATTGTCCTATTCATCTGAACGGGGCTTACGGAAAACTATGTGCTTGCTGCCAAAACTAGCCCAGTTCTGATGAATGGAACTGATTGTTAATCTGCAAAAAAAGGGGGTTAGTCAGCACCTCCCAGTGCGCAGGTGCACGCCGCCATGGCAAAGAGCTAGAGGATAAAAAAGGAGACAATGCAGCAGCACCCTGCAAATCAGATAAAGTACAATAATGCCAAAAATTATAGTGCTAATGCTACGCTTATTTATAAAGTGAGATGCTTGGCAGATGCATTTTGTACAAAACCATCTGAGCCCGTCGGCCGTACGTCAAGGCGATCTCTGTTAGACGGGTCCTAACACTAAATACTACCTGTTATGCGCCATACTGGTCGCCATAAAGTTCAGGGAGTGTTGGATCCACATGCATGCTGGATCCACTCTGCTTTTTACCATTTTTGGTGCCATAATGGCCTCCATTACAAGGGATGCAGGTACCAACATGCATGCCGAGCCCACTCCATACCTTTCCTTGTGCCAGACAGCTTCCAATGAATGTAGTGAGAGCAGGCTACAGCTTTATACTGAAACTAATTAAAATCAACCTATGGGGCAGACAGGCTAATCAGGAGTGCAAGACTCGCTGGAGTGCCACATCTCCAGCATTATAAATCTGCAAAGAAAAGGGGGTTAGTCAGCACCTCCCAATGTGCAGGTGCACGCCGCCATGGCAAAGACCTAGAGGGAAAAAAGAGACAATGCAGCAGCACCCTGCAAATCAGATAAAGTACAATAATGCCAAAAATTATAGTGCTAATGCTACGCTTATTTATAAAGTGAGATGCTTGGCAAATGCATTTTGTACAAAACCATCTGAGCCCGTCTGCCGACGTCAAGGTGATCTCTGTTAGAAGGGTCCTAACACTAAATACTACCTGTTATGCGCCATAATGGCCGCCATAAAGTTCAGGGAATGTTGGATCCACATGCATGCTGGATCCACTCTGCTTTTTACCATTTTTGGTGCCATAATGGCCTCCATTACAAGGGATGCAGGTACCAACATGCATGCCGAACCCACTCTACACCTTTTCTTGTGCCAAACAGCTTCCAATGAATGTAGTGAGAGCAGGCTACAGCTTTATACTGAAACTAATTAAAATCATTATGGCACCAAAAATGGTAAAAAGCAGAGTGGATCCAGCATGCATATGGATCCAACACTCCCTGAACTTTATGGCGACCAGTATGGCGCATAACAGGTAGTATTTAGTGTTAGGACCCGTCTAACAGAGATCGCCTTGACGTACGGCCGACGGGCTCAGATGGTTTTGTACAAAATGCATTGGCCAAGCATCTCACTTTATAAATAAGCGTAGCATTAGCACTATAATTTTTGGCATTATTGTACTTTATCTGATTTGCAGGGTGCTGCTGCATTGTCTCTATTTTTCCTCTGGAACTGATTGTTAGACACATATCTAGCACAATAAACCTGTATCAAGTGAATATAGCCTTATAAATGAAAGATAGTGAAAGCTTTATATATTAAAGACATGGAAATCAAAAGAGGTTCTCTGGGCCATAGATATTGATGACTTTATCCCAGAATAGGTCATCAATATCAGATCAGTGGGGGTCCAACATAAAGAACTCCCACCAATCAGCTGCTTCAGAGCTGGAGACTGACAGTGTGAGGAGCAAGCAGAATGCTCCATCTATTGTGTCTCTTCCAGCACCGACGTACTGAAGCTGAACTCCCATTCATCTGAGAGGGAGCTGAGCTGCACTACCTTGGCATGGCCACTACACAGTTTATGGCACTGTCTGCCTTTAGCTCCTTACATTGTATATTTTCCAGGGCTGTGCAGCCTAAAACAGCTAATTGGTGGGGGTGTTGGAACCAGTGCTTGAAGTGGGCCGGAACGCGGCGGTACTCAGTACCGCCACTTCCAAAAATTGCCCTGGAGAGTACCAGCACCTCTCCGTGCGCCCAGTACGTGGGTTTCCGGTACCGGAGCGCAGGGCCGGCCTTTGGGGTGTGCGGGCTGTGCGGCCGCACAGGGCGCCATAGTAACAGGGGCGCTGGGCGGCCGACAGCTCGCAATGTAATATGCGGCAGGCGAGGCTGAACTTGTGTTCTCCCTCGGGGCGCCCCCTCCATCTAGCCCTCCCCTGTCTGACCTGATTCGTTCCTCCTCCCCTGTCTGACCTGCCTGCTGCCCCCGCCGCTGCCAATAAGAAGAGAGACGGGAGGAGGAGGGGAGGGGCGCACTGCGCCACCAATGAAGATAACTGACCTGAATACAAAAACAGGAGGCGGGTGCTGGAATCAAATAGCCGACAGCCAACCTCTGTGACAGGGAGCTGCGATCAGCTGCAGTTGAGTTAACCCTTCAGGTGCGGTACTGGAGGGGTTAATTGTAGCTGATCGCAGCTCCCTGTCACAGAGGTCGGGTGCCGGCTATTTGATTCCAGCACCCGCCTCCTGTTTTTGTATAAGAAACGTTTGTGGCACAGTGCGCCCCCCCCCCCCCCCCAACACCCCAGTATAAGAAACGTTGGTAGGCAGTGCGCTTTCCCCCCCAAACACCCCAGTATAAGAAACATTGGTGGCTCAGTGGGAAGTGCCAGTGAGGGTTAAAAAATAATAAAAAAATTTTAACTCACCTCCTCCAGATGATCGCGTAGCTGCCGTTCTCCTGTTTTCTTCAAGACCTGTGGTGACGTCACTGAGCTCATCACATGACCCATTACCATGGTGATGGATCATGTGATGCTAACAGTGATGTCACCACAGGTCCTTTGACAGGTCATGAAGAAAGAACAGAAGACGATCAATTGGAGGAGGTGAGTTAATTATTATTTTTATTTTTTAACCCTCATTGGCACTGCCCACTGCGCCACCAATGATTATTATATTGAGGGGGGGCCCACTGCGCCACCAATGATTATTATATTGAGGGGGGGCCCACTGCGCCACCAATGATTATTATATTGAGGGGGGGCGCACTGCGCCACCAATGTTTATTATATTGAGGGGGGGCCCACTGCGCCACCAATGATTATTATATTGAGGGGGGGCCCACTGCGCCACCAATGATTATTATATTGAGGGGGGGCCCACTGCGCCACCAATGATTATTATATTGAGGGGGGGCGCACTGCGCCACCAATGTTTATTATATTGAGGGGGGGCCCACTGCGCCACCAATGTTTATTATATTGAGGGGGGGCGCACTGCGCCACCAATGTTTATTATACTGGGGTGATGGGGGGGCGCACTGCGCCACCAATGTTTATTATACTGGGGTGTTGGGGGGGCGCACTGCGCCACCAATGTTTATTATACTGGGGTGTTCGGGGGGCGCACTGCGCCACCAATGTTTATTATATTGGGGGGGCGCACTGCGCCAATGTTTATTATATTGGGGGGGGGGCGCACTGCGCCACCAATGTTTATTATACTGGGGTGTTGGGGGGGCGCACTGCGCCACCAATGTTTATTATACTGGAGTGTTGGGAGGGGCGCACTGCGCCACCAATGTTTATTATACTGGAGTGTTGGGGGGGCGCACTGCGCCACCAATGTTTATTATACTGGGGTGTTGGGGGGGCGCACTGCGCCACCAATGTTTATTATACTGGGGTGTTGGGGGGGCGCACTGCGCCACCAATGTTTATTATACTGGAGTGTTGGGAGGGGCGCACTGCGCCACCAATGTTTATTATACTGGAGTGTTGGGGGGGCGCACTGCGCCACCAATGTTTATTATACTGGGGTGTTGGGGGGGCGCACTGCGCCACCAATGTTTATTATACTGGGGTGTTGGGGGGGCGCACTGCGCCACCAATGTTTATTATACTGGAGTGTTGGGAGGGGCGCACTGCGCCACCAATGTTTATTATATTGGGGGGGCGCACTGCGCACAATGACGGGTTAGGGAAATTTCACAGCAGAGTGCGCATGCGCTGGGAGCCTCGCCGGCGGTTAGGGTAGGGAAAAATTATGGGCCAGTGCACAGGTGCGGTGATCGGATGGATGTTCTCAGCAGGACACCGGCCGACACTGCGCATGCGCTGGGAGCCTCACCAGCGGTTAGGGTAGGGAAAAAGCACTGACCCGTACATAATTTTTCCCTTCCCTAACCGCTGGTGAGGCTCCCGGTGCATGCGCAGTGTCGGCCGGTGTCCAGCTGAGAACATCCATCCGATCACTGCGCCTGCGCACTGGCCCAGAGACTCCTGGCGCATGCGCACTCTGCTGTGAAACTTCCCTAACCTGTCATTGTGCGCCTGCGCGGCGCTGCACACCTCCTCACGTCATGTCCGGTGCGACCGGAAGTGACGAAGGTAGGGAAATCTCACGAAGTAGGGAAGTATAACATTACACCGGCCTTTGGGGTGTGCGGGCTGGTAACTACTTGGTTGGATAGTCAGCCAGCCTATGCCATGATGCCAGCAACAAGCAGTGTTTTTTTGTTTTTTTTTTGGGGGGGGGGGGGGGGCCACAAGGTTAGCTCGCACAGGGCGCCTGGACACCTAAGGCCGGCCCTGCCGGAGCGCAGCGGAGAGCTGGCAGTATCTCCTCCCTAATGTCGTTGGCTGGGCAGCTAGTGGAGGGGGGCGGGTCGTTGCAGAGTACGGCTCAGGCTGGCGCAGGCAGGGAGTTGACCTCACGTTAGGTGACGTCAACTCCTTCCCGCGCGCCTGTGACTGAGGAGCGATCAGTGCGGCGACCAGTGACTGGTCCTCCTTGGAGTCAGGAGTCGGACGGTGCAGCAAAGAACATCGACTTTGCTTTGGAATCCAACTTCTGAAGAGTACTGGTGAGTGACAGGCACCCACCCTCCCCCCACACACATTAGTTCCTCTCTGTACCAGTACCCCCCCCCCCCCCCCTACAGAGAGGAATTAATGTGTGTGATGAGGGGGGGGGGGGGGGTCTGATGTGCAGGGGGGTACTGGTACAGAGAGGAACGAATGTGCGGTGGTGGGGGGGGGGGTACTGGTACATAGAGGAACTAATATATATGTGTCTGATGGGTGGGTCTGATGTGTAGGGGGCCCCTGCACATCAGACCCCCCCATCACACACATATATATTAGTTCCTCTATGTACCAGGACCCCCCCCCCACCACCGCACATTCGTTCCTCTCTGTACCAGTACCCCCCTGCACATCAGACCCCCCCCCCCTCATCACACACATTAGTTCCTCTCTTTACCAGTACCCCCCCCCCCACCACCACCACACATTAGTGCCTCTCTGTACCAGTACCCCTCTGCACATCAGACCCCCCATCACACACATATATATTAGTTCCTCTATGTACCAGTACCCCCCCCCCCCCCACCACCGCACATTCGTTCCTCTCTGAACCAGTACCCCCCTGCACATCAGACCCCCCCCTCATCACACACACACACACATTAATTCCTCTCTGTACCAGTACCCCCCTGGCAGGGGGGTACTGGTACAGAGAGGAATTAATGTGTGTGTGTGTGATGAGTGGGGGGGGGGTCTGATGTGCAGGGGGGTACTGGTACAGAGAGGAACGAATGTGCGGTGGTGGGGGGGGTACTGTACTGGTACATAGAGGAACTAATATATATGTGTGTGATGGGGGGGTCTGATGTGCAGGGGGGGGGAGCACCGGCGCCTAATAGAGTACCGGCACCTCTTTTGGCCCACTTAAAGCACTGGTTGGAACCCCACCTACTTGATATTGATGACCTATCCTGAGGAAAGGATCTAAATATCCATAGCCTAGGCAACTCCTTTAAACTTAAAATCACAACCTGATTTGTCCTGAAATAAGGAATACGAGTTCAATCCGCGGTAACCCCACGTTTGAACCGTAACAAAAACCACCTCAACAGGCGCCAATCCCTATACCTATGAGTATTCCTGGATACATCTGATGGAATTCCTAGATCTAGGAACATTTGTGATATCTCTTATTCTCACTTATAGCTATGGGCCAAATGATTATGAACTAAACTATCTCTGGTTTATACTCCACTTAATATTATCTAGATCTAGGAATTCCATCAGATGTATCCAGGAATACTCATAGGTATAGGAATTGGCGCCTGTTGAGGTGGTTTTTGTTACAGTTTAAACGTGGGTTTACCCATCCCGCGGATTGAACTCGTATTCCTTTTTTCCTGTATATTCACCAGAGTGTCAGTTCCTATACACTCGTACCACTTGTGCAGCCTTCCCCGCCTATCTGGATCCTGAATTATATAGCTCTATAGATTATTCATCCACCCTCTTGGCGCCTTACCTTTGGGGTATTTTTTACTTTTTTCTTCCTTTTTTCAGGGGTGTACACCCACCCTTAACACCTTGTACACTTAACCTCTTTTTTGCTTTTTGCTTTTTCTCTCTAACATTGTCCTGAAATGCCATTTAACATAACCTCAACACTTTATAATCAGCTTCTTGAAAGTCCATAGGGCTCCTGACTCCTCCAGCCACTGTTTGCTCACCTCCAATTAGGCCACTATCAAAAGGAAGACAAACAGCTATTGACTCAGTAGTTCAGGATAGACTTTCACAGGAGGTTTTCAAGGTCAAGATCGAATTCCCATAATCTACACTTTCAGATGTGCTTTTCCTATACTCACACACTGTGTCTTCCAATTACCTCTATCTACATCTTGATTTCCTCCCTCCTTCATCTTTTATGTTTTTTCCTTTGTTGTATCTGGTGATGGTTTTGCTACAAAACATTTTATAAAAATCATTTTTATAATTAAAAAAAAAGTTAATTGTTATTACACAATGAGTGATGAATGTGCAAAGATGAATCCTGTATCTCAAATAAAGTTAATTAAAGAGCATGTTATGAAATATTGGCACATTAATGGTAGCGCAACAGTTCATGAAAAAATGACAAATTGCCTTGAAATTTAGGCAAATAATAAACAAAAAATGACAAGTTCATTTTACAACAGCTTGAAAAATGTGCAAGCCACATTTATTGTACAATACTTAATTCCTAGAATTCTCTACTCATAGCTTCTGAGTAAATTGAGAAGCAACTGTCCTATTATTACTCTAGATATTTGTATAATCTTTAGCCAGTGAATCATACAACATATCAGGCATTAGAGATGTTAATAAAGGGTTTCTTTAAACTTGCCTACACAAAATTGGCTTAATTTCTATCCTCTTTCCCAAGGTACAAATTAACCCAGCAGGACACTACAATATAAATAATGCTGATGGTTCAGCGATATAAAAAATATAAAACTTTTAGTGACTAAAAAAAATGTGTATATATATATATATATATATATAGTGCAAAACAAGGGCAGCACAGCAAAAAGGACAGCAAGGAAATTGGTATGGTAGGGTGCCAGCGGCTGTGGGGGTGATCCACCCACCTTACTTACGGAAATTGATAAATTCACGGCACGTCCAGAGGTAGAAAAAGTAACAAAAATGTGTATTCACCAGACATACAGCAACGTTTCAATCCTCTCAGTGGAATCTTTCTAAAGCAAATGGTGATGACCATCACCATTTGCTTGAGAAAGATCCCACTGAGAGGATTGAAATGTTGCTGTATGTCTGGTGAATAAATATTTTTGTTACTTTTTCTACCTCTGGATGTGCCGTGGAGTTTATCAATTTATTTATATATATATATATATATATATATATATATATATATAAAATTTATTTTTTATTTTTGTTATATAAATCAATGTCTGTTTGTCTGTCTGTCCTTTATAGGCATCCAGAAGGTTTTTGTAACGGTCTCAGCTCTCTAGGATGAACCATTCTTAAGATTGTCCCAAAAATATGTATTAGCCAATAGGAACTTGCAGCTTCATGCATATCCTAACTGCCATACACACGGTCACATGGCCCTTATTATCCAATAGAAGCTTGTAGGTCCTTCACTCATATAGTAACTGTCATACACACAGACAAATTGCCTTATTAGTCAATAGAAGCTAAAAGGTCCCCTTGACATACACACAGTTTTACACCAGGTTTCCATAACAACTGAGGCAGTATTCTTCACTGTTATTGGTCACTGTTAAAGTGCGTAGTGAAGTGGAGGTCATTGTTAAGGGGGGCAAAGCACTGTAGAGGTCACTTTTAAGGGGGGAAGGGTGCTGTGTAGGTCACTTTATGGGGAAAGTTACTTTTAAGGGGTGGGGTGCTGTGGAGGTCACTGTTAAGGAGCAGGCACTGTGAAGCTCACAGTTAAGGGAGTAAAGTGTTGTGAAAGTCACTGTTAAGAGGGCGGGCACTGAAACATCACAGTTAAGGGGGTGGGACGCTGTGGAGGTCACTGTTAAGGGGACATAATGCTGTGGAAGTCACTGTTAAGGGGACAGGTGCTGTGAAGGTCACATTTAAGTGAGTGGTGTGCTGTGGAGGTCAATGTTATAGGAGACATTTAATAAAATAAACAGTGTGTAACTGCCAGCGTATATAGGGCTACTAGCAATTTCCCCATTAAAAAACAGGGCATGGAATGGCTTTCTGGGCACCTTTTGAACAAATCACAAAAACAGACAAGCACTTCCTACTCGACCAGTGTCGGGTACTTTTTCTACTGTATATATAATCTCATACTCACCACTTTCATTGAAATGCAAGCGTCGACAAAGATGCCCCGTTGTTTTCACACATTATAATCAAACCACCAAGAATGTCTATTTTCCTGAGTGTGTGTAGAAAGGAGTAGGATACAAAGTATCATAAATGGGTCGCTTACTTTTCATTTGATATTTGTAAAGAGTAAAAGGGATCATGTTAACGTTGATACTTTGATGAGCTATTCAGGGATTGAATGACATCCTATAGAGGTAAGTTAAACTGATAGATGAGAGTTTGTGTAAAGCACTTAAGAAAAAGCTTTCAATCCTAGAAAATCAAAACTTATTTCCATCATGATCTAACAAACCATCTCAGACCATTTCCACTTGTCACACTTCCTGCATCTGAAATGGTTGCAGAACATTATATATGTTGCAGCCTATTAGAGAGAGTGATGTGTAGCTTTAGAAAGAGGACAAAAAAAGAGATATTGGATATCATGACACAAAAACAAATTTATCAAATGGAATGTTTTCAGAGGAAAGAAACAAATTACTTGTTTATTTGTGTATAAGGCTTTTCTTCAGAAGATAATGATGCTGCAGGAAGCACAGTTATAAACTAATATGGAAACCCAAAGGTGAAGTAACAATTTAGGTGAAGGAACAATAACATTGATTCTGCAATATCTTTATAAAGCTTACAGCCTTTGTTGTCACTAGTAACATATTTGTAGGTGTTATTACAACTAGGCCCTAATGCCTAGGAAGCCCATAAGTTTCCATATTTGTAAGAGAACAATTATTTTAAAATAGGTGTTACAAAGTGGGTGTGGAACTCTTGTGTCAGCTGAACAGATTTGACTTGGAGTTATTCCTAAGGGCATTATCGTGACAGACCCTGGTCTTCAACCTTTAACCCCTGTAATAGAGTCTGGAATTTGCAGCAGGGGACCTACCTCTTGGAGTTGTTTCTATTTAGTTGACTGCTGAGCCAAAGAGGTCAAGAGAAAATGCAGCAGAGAACCAAGGGATCAGGCAAAACTGTAGTCAGGAACAAGCCAAGGTTAGGACAGGCAGGGTATGGGCAAGGTGGGCAGCTCAAGATCAATATGGAGATCAGGCACAGGTTGGGCAGTAATGGGTCAGAAACAAAAAACTGGCAGAAGTCAGATACACGAAAAACAGCACACTTTAGGAGAGCACTACAGAACTAAACCTGTTGCTCATGCACTCTCCCATAGGGGAATGTGTCTATAGATAATTCCCAGCTATTGGCTGGTATAAATTAGGGTGCTAACCCTAGCCAGAGGGCAAAGGGCATGTACCATATGGGCGGAGTAAGAGAGGCCTTGACAGCAAGTGAACTACAGTGTGCGTAAAGGGCCAAAGCAACCCTCTACTTACACGGCAGCCCGACCAGGAAGAATGGGAGATCAGACCATAAAGGAGCAGTGCTGTGGCAGCAGCCGCCACTGTCTTCAATCAAATCATTGGTGGCAGAAACATTAATCACAAAAGGGTTAAATAAGAATTATAACTTTAATGTGTTTTTATAGGACAATGTTTTGAAGTAAGATGTTACTAAGTGCTGTTTTAGCTACAGCTGGGATTGAGGGCAGTGCCTATTTAATGATGATTGGAAAGCTAGCACGCATGCTTGACAAAGGGGGCAGACCCCAAAACATAGCTACATAGGGCAGACCCTATGTACACAGGATTTTGTGATTATATGTGCCTTTGACCAATGAGTCATTTATGCATGCGCTATAATGTGAAGTATTTTTGATAAAGAAACATAGAGAAGAAGCTTATTTGGTTTTTGGTGCGCTTTTTTTGTGTGGAGGCCACCACTGTAGCAGTGGGAAATATACGCCATAGTGGCATTATATTAATGCATGATGATAGATTTACAGAAGATGCAGTTCCATCCATTTATACATTATTTATTGCCACATTTCTATACAATATATGCGATAACACATATGGTGGCATAAATGTCTATGATTGGAATAGCACTTTAATAATCACTTAAAGGGATTGCCCATAATTATTATATTAACGGCTTATTCCCAGATTAGGCCATCAATATCAGATAGGTGAGAGTCTGACACTCAGCACTCCTGCCAATCAGATGTTAACTTGTAGCTCCGGTGCCAGAAGTTGGTACTGGAATTAGATACCTCAGTCCATTCTGCAGCAATATTCACTTCAGTGGGAGCAGCACTACAGTTACTGGCTCCATCCAGTGCACAGAAGCTGCTATGACGGCTACAACTATAGTTACACCTATGTTTATGGCATCCTACCCAAAAACGTTCTCTCAAAAGAAATGGGGTTACTTATTAAGTCTGGCATTTTAGACGCCAGTCTTAATACTCCTTGCACTGGAACATGATGCAACTAAGTTAAGTGAAAGCGACGGCCTCTACATAATTTAGGTGCATCCACCGCCAGCCTAAATATACGCCAGTTCCCTTGCTGGTGTACATTTCTATAATTTTCCGTGCCTAAAACAGGCATAGGAAATACGATAAATGAGACGGGCTGGCCCACCCCCTTCCCCACCCATGCCATGCCCCCTTAGATCTGGCGTGAGCGGGGAAAAGTCACAGATTGTGACCAAATCTGCGACAGGTATACGCCAGATATACGCCATAAATTGGCGTATATATCTATAAAATAAATGTCCCCCTAACATTCAGTGACTGTTGGCATTTGTTTTGTGTATATATCAAAAGACAAAATGAGGAAATTCAGTATCTGCAGCAACAGGTCCAGTTCACTTTTATTGTCTAGCTCTGGTTTATTTTCTAGTAAAATCACAGGATCCCCGGAAAAAAACCAGAAGAACGTATGATGATTAACAGACACAGTATAAACATTTCATTGTCAAGGTTAAGCTTCGGCATGAACAAGGCAGCGTGAGCCGCCGCATTATGGACAAAATCCAGTTCTCCAATCAATTATTATTCTAATGCATGCCCAGTATGAATTCTCTATGTTCGTATGGTGTTGCTAGGCAGTGTTGCCAAGTGGAAGTGCACTGAAGGCCGAACTGCATTTGCGTACAATGGTTGCTGATGTATAGTGGGGGAGGAGAGGGAGCACACAAACAAAACTTCCTTTTTCATAGGATAGCATTAGTTCTGGAATTGTAACAGCCAAAGACCAGGGTCACATAATGGTGAATCAAGGGAGAATTGATCCACAGTCTATTCATATTGTGTTTCCTCTCACTGGCTCTGTCACTTCTTTCATATATGCTTTGGCAGCTCCAAAAAGCTGTGCGTTGATCACGTCAATGTTCTGTAGATGGTTATTTTTCTGGGAACACACAGGTATTAAATATGAACCTAGTTTGATCCCCACACATTGTAGTGTCACCATCAATTACTTTACACAAAAGAGTTTAGACAATTCCGTTTTGTTAGCAGGCCCCAGAAAGTAAGCCGGTAGCAGGATGTCCCACTGTTGGGACCCCCCAGCAATCAGCTGCAATCTGCTGGGGAAATCAGAAACCAGCCAGCATGTGATGAATTTGCAACATAAGGAAATGCTGAGTCCTCTAGAGAGATTTCTCCGTTTCCGTTAAATGAATGAGGTTATCAATCAGGAACTCCTCTCTATAGCTGTATCTCTATCATCTTCAGAGGATGTCAGCAGTAAGTTTGTGTTGACGTCACTCATTATTTTACCCTTCCTCTGATCCGTCAGAACAAAAAACGGATCCTGTCTGTTGAGCATCCATCTGAACTCGGTCAGCATTCGGTCAGTAATTCATCAGTATTGCTATTGCTTGCCACTCTGTCGGGGGGCGCTCTACTTGTATGAGCGCTTAATAGAACAGGTTCTGTAGACATCTATGTGGAATCAGCTGATGATGATGTAAAAGGAGTGCGCTTCTTCTTGGCGCTAACATCGACCTGTAAGGCTGAGTTCATACTTAAGTTATTTGGTCAGTTTTGGCCCCAAACTGCCCAAATAAGTGAAGTGTGCAGTGATTCTAAGAGTGACGCTTGTCATCTGCATGTCATATGGACTCACAGTATTGTTTCATTACCACAGCAGGCTCCCTATGCATGTAACTGGAAGGCACAGTGTTCTACACCACTATAAAGGCTCTCTGCAGCCAGGAAATAGACGTTTTTTAATGTAATTTGACGCGAATAAATTCAGATCGAACCAAATTTTTCCCAAAAAATTAGGCGGACAGGCTCATCTCTACTTGTTACCATAAAATATTTCTTCATTTATTTTTAGTACAAATCTGATTAAGACAGTAACTTATGGTGGTTAATAATATGATGTTAGTGTTACCATGCTGCTTTTTCCCTTTTCTGCTGTCAGTACAGTGTCAAGTCCAGCATTCAGCTAACTAGTCTTACCAGTTCAGCCAGAATTAGTAGAATGTGACAGAATCCATCTGGGTGTTAACATTTTCAATGAGCCCTATTAATCCAGCATAACAATTATGCAGTATTATTGTTAGAGATACAGTGCACAACAGCCTCATTGTTTCCGTTCAAAGCAGAAGGAACATTATTCTGAGGGCTGAGCCTAGACAGCATAAGGGCAATCTCCAATGCCTGATATGGGGGATACACATTTCTGTAATAAGAAATTTGACCGTTAACATAATGCAAACAAGGTACACTTTCACACATGCTCATTTCTAGTGGAGAGCTTCTTTATGTAAATATTGGTCTTTCTTGTCAAGTACTATTAGGACATCTGAACATGTTACAAGCTTTTGTACTATCTTGTGTGCTCTTCCCTCTTCCAACTTTTTTTATTTTTAATATCCAATAATCCAGAATATTTTATCTGACCCCTGTCCAGTCATGTTAAGGCCAGATTAAAATGAATTCTGGTCTGATGTGGAGAAACTAGAGTGGCCTACACAGAGCAGTGGCGTACACACAATCCACGGGGCCCCGGTGCGAAACTGATCCATGGGGCCCCCTTCCCGTCTACGCCCCCCCCCAACCCGCTGCCGTGCGTGTGTGTATGTATGTATGTATGTGTGTGTGTGTATATATATATATATATATATAGACTATGTAGAATCAGGGCAGCACACCTGGTGACACGCAGATGGGTGCCAGCGGTGGAAACACCTTACCACGGTGTATGATATAGAACAAGGAAGGACACCGCAGCACATCCGTAGGTGAAAAATAGTGGATCTTTATTCACCCTTGCGACGTTTCAGTCCACTTACTGGGACTATTATCAAGCCGATCAAGCCAGCAAGTGGACTGAAACGTCGCAAGGGTGAATAAAGATCCACTATTTTTCACCTACGGATGTGCTGCGGTGTCCTTCCTTGTTCTATATATATATATATATATATATATATATATTATATACTGTATATTACTATATACAAGAGGATGATATTCGGTATAACCCACGGTATTCCCACGTAAAACCAGCTCTGCTACATTATGTAGCAGTGCTGGTTTTGTCATGCATTTCTTTTGCCTTCATATAGTAAAATACTGCATTGTCCTATCAATGGCTTTATAACTAACTCTGCTATATTTCTGTAGCCTACAACCTCTGACTGCCCAGTTGAAACTACTACACCCAACATGTTCTGGCAGTAATAGTAAATGGATATTGGTTCAATTCTGAGCTACTAGTCTATATAATAAATATGTAGGCTAATATGTATCAGTACACTGCTGTATATACTATATATCTGTACACACTGCATCTATTATACCTCGTACCTCACATATCAGTGCACTGCTGTATATACTATATATCTGTACACACTGCATCTATTATACCGCGTACCTCACATATATAGTATATACAGCAGTGTACTGATATCTGTACACACAGCATCTATTATACCTTGTACCTCACATATCAGTGCACTCCGGTATATACTATATATCTGTACATATTGCATGTATAATACTGTGTAATATATGCAGTGTGTGTGTGTATATATATATATATATATATATATATATATATATACACACACACACAGAGCAGTGTATTGATGTGAGACATAGAAGGTATAATACTGTAGATGCAGTGTTTACAGAAATATGTGGTCAGTTATACATTATGGTCACTGTGTGTGTGTGTGTGTGTGTGTGTGTGAGGTACATGAGGTAGTGGTCACTGTGAGGTACATGAGATATTGGTCACTGTGAGGTACATGAGGTAGTGGTCACTGTGAGGTACATGAGGTAGTGGTCCCTGTGAGGTACATGAGGTATTGGTCCCTGTGAGGTACATGAGGTAGTGGTCACTGTGAGGTACATGAGGTAGTGGTCACTGTGAGGTACATGAGGTAGTGGTCCCTGTGAGGTACATGAGGTAGTGGTCACTGTAACTGTCTGAAGTATTATACATGAGTGAGCAATGAGTAAAAACAGGGCATGGAGGGGGGGGTAAATGATGAAAAGTGGAGGACCTCCTCTTACCACTCCATTCCAGTCTGTATGGATCAATGCAGAGCTGCTTGTGAACTTCTAATACTTGCTGTTAGGGGTTGAAGGACCTGTGATGATGTCATCACAGGTCCTGGCAGATATACCTTTGAAACCTAGGAACTACACCATTTTTGGTGCAGTTCCTTTTCTAGATTCTGCAGGACCTGTGATGTTGAAGATGATGTCATCACAGGTCCTGGCAGATGCACTGTTCTAACCTGGGAACTACACTTTACACTGTGCAGTTCCCTTACAGGACCTCTGATGACATCATCAAAGGTCCTTTAGCTTTAGAAAGATAAATAGGAGCATTTAGGGGGCGGGGCCTCTCCTCCACTTCGGGGCCCCGTCTGCCTATATGGTAGGTACGCCACTGCTCAGGGGGAGGAGACTCAAGGGAGGGTAGGGCTGGCAGCAAGGAAACTCAACACTGGGGGGGCGGGCCCCGGGCCGGCCGCCCAGGTTATACAGGCACAGCACTACTGCAGGGCGGGTCCACAGGCGGCCGGGCCCCCTGGAGTGCCGGGCCCGGTCGCAAGTGCGACCCCTGCGACCCCTGTATGTACGCCACTGACACAGAGCCCTAACCTCAATTCCTTCAAAGAGCTTTGGGATTAATTGGAACTGTGAGCCTTGCCTTCTCATCCAACATCAGTGGTTGACTTTACAAATGCACTTTTTTTCTGAATGAGTACAAATTCCCATAGATACGCTCCAAAATCTTGCCAAAATCCTTCCCAGAAAAGTGGAGTGTAATGTCCTAATGTCCATGTCTGCCGGCATCTCTCCTCTCATGTCAGAGTACTCACACTGCCTGCTGACATTTTTTCCATGCTGCTCATGACTATCCCCACCTCCTTCCTCCTGTACTGGTTGGTAAATGCTTTATAGCATTCCCTGATGTATATATAGGGCACCTTCCTCTATGGGAAGGTGCCTGAGCTATAAGGCAAGCTATAAGCTTGTCTGGTTCCTGCAAAGTTGTGTAGCTATTGTGTGTTCTGACCTCATATGCCTGATTACTATATTAACCCTGTGCCTCCTGCACTGACCCATTGCCTGTTTCATCATATTGTGCAAACACTGGCTTTCTTAACCTCGGCTTTCCCTCTGACCATGCTTATACCCGTCTCCTAGGGGCCGCATAGTGGTGTCTCTTGACTTACCTTGGCCAACAGCTTCTGAACGGAGACTACTCTCAGTGATAGTGCCCTGGTTGCCCCAGTAGCAAAGTCCAGATCCCTGTACGGGAGTAGAAGGGTGAATACCAGGGGACTACCTTTGCAACACCCTTAAGAGTAGCCCAAAGTCATCCACAGCACAGTGAGTCTACATCTGCTGCATTACATAGAGAATGGCATGGCCACAAAAGGAACCCAACTTCAAGATTATATAGGAGTGATGGTCAGATCACAGGTGTCCAACTAATTTTTTTAAAAATTCTTTATTTTGGATTTATTTTTTATTTTTACAAAGCAATTTTGACTATGTAGTGTATATACAAATTTTTAGATATTCGCCAGCACCTGTGATGCCTGGAATCACTTGTTAGCATTGAGATATGCTTTGTATAACTTATTTTTTTATTAAACATGTCAAAGCATTTTCTTATCGCATGGATGTTCCTGTAACCACTGGTAAATTGTATATATTAGCATAGGGCTATTTAATTCATCTTGTTATATATTCATTTTATTAGTCTTAATAAAATCATCACATCTTTTCTAAATCACTACATTACAGAAGAGATGTGCACATTGAAAAGTATCCAGGAAAACTTAGCGCTCGCAATAAGGATTACTAAACCAACCAACAAGCCCGAATTAATAAATGACTTTAGGGAATGTCATACGGTGTCTTGAAGCTATGACTATTGTGCACAGAAGAAATGCTATATAGCAATCTAAAATATTAGCGTCTACTCAAATATATATGTTGCATAGTGAATCACAGACCAACTGGCAGTTGCTGGTGGTTCAGCTATCTGAAACTATGAAACCACCCAGGATCACAAAGTGAATTCTACTTTATGCTATGGGCACTGCCTGGTTCAGAAGGTGCTAGATGCAGTAAGGGTCTATACACTAAATAATATCATTGGATGCTATACAGGGAAATTTAAGATTTGTAGATGATAGCATATATGGCTAAATGGAGCCCAGACTCACACATTGCTCTAAAGAATGGGAATCAGCTATTGTGTTAGGCTATGCCAATCTGTAAATCTGAATAAACTAGGTTGTGAGATGTCTTTGTTGGACAGTCGTGTGAAAGGAAGCGAAGAAATGTGCTGCATAGGATGTGTGATTTGCTACAAAATTAACAGTGCCTAGTAAAATGAGGCATAGTGTGTGCTGCAAAATGAGGGCTGTGTTATGTGTGTTCAGAGGAAAAGTTGAGAAATTTGATTATAAAAGGGTATGAAGATGAGCAAATGGGAACAATAAGCATAAAAATTAGGGAGATATGCTGAAAAATTGCTTTTTCAAGTGAGATTGATGAGGGTGCTTTATCTATGACTGATGTAACGTATAACAAATAGTACCTATGATCCAAATATCTGTAAATCGAGCTGGGAGCTGAAATAGGAGTAACGTTAAGACCCCAAAACTATCAACTCTTGTCCTACAGTTCCCCTTTGCATTAGGATTCTAGCCATTCCAGTTGGACATCTCAGTTTGAGTCCACACATCCAGTGCACATTTGGTCTTTGCTGCTGGATCCAGTAAACTGGAAATCTTGCAACATATGAACAGAAATGCAAATCAGAAAATCAAGGACATGTGAATAATACAGAGCCAAGCATTGCTTATTTAAACAATGCAATCTTAATTTTCTGCTGCTTTTTCCATGGTTATTTTTATAATGAGCATAACCTAAGCTGCACAGATACTTATAATGATAACCTATGACAACCAAAGGATCTGTGTATAAATGAGCCCCACTGTGTAAATGAGTCACATGTTGTAATTTATAACACAATGCTAAATGTATGAAGATGGAAAATGTCACATAAAGTAGAAACAAACAGCTTTAAGTACGAGTAGAGGTAGTCATTGTCTGTCAATGTCAATTATTGTATTCAGAAAGTAGCCTTGGATTGGTTGCTGTGGCTTCCTCTATAGAAGTTGTCCAAAGTGTTTCAAAGAATGGGCTTGAATAACTATGTGATTGTAGATGCACCTCATCTTTTTCACAAAGGCTGAAATCTTTTACCAAGTATTATGAAATAATACTGATTTGATAATGAGACATGAAATTATTTCAAAGAGCTATAACATTAAAATTTTTCCATCGACATAGCTGTATGAGGGATTACTTTTTGAAGGATGAATTATATTTTTCAATTTTAGGCACAATTTTAGGGTACATTTAAATTATTGATTAATATTTATAAATGTTTAAAGGGGGATGGAAAAAACAGCCATTCCACCAATTTTTTTTATTTTATTTAAAAGTTTGCAGCATTAACCTAAGCATTAATCTAAGGGGTTTAAATGGCTACCCTGGGGCTAGCTCAAAACTCAGTCATTACAGCAGAAACTCAGCTATACATTACAGCCAACTCTCACTGTTGATGTTGTGGGCACAACTGCTGTGTCCTTGCCGTCCCTGAGATATAGGGAGGTGCAAAAAGTTAGCCGTCACCAGGACATTCAGTTATGCTGTGTGTGGGAATGTATATTAATCAAAACTATAATTTATAGTTAAACATATTTTATTATTATTACTTATTACTACAAAGCATAGCAACATTCTTCGAAAGAATCATAACACATAGTAGAACCAGACTAAGTGCCATGGCTCTGCACTATCCAACCATAGAGACTCTGCATGCCGCCATCCAGGCTTTGTGAACACAACTTGCTATGTTCATAAAAGCTAAAGGGGTTCTTGACTACTGTTACTTCTGGAGACACAAGTAAATGATTGGATCTCTCTAGGGTGCATC
Organism: Bufo bufo; assembly: GCF_905171765.1. NCBI lineage: Eukaryota > Metazoa > Chordata > Amphibia > Anura > Bufonidae > Bufo > Bufo bufo. Next base: position 359,675,343 of record NC_053391.1, on the reverse strand, counting down.
TTGTTTAGGTGTGTAGTAAGGACACAGATTTTATTCTTAATGTACATGCTTAGTTTATTTCTCTTATCTCAATAAACAAGGTTGAACATATCAACTACTACAAAAGCAGTAAATTTGCATCTACTGCATGGCCTGGATGAACAATGAACTTTTGGCATTTTCACCTCTTGTAGTTTACATATCAGTCATCATTCAAGCCTAATGGCTGAAAATCAGAAGTACCTCAGAGCAGGGAGTACTGCTTCTTAATGTTTGTCATGTTATTTAGTGTCATTTTCTGCTCTGTATACCCAGTATAGTTGTGGATGGAAGTGACAAAGCTACAGGGTGCTTGGGTATGGATCCTGGATTTGCCCCAGCTGTGTCTAGAGAGTTCTAGTCTGAAGATAGCAAGGAGAGAAAGAGTGAGGAAGCAACTCTATATACTCCATGCTTCACTAGACTGGCCTAAAGCTACAGAGACTTACCGATCTCTGGATGATCTACATACAGTAAGGATAGAAAGAGAGAAGAAGGTTCAGAAATCTGCATGGCTGATCTTTGGAGTCAGTAAGGTGTCCTGCTTCCTAAGCTATCTAGACTCTACTGCAGCGAGAAGAATACTGTTAAGACACCCTTCACAGTTGGACATGACTTTGCCAGTAATAGAGATTCAAAAAAAAACTGGACGCCTCAATTGCAAATGGGAAATTGCCAGCTATATATTCTGCAGGAAGAGACTTCAGATAGATAGAGAGAAAAAAGGTAAATTATCTCCATCCTTGCTCAAAATCATATAAAACCATTTGGGGAGATTTGCACTGTATATTGTGGGAACTGTAATTTTGCTATTGTTGAATGTACTCCAACTCTCAAGACAGATATTTATTGTGTCACATCTGACCTGGTTACTGACTCCTACACCATATGCTGGCCATTGCACTCTACACATCCTGCCTTGCACCCATACAAACACTCAAAATGGCACCCTGATTATCATCAGCCCCAACATAAGTATGTGACCTGAGGAAAGAAAGATTGTGTCCTCCTTTCACTGCATTGCCCTAGAGAGTAACGGTGTAAGGAAGGCCACTGTGATTGACTAACAGCCAGGGCCACTAAAACTCCCATCCTTTGGCTCCTCCAGGGGTCTTTGAATATGCTCATTACATTGGCTATGCTAATTTGAAATGTAGTACACAATATATATTTTCAAATAATCACAGGCAACCTGATGAGGAAAAATTGTATTTCAACCAGTTGTCAGAATATAATGTGTTCAGATTTTAATGATATATTTTAAACAATCCCACAAAAATGGTTTAGAAATTCTTACAAAGTACTCTAGGCATTATGCATCAGATATGAAAGATCAAACAATGCGGAAAGTATTAAGCTGAAATGAGAAACACCACTTTAGAGAAAGAGCGTATGTTCAAGGATTATAATATAGACGGATATGTCTTTGGTATCCTCAACACTTGAGCTGTGGAGTCCATACAATTACTGACATTGTAAAAATAAAAGTCTTTGCATTATTCTGTATCTAATTGACAGCTCATTGTGTTCGATTTTTGCCGCAGATCCTAAGTAACTGCATACACACAGCTCAATTAGCACAACACACTTTTGCACAATTTCTGTTTATTTCTCATCTTATAGTCTTTATTCCTGCCTAACAACCATGCTACAGATCATAACTCATATCAACTGGTGATTTACAATTAGGGCGGCTTTACATCACCGTTATGAATTCTGTTATTGTTTTCTGTTATAACATGGTTATAATGTAAAATAACGTAATTCATTAGACAGAATTCACAACGGAAACCTTTAGAGGCATTCCGTTTTGATCCGTCATAATAGAGGTCTATAGGCAAGCATAACGGATCCGTCTGTTATGCAGGACAGAAAAGAAAGACCTCTAAAGAAATGTCTCTAAAGGTTTTCATTTTGAATTCCATCTTACGAATTCCGTTATTAATCTGTTAAGATTTCAAATCAAATCATGATGCTCATTTTCAGGAGAAGGGAGAAATGTGTCATACATGAATGATTTTAAGTTATGGTGTGTGCTAGAAACAGCATGTACTAAAAATTGGGTTTGGTAGCATATAATAAAACAGATGGAGACATTTATAGACATAACTCTATATGATCCTGACTTTGGCAGTGGACAACCAAGAACCAATGACTAGCTATCCAGTCACTCCAGTAATATTTTCAACTACCAAGCCTGATGCTTATTCTACAAAGTCTTTTTGTTTTTTTGAGAATTTGTTTATGATGCAGACCTAAGACTTTCCATTTTTTATTGTTCAGGGAACATTGCCACCATCTTTTCATGGTCTTATGTCTCCTTCACCCTTTTATATTCCTTATGCTAATTAAATTAAATGTACTAAAATATAATGCATTAATTAACATAGATCAGCTAATTAGACATAAATTGTATATGTTTGACCTTTAACATGACCTTCCAGAAACGTGAATTACATAACAAACATAAATTACCACACAATTTTAGAGTGTACGATAGTCAAACCTCACTAATAGCTTTCAATTTCAAAAATACCTTGAGATGTCTGGCTACTTTTCGCTACATAATGCTAGTATTTTTCTTAAGGTCTTTGTTGATGTTACACCTGATAAAACAGTGTAAAGTAAAGCTCTAGGATATATGGGATGATCTTCTGCCTTACAGGGATTGTGTGCCATATTTCCTTAAGATCATGATGGTACCTCTTTCTCACATAACTATGATTCTTCACTATTGCTTAAGAAAACATTAAAACTTTAAAACGGTCACAGTGTGACTGTCCACATCCCCCTCTCCAAGGTCATCCAGGAGCTGAGGATTTGGTCAGGATTAATGGTGTCCTCAACACAGTTTGAGGCTACCACCAGATTTACCCTGGTGATAGGCTTGAACCATTCAATCAGTGCTTTTTCATAAAGGAAAGCTATATTGCATACCCTTGAGTTTCCTTCCAATAAAATAACACTAAGCCTATCTGCCACCTGCAGAACTAACATTTTGCATATATCTTCCCAGAAACTCAGACTAGCATACAAGAACTGATGCTGTTTTGAAGGCAAAGGGTGGTCACAAAATTCACGGAAGGAGAGGTATAGAAGAGGCAGACGTCCTTATATAACTATAGATTACTGGCGTGAGGGAAACGCTATAAAAACATAACTTTATTATGATAATCTAAAAACAATACTTGGGGAGAGGTCACTAATCTGCAGACAACAATTATGTAGGGAAAGTGTGTAACCCCTGGAAGGGAGGTGGTCTGCCCAGAGGATTATAACCAAATAAATCTTGGGTAGGCACCTGAGAGCACAGGCGTAATGAATCGTGTCTCAATTTACTTCTCCCCAGAGGATACAAACACAAACTGATGTGTCCCTGCTATCCAAATGGCTAGAAACAAATGAAACAACTGAGGGGTGTGAATACAACCCCTATTTTCAGAGGTCACAGCCTAGATAGCGGGGAACCACCAGGTCAAAAATGAATGTGTTAATGGGTACAAGAATTGGGGCAAAAACTAATTATCATAAGCCCCTATTAACAGCCCACAGAGCACAGGGCTACTATGAGGCTGATAAAGCAAAGTAAATGCCTCAACAATGTAGCCAGTATCAATGAGTCTAAATCACCCTCAACTACCTAGCATTGGGAAGTAGCTGTCACCTTCACTAACAAGTGTCATACTCAACGCTTTTCTTCTTTAGAGATTCATCAGGAGTATACAGCGCTGAAGGTTTACATTAGCAGAGCTGGCACACTAGTGGTGTGTCGCAGCAAGTCCGGCGCTAGGTTGGTCGTAATTTGGCCGCTCAAAGCGCCGACTTATGAAGAGAGAAGACCTTCTACTATGCCTGCGCTGACATTTAATCATTCAGGGGCACAGTGGTCATCCTACACGGCAGCGCAATGAAGGCAGGCTATGCTCCTGCCTCCCAGCATCGCGATTGGCCATGTTCCATTGGAGCCCCTCCCCTTGTGGGCGGTCTTCTCTCTTCATAAGTCGGCGCATTGAGCGGCCGTATTACGGCCAAAATAGCGCCGGACTTGCTGCCACACACCACTAGTGCGGCAGCTCTGCTAATGTAAACCTTCAGTGCTGTATACTCCTGATGAATCTCTAATGAAGAAACGCGTCGAGTGTGACGCTTGTTAGTGAAGGTGACAGCTAGTTCCCAATGCTAGGTAGTTGAGGGTGATTTAGACTCATCGATACTGGCTACATTGTTGAAGCTTTACTTTGCTTTATCAGCCTTATAGTAGCCCTGTTCTCTGTGGGATGTTAATAGGGGCTTATGCTAATTAGTTTTTGCCCCAATTCTTGTACCCATTAGCACATTTGTTTTCACGCTATCTGGTGGTGCCACGCTATCTAGGCTGTGAGCTCTGAATATAGGGGTTGTATTCACACCCCTCAGTTGTTTCATTTGTTTCTAGCCATTTGGATAGCAGGGACACACCAGTTTGTGTTTGTATCCTCTGGGGAGCAGTAAATTGAGACACAATTCATTACACCAGGTGTCTACCCAAGATTTATTTGGTTATAATCCTCTGGGCAGACCACCTCCCTTCCAGGGGTTACACTCTTTCCCTACACAATTGTTGTCTGCAGATTAGTGACCTCTACCCAAGTATTGTTCTTAGATTATCATAATAAAGTTATGTTTTTATAGCGTTTCCCTCACGGCAGTGATCTATAAAGGGTGGTCACACCAAATATTGATTTGATTTAGATTTCTCTTTTGTTCATTCACTTTGCATTTTAATAATTGATAAAAAATAAACTATTAACACTTGAAAGCATTCTTTACTCTGCAGCTTTTTTTCCTACCTGTGACCTGCCTAAAACTTTTGACCAGTACTGTATATATTCATCTACTAAAGATATCTGTATGTACAGTAGTGGTTATGAAAAAACATGAAAGCAGCATTTGTTGTATCAAGATAGTACAAGTCACACAGAAAGCATGTTTTGTAATGCCTTTTAAGCCAAAGGATGATATTCCATAATAAACTCTTTAGCTGAAACTTCATTATTCAGTCTAGCTTAAGCCTCCATTATTGACTGGATTTAAGCATTATTATCTTTTTGTACAGTGATTCCATACATTGTTTTTAAAATGCATACACTCTTATTTAATACACAAAGCTACTCAAACACTGCAAAAGTTACTGGGAAACAGGGGAAATCAGTTATTCATTATGGAGTCCTAGGGAAACCGTCAATGAATAATCTTTGCAATTATGCATCTGGCTTGGCAGCCGTCTGATTGTGCCTGCCATGCTGCCTAGTAACAGAGCCCATCACTAAAGGTTTTCGTGCAAAGTGGTCACCTTTTATTTTATAAAAGTCGTGACAGAGCACATTATTGACCTACTGCCACAACCTCTGCATTTGAATTTTACATAGGACGGTTAGTACAAGATATAAACCGTATAAATATTGTTAAGTTAAGTTCAGTACACAGCCTAAAACTAGCAAGTAGGCAAACTTTACAAAGTTATTTGAATTCAGAGCATTACCTCAAAATGTTTAGTGAAATCAGTAACGTTGTAAGTGTAATAACTGTAGTAGCATCGAAATAGCTTGCATTTTAGGTTTAATGGTTCTTTATGGAATGTACAAATACTTAATTGAAAAAAAAAAAAGAATTGAAAGTTAATAGCTAACATAAATTTGTAAATTGAAAAGAAAAATTGCCACTAGCTAATTCCCACAATTTGCACTTAAAGGAAGATTAGCAATATTTTTGTAAACAAGTCTACAAATGAATAAATGGAGTAATTTCATGTTATTTCTCTAATTAACAAAACTCTCATTGTTTCCATGCTGTCTGAACAGTTCTGCAGTCCACGTATTCAGTCCTGAAGAAATGGAGAAATATTTGAAACCAAGCACAAGGACACACAATGAAAAACAGCAGTGGGGTTCTGGGTGTGAGGCCAGGTAAGAACAACATCTGCATGGATTTTGTATATTCACATGTTTGCATCGGTTTTCTTAGGATACTTTCAGCCCAAACAGTTCCAAAATATACTAATAAGTAGAGAGTTTGGGTCCAATTTGGTAGAATTGACTGTCAGATTCAATTTGGTCCAAATCGAAAGTGCCCCAATTGCCCTAAAAATTTGTGTATGACACTCTGCAGTCTCTCAGTACTGTATCCAAACTTTCAAACTCTTTAACACCAAGACAGCATTATTAACAAAGTAACAGTGACATATATAGCTATACATAAAAGCCTGTTAAAAAAAAAAACATTGCATTATCCGGTAAAAAAAATTAGCATTTTTTTGGTGGCTTCTTTTCTCCCTTCTGAAATGTGCCTTTGTTTCGGACTTCTGAACTGTATAATGGCTGCCACCATTTTGAGCAATTAATATCCCAAGTTTCTAATATGCTGAAAGTCAAATCTTTTGGGAAATTTTGGAAAATTTGATTTGTCCCAAATCGATTAGCTCATGTCTATTGATTTTCCAAGATTTATCCTTCACCGAGAGCACTGTACAAGTGGTAAAAGTCCTGCATAACCCAATCATGGTACAGGCAACATAAACAATAATGTGCTGAAGCATCGATGTAATTAAATAGCTCAGTTGAAGCATGCAGTAGGACAAATTTTAGAATCTGGCTTGATGACAGACCACTCTTCTTTACTAAAGACTTATAAAGACTCTATTATACTTTCTATAACTGCCTCTTTACAGTACCCTTTATATATATATATATCTATATATATCCCTCTTCATGTCATGGCGTGTTGGCTTAACACCATGATAGGTGGAACGTGCCATTGTTTTTGGCCATTCTTGGATGTATACTGTTGATAAATGAGTCACGCTTTGAGTCACTTCAAAACCCTGGTCACATTTATATGTGTCTCAAAAAATGGTGCAGAAAGTTCATAAACATGACTCTTGGCATGTGAAATTTCTCAATGGAGGTACATCTTCAATCTGGCATTACTGCTTAATTAATAATACACTAATAAAACAGAAGTGCCCTGAAAAATATTAAAGCTATACTGTAATTAGTTGTAATGGGCAACAAAGCCACCCTTTGATAAATAAGGTCCTTAATATCCTTTCCCACCACTAGCATTTCTATGCATAGAGGTAATAGATATCCTCCCATTATTATGGCTGTTTTTTTGATACCCAAGTTTTAGCTGCAGAGGTGGAAAAGCAACAGTTCAAAAAACAATTTCTAATAAGACTCCAAGATTATATTTAGATCTGGCTTTTATTACATTAGCTTGAGAACAATAACATCTTTATAAAAGTTACAATCATGTCATTTATAGATGTAGTTAATTCTTAGAGAGCTAATTCTAGTTAATATTCTAGCTGCACATAATGAAAGAACCTTTAATTTAATTTTATCAATTATTTTCAGTAGGGATTTCAGATACATTTTTGACATATACTTAATACTTAGAAACCCCTGGATTCTTTTATTTGTCAACTGATTATTCAGATCAACTAAAATTTCTGTAATTACATAAGAATGGAATGAACCAAACTCAACCATCAGGTATTCACCGGCCATATAGAAATTTACCTCTCTGTATGTACAATGTATACACTGAACAGATAAATATTAAAATTTAGTTCTAGACTTTCACACACTATAATACAGAATAGTGTGTTTAGCAATTTCTTAGAAGGGTGTCCAGGATTAGAAAGCAGGGCTGATCTCTTCCAGAAACATTCCCCATTCAAATCTATGGAGCTGAGCTGCAAATATTAGCAGAGGGGGGATGGCGGTCCACCCCCAGTGCCAACTGTCAGGGGGGTGCCAGCTTCTATGTGCCCTTCCATCAATACAGATGAAAGTACTCATTTCTAGAGCACCAGGGAGCTCCCCAGTGCTACAGCAATGACAGGTATGTTAGGCGGGCTCTGGGGATCATTATATAGTGTGTAGGGGCCACAGGGGGAATTATAGTGTGTGTAGGGGCCACAGGGGCATTATATTGTGTGGGAGGCCATGGGGGCATTATTGTTGGGTTGTGAGGAACACTTCCCTGACTGTGAAGGATGTGTATCATTCTGCCCAGCGTTGATGCTGGGCTGTAATCACTGCCCATCGGCCCAAAACGAATAGCACCTATATCTCAGCGTAGTGGGGAACTAGGAAAGAAAGCTGCACTGCGATGGATTCGGCGATGTGACAGCTTTCTAATGGTGTATTACATTTAATATGTCAGAGCACTCGTCTTTCTTTTTTTTTGGTATGAGGGAGGAAGGGTGCCACAGAAAGGACCTTCCATGGGTGCCAGATACCTTAGGTATGCCACTGATACTATTCACAACCCATGGACAGGTATGGTGTTCTTTCCAGAAGAAAGTAGCCATGTTTTTTCTAAAACTGCACAACTCATTTAATATAGTATTAACAGAAAGGAAATTATATAATTTATACTTTGAAATGGTTTCTGTGATGTTACATTAATGGCTTTGGTTTAGGATTTGTGTGGCAAACTATGATTTTTCATTTTTCGCTGTTAAAATGTGAATGCATCTAATCAATGTAAAAGAAACAGGATAGACCAGTGATGGTGAACCTTTTACAAACCGAGTGTCCAAACTACAACCCAAATCCCACTTATTTATTGCAAAGTGGCAATTTAACATGAATACTACAGTACAGTATATTATATCTTCCATGTACTTTATCATTTACTGTAGCTATAATATCCTGCATAAATTCAAAGCACTGCATGTGCCTTTCATAGTGTGCCCTGCGCTGATGAATGGTAGGAAAAGTCTAAGACATATTGGTATGCCTTTAGGCTTTTTCTAGGGCAAGGGTGCCCACAAAGAGGGTTCTGAGTGCCGTCTTTGGCACCCATGCCATAGGTTTGCCAGCACTGGGATAGGCCATACATGTATGATCCCATTGATAATATCATTTACTGCAGTACCTGTTAATTATGCTTCACTGCATGTGCAACTGTGTATGGTATTGCAACTTATCCCACTCAAATGAACCAGGCTCCACTGCATTACCAGACATTGCAGAATGAATGTTTGGTTACTGTGACAGTATTGTAGACGGGGACGGACTGGAAACTTAAAGTGTCCCTGGAAAAAATAAAAATAAAAGTGGCCCCAAGCTGTAGGTGAGTCTAAATTGACAGAAGGAGAGGCAGAACAAATAGGCAAGACCAACACAAACCACAAGTAGATAGTGACAACAGAAGTAGGCTGGGCCGGCAATACCATACCACAGCACAAAATACCGCCCCTGCAAAACCAAACACCACAGTGCAGTATAAAATGCTGAACTGAAAAGGCTATGCAGGTGTTTATGTGTGATGCTAACCCATGTAGGTATTGATAAGATAGCTGAGAGTGGCTGATGGTTGCAACTTATGACATTCTTGATCCTGTAAGGAGCAGATCTGGGTAGTTGGCTATCTCTAATCCACTAGTAGAAGTTCACAGTTCCTCTAATGTGCTGTGAGTAAAGCACACCTTAGCCACAGATTAAGTCTCAAGTGACTAGAAGCAAAACTAAAGTGAAATGGGCTATGCGCTACTACCACCTTAAATTAAACAGTAAACCAGCACTTTTACAGAAATGACTCAGGTATGCTACAACAGAAGCAGGTGTTTATGTTTGATGCTAACCTTTGTAGATTTTAATAAGATACCTGAAAGTGGCTGATGATTGCAACTTGTGACATTCTTGATCCTGTTAGAAGCCGATCTGAGTAGTTGGCTATCCCTAATCCACTAGCAGAAGTTCACAGTTCCTCTAATGTGCTGTTAGTATGTTGCTTAGTATGTTTAGTTTTGCTTCTAGTCACTTGAGACTTAATCTGCGGCTAAGCAGTGCTGCAGTGGTTGTTGCAGCACTACCCTACAGAGAGATAGTAGCGCCAGTATGAGTTGCATTTGTTATTAATGCCCTTTCACCAAACTGAGGATGCTGATACAGCTGAATTCAGGAGGGCACCTGAGGATGCTGGCCAGGTGCATAAGTACCTGATGCTCCTAGCATTAATACTGGGAGCATTAGATCATTATGTACTCAGGCAGCTGCCATGAGGAGGGCTTAGGTGGCCCCAGTTGCGTGCCCAGGGGGGGGCGAGGGGGCGGTGCGCCCCGGGTGCCGGCTCTGACGGGGGTGCCAGCAGGCCCAGAAGCAATGAGCGCTTCCATCAATACAGATGGAAGCGCTCATTGCTGAAGCGCTGACACCCATGATCCAGTCACACATACTGCGATGGGGCAGGGAGCGGAGCGCATAGTTCCCTGCCCTGCCGCCGATCACCGCCATAGGCTTCAGGCCTAGTAGGCCTGAAGCCTATGCGGTAGTGAAATCCCGGCGCAGGAGCGCGTGATGATGTCATCGCGCGCACCTGTGCCGGGACTCAGCAGCACAGTGCCGGGACTCTGCAAGCAAGCGCAGGTAAGTATTTAGCTTTAGGGTTTCCTTCTTTCTTTCTTTTTTTTTCTTTTGCCAACTTTGGGGGACATGAGGGGGCCGCGGTGCACAGAGGACGTGTGGAGGCAAACTTTTATTTTATATTCTGATGTGGCAACTTTGGGGGACATGAGGGGGCCGGGGTGGACAGAGGAGGTGAGGGGGCAAAATTTTATTTTATTTTATAATGTGGCAACTTTGGGGGACATGAGGGGGGTGCACACAGGAGGATATGGGGGAATATGGTGGGATACTGTGTGGCACAGTGGGGGGGCAATTTATTATGGGAGGGATGGCAAGTGGGGGACACTACTGTGTGGGGGGCAGCGTGGGGGACACTACTGTGTGGAGGGCAGCGCGGGGGACACTATTGTGTGGGGGGCAGCGTGGGGGACACTACTGTGTGGGGGGCAGCGTGGGGGACAATACTGTGTGGGGGATACTACTGTATGGGGGCAATGTGGGGGACACTACTGTGTGGGGGCAGCGTGGGGGAAATTACTGTGTGGGGGCAGCGTAGGGGACACTACTGTGTGGGGGGCAACATGGGGGACACTACTGTGTGGGGGACACTACTGTGTGAGGGGCAATGTGGGGGGACACTACTGTGTGGGGGCAGCGTGGGGGACACTACTTTGTGGGGGGACTACTGTGTGGGGGAAGTGTGTGGGAAATTACTGTGTGGGGGACACTACTGTATGGGGGCAGTGTGGGGGACACTACTGTGTGGGGGGCAGCATGGGGGCCTTTCTATTGGATATCTATAGAGAAATGGGGAACCGCACTCTGTTCTAGAGGTAGTATCACCGGTGCCGATCAAGGGCTACTTAAGCCGTATCCAAGTAATAAGAATTTGAGGCACTCAGTCCGTAGGTTATGCAATTCAAATAATTTTTTTATTATTATTATTTTTCATGTTTTCTGCACCATCCATATGCCCGTGAAAAATAAGGAATGACAGACTATTTCTGACCAGACGTTTCGGTCACGGTGGACCTTCATCAGTGGTCATGTTATCTGTATGCAGGGTAAAGGTTTGCTTGGGCGCTGGATGCAGGCACTGTAGAGGCCAGTATATTATTTCTGGGGACACTATAGAGGGATTATTACCTGGAGCACAATATAGGGTGTTATTATTATTACTGGGGGTACTCTAGGGGACATTATAGCTGCTGTAGACACTATAGGAACATTTGGGGTCATTTATAAAACTGGTGTAAAGTAGAACTGGCTTAGTTGCCCATAGCAGCCAATCAGATTCCACATTTCATTTTTGACATCTGTTTTGGAAATCCAGTTCTACTTTACACCAGTTTGATAAAGAACTCCAATTATGTCTATTAGGGTCACTATTTTTTCAGCAGTATAGTACCTGGGACATTGGGTAGCACAACAGGCACAGGTATTGGGGGTGGCAGCAGGATGACACTGTGGGGACACCAGGATGAGGAGGGTGATGGAAAAACTGAGAAATCTAACATGTCTGTATTGCAAACTCTGTAGAGACGAGATGTGGCTGAAAGAATTTCTCATGGCGGTCTAACGGAGGAGAAGAGGAAAGAGAAGGTCTACATGACAGGAGATGTCCCTGGATGTAAGAGGTATGTGGTCAATTATTGAGGGGGGGTGCCAGAGAAATGACCCGCCCCGGGTGCCAAACACCCTGGGCACGCGACTGGGTGGCCCCCTGGATAATGGCCCACCAGGAAATTTCCCTGTAGGGTATATGGCCATTCTGCCCCTTATTGTATGGAAAGACTGTGTCCTTTCATTCTGCTCATGAGTGAGAGTCCTGGTGGTACCACTCATCAATCATAGGCACATTGATAGGCACAATATCCTGAGAAAAACTGATACTACCAACTTTGTATGATGCATGATGAATTTTCTAAGTCTCAGTGTCATTACATAGAAAGCTTGTCATCATAATGTATAATCTATGTTATTCCTACATTCCTACCAAGAATGTGACCTTTGTGAAGCAGACATACCTTCTTGAGGCTGTGTATCTAGTGGTCATTTAGTCAGAAGGATCAGTGGTTGCTAGGCAACTTGCAGTACCTCTGCCTGCATAATAAGTTAAAGTGGACCTCTTATTCTGAAGAGTTATGCAATACTAATTACACCATGTGTATGTATTTACTGCAATGGAGAGTTAGGCTTTAATGGCTAAGTATCTTTTATATTAGTCTCATGGAACCTTTTTGTGCCTACATTGCAAAAAAAGCAATGAAATTAAGAAGGAATGTTTTATAAAAAAAAATGACTTAAGCCATAAAGCCAACTGAAAGGATTATTAGAGAAGAAATAGATGGATTTTAATGGAGTTAAAACATTTAAATCAGCAATGTGAAAAAGAAAACTAATTTTTAAAGATCGCAATTATCTCAAAACATTTCGCTTCGAACACATAAACAACACTGCGCAAACTTCCATCTAACAATATTCAAAATTTTCAAAGACAAAGATTACAGGGCATTAAACATTTGTTGAGCTCCGTTGTTATAATTATGAGTTTAGAGAATTACCCAGACAAATAAGAGGCGTCAATGGCAATGCTATAAAACACAGCATGCATACTGTGCTCTAAGTATATCACTTCAGCCGTGTCAAATAACTATCCATACTGATAACATCGGATCATTGCTGTATACTGATACAACACAATACCAACAGTGATACAAGGTCAATTGCCTATCTTCTTGAGTTCATATTCAGCTTCCAGAAAACTAGCATCCCAGAGAAAAACTAAAGGTGGCCATACATTAGATGAATATTGACAGAACCGGCAGGGCCCTCCTATTATCTAATGTCTACGGTGTGTCCAAACTTTCCCTTTTTAGCAAATGTCATGGGAAAGAAGGTTCATGTATGTTGGATTTCAACATGCCCAAACCTTTTGTTCTCATTGGAGATAAGCTGCCACCAGAGTTGTCTTAGAGTGGTTTATTCCCCTTTTCATACTTGAAAGCACATTCAAGTTCAGCCAAACCAAAGATCTATGAGGAGGTCCGGAGCATTCGTCCAACAACTTTCTAAACTGTATGGTCAGCTTTGAAGGAAACTACAGCTACCACCTATCTGCATATAAATTATCTATTTTATTTAAAAGGGTATTCCCACTTTACACATTTATGGAATATTCATAGAATATACATACTTTTTTTGATAGATACACGTTCCACTTCTGGAAACCACAACTATCTCCAGAATGGGAGTATGACAACTGGCATCCACCCTGATGCAGTTCCCTCTCGCATATGAACAAAAACAATGGTGGGCATGTAGTGCATGCGTATGGCTCTCTCAATTCAGTTTTATGGGAGTCATGGAAACAGCCAAACTGATAAGTAAATGGAGAGGGGCATGCACATGCAAGGTTATCTCTCCATTCATTGCCAGCAGCTGTCTTACAATATAGGTGTGGTTTCCAGAGGTGGGACCTGCATCAGAAATTTCAGGTAGATCAGATATTTTGTGGTGTATCCTGTGGGAATATCTCTTTAAAGGGGTTGTCCGGGCTTTTTATTTTTTATTTAGACCTCTTATTCATTAAGAATAAGAAGCTTTTCCAATAGCTTTCTTTTAATTTTTTTTTGCAAGCCTCATACTTCATTTCTGCCCACCTGGGAATCGATACGAGTGGTGCTCACATCAGCAGGCACTATAGGAAAAGAGTGAAGGAGTTTCTTTTCTTGCAAATGAAGTAATTGGAAAATGTCATTCTTAATTTAAAAAAAAAAAACATGGCGCCCAGATAGCCTCTTTAACCATTTGATATATGCATATACTGAATGTTTGTGCATAGAAATCTATATATTCTTTGTATTTTTGTCCTGCATAGATACCTTGCAGAGTCGCATACCTTCACAAGGCAGAGGTCAATAAACCATGATTCGCCACTCCTACATTTAGTGCCTGATACTCTTTCATTTAAAATGTTATCATAATGACATAGCCAATTAATTCTCATGACCTTTTCCTGACTTCAGAATATAATTTGCAACAGAGTGGTCAGTTATATCTACAGAAGCAGGTACTGCTGAGTCTGCCTAAACAAGGTGATATGCCGATGATATTTTATTGAAGTCCTTCATGTCAGAGGTCTAACCTAAACTGAATTATCTTAACCAGCGAATGGCCTTGCCTCACGGCAGGGAATGAGATGGTGTCGGAGCAGTCATTTTGCTATCAGCACTGTATATTGAATATGCCCACACAGTGTCTAATACCAGTGATACATACAAGAACGTATGGAGCATGTGAAATGAATAAAGAATTTCTGATTCCCTGGGCTTGCCCTGCAGATCTGTGAGTCAATCCCTTGATATGGCAGCAGGGGTATTTTGAATAGTTAAATCTGGTAGCATTATATTAGGGCAGTCCCTACAAGTTTGTGTTATGGACCTATAGCAATTAATTTGCCCCCATATTGTACCTCTTTTATTTTTCTTTATTTTTGATTATTTCACAAGCAATCTAGAACTTTGGAAACAATAAGCCCTCCATATTACGGAACCAATGGAGCATTGCAAAATTTTCTTTATTGAAAATTAATTTGTGACAAAAAGTCTCTATGTGGTCCCTTACCAGGATTTATTCACACATTTTTATTTCATGGGGTTTTCTCACTTAGAACGCATATACCCCTATTCACAGTGGTTGTACCCCCAGAGATACAGAGGTCCCTTATTCTCCATGTGCGTGGACAGATTGTGCGCCTCGTGATCACAGTTTTATTCACTTCTATAGGACCGACAGAGATAGTGCTTGGCTCTATCTCCTACAGTGCCATAGAAGTGAATGGAATGAGGGTCATGCATCTGCTCTGCCACATTCACATGTCGAATAAGGGACCTGATTGCTGGGGATCTCGTGGTCAGACTCCAGTGATCAGATCCTGTGGACAGGGGATAAATGTTCTTTGTGGAAAAACCACAATCCACAGGTCCATGTGGTACATATGCATAGGGTGCTCATAAACTTTTATAAATCCCTACTATATGGCACCTCTTAAATGGAGGCACACATGTAGGTTTGCTGTATAACACTACGGAGGTAATCATCTCTAGAAACAGTGCCTACAAAACTGTGCCACCGCAAAGGCTCCATGTTGCCATGTGAATGTGCCTTATTTCTGAGACCATAGATTGGTATTTAAGAAATGAAGTATGAATATATGCAGAAGAAAGTCTTTTAGTAAATCTGGTTACATATTTTCCTGACATTGACTTCTAAAAACAAGGTATTTTCAGCACAGTGATCATTTTTCCCTATAAAATTCATATTTCTGAAGGTTAATGCAATTTTAATGATGCAGCAAATCTTAATTTTGTTAGTAACAACAAATCCATATAATGACCATTTATAGCATTATCTAGTGCTTACTCACAGTGACAAAAGATTAATGGGCAACACGTGTACGAACTAAGCCTAAAGTGTGTGAAATATTACCAGAACACTACAAGATGCCACAGGTTGGGGATTGCACTTTTTCATAGATGTCACAACAGAAAGCTAAGACAAGATACACTTTACTCAACCAAGTCAATGTGTTACCCTATTGAATGACATTTCACAACAGTGCCCAAAATGTGACAAATGAGATGTGTCCCCTGATTCCCTGTTGTTCACTGCTAAATAATAATCTAATTATTTCCAATATCATTGCTCTACACAATTTCTATACTTTCTATTAATTCTGTTTAATTAAATTACACTTACTGTGTAGACAATGGTAAAGTAATTAAAACAAAGGCTTGTATTAACTAATTAATCTTAAATGAACAGGCTGTGAAGGTGATTTACAGACTTAATTTGGGTTCTGGCCTAAAAACATTAACTATACCTTCCAGTAGATTGTGGTTTTGGCTACACATCTCTCCTATCTTGTTCCTTAAAAATGCAAAACACATGCATATACTTCGTTTACAGCCATAAGGAGAAGATCATGTTTTAATGGAATTTAATTTGAAATCACAAAGAAATAAAAGTTGGATCGGTGGTTATAGGCACTAACTGCAAAAAAAAAATTATTTTTTTTTGTGTGATTTTGTTGTCAGCACATTTAACTATGTAAAGAACAAAGTATTTCAGAAGAATATTTAATTAATTCAGATCTAGGATGTGTTATTTTTGTGTTCCCTTTATTTTTTTGAGCAGTGTATAATACAGATAGTTAGTGGGAGTAATGTGATAGGAATTACTGTTTCTCTGCTGTCCATACATACATGCTACAAACATAGTGCTGTGATGTCACAACAATACTTAGTGCAACAATCAGTAATATCTATTCAGACCTGATAAAACGTGAAGTTGCATGTATTGCACAAAAAAATATGCGCATCATTAGTGCCAATTTGTGCAACCGCGAAAATAATGACTGGAGATCATGAATTCTAGAATTTGCAAATTTATTGTGAATATTATGCGAAAAGTTCACGAAAACTAATATTAACTATGCCGCTCTTCACTAAAAATGGCAATGTAAAAAAAAATTTTTTTTCAAAGGTTTTTATTTTTCTCAAAGTAATAAAACCAAATTAAAACTATACAAATTTGGTATTGCCGTAATCATATTGACCCACAGAATAAGAATGTTACGTTATTTTAGGGCACAGTGAACTTCGTAATATCACTTCCCTAAAAAAAACTTGGGGAATTGTGTTTTTTTTTTTCCATTTTCCAACACAAGACATGGTTAATTAAATGGTGCATTAGAAGAATTAATAGTGTCCCACGAAAAACAAGCCCTCACTATGTAAAAAGAAAATTTTAAAAGTTATGGCTATAGTTATGTAAGGAGGAAAAAAAAAATGGCAAAAACGAAAATAGGTTCGGTCCTTAACCCCTTCAGGACCCTGCCATTTTTCACCTTAAGGACCAGGCCAGTTTTAGCAAATCTGACACGTGTCACTTTATGTGGTAATAACTTTAAAATGCTTTTGTTTTCTCGTCACATATTGTACTTCATGACAGTGGTAAAACTGAGTCAAAAAAATTTCATTTTTATTTATAAAAAATACCAAATTTACCGAATATTTTGAATAATTAGCAAATTTTCAAATATCAATTTCTCAACTTTTATAATAGATAGTAATAATTCCAAAAATAGTTATTACTTTACATTCCCCATATTTCTACTTCATGTTTGGATAATTTTGAAAAATACATTTTATTTTTTGGGGCCGTTAGAAGGCTTAGAAGTTTAGAAGCAATTCTTAAAATTTTTAAGAACAATTCCAAACCCCAATTTTTTCAGGACCAGTTCAGTTATGAAGTCACTTTCTGGGGCTTACATATTAAAACCTCCCATAAATCACCCCATTTTAGAAACTACACTACTCAAGGTATTCAAAACTGATTTTAAAAATTTGGTTAACTCTTTAGGTGCCCCACGAGAATTAAATGAAAATGGGAATGAAATTTCAAAATGTCACTTTTTTTTTAGCAGTTTTAAATTTTGAATCTATTTTTTTTCTGCAACACATCAAGGGTTAACAGCCAAACAAAACTCAAAATCTATTACCCTGAATCAGGAGTTTACAGAAAAAAACCTTGTGTGCTCAAAAACTGATGTATGGGCTCACAGCATTCTTCAGAGTGGAAGGAGCACCATATGGCTTTTGGAGAGTGGATTTAGCTGGAATGGTAATTGGGAGCTATGTCGCATATGAAGACAACCTGAGGTGGCCCTACAGAGGAAACCCCCCAAAAAGTGACCCCATTCCGGAAACTACACCCCTCAGGGAATATTTCAAGGTGTGTAGTGAGCACTTTGACACATTGGGCGTTTCACAGAATTAGGAAACGCTTGGCTTTGAAAATGAAAATTTATAATTTTTAAAAAAAAAAGTTGCTTTACACTCACATTTTTCACTTTCACAAGGGGTAACAGGACAAAATGCACCCCACATTTTGTTCCCTATTTCCCCCCCGAATACGCCAATATGCTAAAAAAATTATGGATGGGCGCACAGCAGGCTTCAGAGTGGAAGGAGCACCATATGGTGTTAGGAGAGCGTATTTAGCTGGAATGGCAATTGGGAGCTATGTCGCATGTGAAGACACTCTGATGTGGCCCTACAGTGGAAACCCCCAAAAAGGGACCCTATTCCAGAAACTAAACCCCTCAAGGAATATTTCAAGGTGTGTAGTGAGCACTTTGACCCATCGGGCGATTTACAGAATTAGGAAACGCTTGGCTATAAAAATTTAAAATTTTAAAATTTTCAAGTAAAAGTTGCTTTACACCCACATCTTTCACTTTCACAAGGGGTAGCAGGACAAAATGCACCCCACATTTTGTTCCCCATTTCCCCCCGAATACGTCAACACCCCATCTGTGCTAATAAAATGATGTATGGGCGCATGGCAGGGCTCTAGAGTCAAACAGCTAAATATGGATTTTGCTGACCTGAATTGGCAGACATGTATTTTAGGTGCCATGTTGCATTAAATAAATTCCTGAAGTCCCCAGAAATGAAAGACTCCAACAAGTGACCCCATTTTGGAAAGAGTGTCCTTGTAGCCTGCTGTAATGGCGCACAGCAGGTCTCCAGAAGCAAAGTGCAAAAATTGGTTTTTGCAGGCCTGAGTAGACAGACATGGATTTTAGGTGCCATGTCACATTAAATACATTTCCTGAGGTCCCCAGAAATGAAAAACCCCAAGAAGTGACCCTATTTCAGGATGAGCACAGTACTTCTGGCAGTTAAGGACCTAAATAGGGGTATGCTGGTATAATAGTTATCCACATAGAGGTGGTAACCCTTATCCAGCAGTGGGTGCAGCAAATCCCATACAATCTTTCTACTAACTCCTAGGATGGGGGGGCATTCTGGGGGTTCTGTGCGGGAATCTTTCTCTTCATAAATGTGGAACTTATGGGTGTACCCAGAGCTACAAAGTTTGTAAGTCTTTATGCCATATCTTGCCCGTTTGCTAGGCAGGTACTGGCGGAATCTAACCCTCCCTTTGAAAAGTAACAGGGACTCATCTACACATACATTTTTATAAGGGTGTACACCTCAGAAAACTTGATGTTGAAGTCGTCAAGGACGGGCAAAACCTTGAACAGACGGACAAATGTCGGGTCATTTTGGGGTGTGCACTGTGTATTGTCGTTGTAGTGTAGGAATTTCCGAATTGACTCAAAAAGCTTCCGGGTTATGGTGTTACTGTAAATTGGAGTCTGGTAGAAAATGTCCGAAATCCAATATTGTCTGACATTTGGCTTCTTTACTAAGTCCATATGCAGCACGAGTCCCCAAAACTTCATCATCTCTGCTGCACTAACTGGGGTCTAACCTAGGGGTCTAGCATATGGCGAGGTAGGATTCTGAGCTATAAATTGTTGGGCATACAAATTGGTTTGGGCCACCATTAAATTTATAAAATCTTCAGCGAAGAAGATTTAGAAAAAATCTTGTTCTGTGAAGCCCGCACTGTCTATCTGTATTCCGGAGTTGCCCACAAAATCCAGAATTTGGGGCTGATAATCGTCAGGAGGTGGGGTCCATATGAGGTCACTCTGGGGGGCGGCCTCCACTGCTACCCTGGGGCACCTTCTAGAGGGTCCCTCATCAGCGGATGATGATTATGATGATAGGGTAGAGGAAAGTGGCATCCTCTTCTCCCTCACTGGCCGCCTCAGTATCAGAGGCAAGATATGCCTATGCCTCTTCAGCTGAGTACCATTTTTATTTTATTAGGGTGTTTGTGTGAAATGTGTAAAACTTTATTTAGTGTGGAGTGTGTATGTAGTGTTTTCACACATGAAGGGGCTTAATATAAATTTGAAATATAGAGAATAGAGAAGAAAAAAAATAAAAATAAAAAATTGCTGGATGCACACACAAACTTACATTAACACTACCTAACTAAAATTGATTTCTTTATATATGTATATGGAGATTTATATATATAGATAAAACTAACTACATGAAAAAACTGAGCAGACCAGTCAGAAAAATTTATATTTCTGATCAGCGCTCAGCAGGTGCAGGACGCACACATGCATACAGATATTATGTGCATGCAAAAATCCACACTAACACTACCTAACTAAAATGTATTTCTATATATATGTGTATGGAGATTTATATATTTAGACTAGCTGATGACCAGACGTTGCTCAGGTATTTATTTATTGAAATTTTATATTAAATAACAGTGACTTTCACAGTGGCCGCCTCTTTAACGGTGACCGCCCATTTAACAGTGACTTTCACAGTGGCTGTCACTTTAACAGTGACCACCCCTTTAACAGTGACTTTCATAGTGGCTGCTACTTTAACGGTGACCACCCCTTTAACAGGAACTTTCACAGTGGCTGCCCCTTTAACGGTGACCGCCCTTTAACAAGGACTTTCATAGTGGCTGCTACTTTAACGGTGACCACCTCTTTAACAGGGATTTTCACAGTGGCCGCCCCTTTAACGGTGACCACCCCTTTAACAGTGACTTTCACGGTGGCCGCCTCTTTAACGGTGACCGTCCTTTAACAGTGACTTTCACGGTGGCCGCCAATTTAACGGTGACGACCCTTTAACAGTGACTATCAAAGTGGCCGCCCCGTTACCGGTGACTGCCCCTTTAACAGTGACCTTCACAATGGCCAGCCCCTTTAACGGTGACCGCCCCTTTAATAGTGACTTTCACAGTGGCTGCCCCTTTAACGGTGACTACCCCTTTTACAGTGACTTTCACAGTGGCCTCCCCTTTAACGGTGACCGCTCCTTTAACAGTTACTTTCACAGTGGCCGTCCCTTTCACGGTAACCGCCCCTTTAACAGTGACTTTCATAGTGGCCGCTCCATTAACGGTTAGCGCTCCATTAACAGTGAAATTTACAGTGACCGCCCCTTTAACTGTGACTGCTCCTTTAACAGTGACTTTCACGGTGGCTGCCCTTTTAACAGTGTCTTTCACAGTGGCCGCCCGTTTAACAGTGACCGCCCTCTTTAACAGTGACTTTCACAGTGTTCACCCTTTAGCAGTGACTTTCACAATGGCAGCCCCTTTAATGGTGACCGCCCCTTTAACAGTGACTTTCACAATGGCTGCCCCTTTAAAGGTGACCGCCCCTTTAACAGTGACTTTCACAGTGGCTGCACCGTTAACGGTGACCGCCCCTTTAAAAGTGACTTTCACAATGGGCAGTCCCTTTAACGGTGACCACCCCTTTAACAGTGACTTTCCCTGTGGCCGCCCCTTTAACGGTGACTGCCCCTTTAACAGTGACTTTCACAGTGGGCGCCCCTTTAAAGAGAACCTTTCATTACGATAAAAAATCTAAACTAAGTATACAGACATGGAGAGCGGCGCCCAGGGATCTCCCTGCATTTACTATTATCCCTGGGCACCGCTCCGTTCTCCCGGTATAGGCTCCGGTATCTTCCGATTTTTGGCTCAACCGGAAGGAGCCTGCTCTTGTTCTCCTGGGCGTCTCCTTCTCCCAGGCTGTAGCGCTGGCCAGTTGCAGTGCTCAGCTCATAGCCTGAGAGGTTTTTTTCTCCCAGGCTATGAGCTGAGTGCTGCGATTGGCCAGCCATCCAGCCTGGGAGAAGGAGATGCCCAGGAGAACAAGAGCAGGTTCCTCCCAGTTGAGCCGAAAATCTGAAGATACCGGAGCCTATACCGGGAGAACGGAGCGGCGCTAAGGGATAATAGTAAGTGCAGGGAGATCCCTGGGCGCTGCTCTCAATGTCTGTATACTTAGTTTAGATTTTTTATTGTAGTGAAAGGTCCTCTTTAACAGTGACTTTCACAGTAACCGCCCCTTTAAAGGGTGACCGCCCCTTTAACAGTGACTTTCACAGTGGCCGCCCCTTTAACAGTAAATGCCCTTTTAACAGTGACTTTCACGGTGGCTGCCCTTTTACCAGTGACTTTCACAGTGGCCGCCCCTTTAACTGTGAACGCCCCTTTAAAATTGACTTTCAAAGTGGCCGCCCATTTAACGGGGACCACCCCTTTAATACTGACTTTCACAATGGCTGCCCCTTTAACAGTGGCTTTCACAATGGCTGCCCCTTTAACAGTGACCACCCCTTTAACAGTGACTTTCACAATGGCCGCCCCTTTAACGTGACTGCCCCTTTAACAGTGACTTTCACGGTGGTCACCTCTTTAACGGTGACCGTCCTTTAACAGTGACTTTCATAGTAGCCGCCCCCCTTTTAACGGTGACCACCCCTTTAACAGGGACTTTCACAGTGGCCACCCCTTTAACAGTGACCGCCCTTTAACAGTGACTTTCACGGTGGCCGCCAATTTAACGGTGACAACCCTTTTACAGTGACTTTCACAGTGGCCTCCCCGTTAACGGTGACCGCACCTTTAACAGTGACTTTCACAGTGGCCACCCCTTTAATGGTGACCGCCCGTTTAACAGCGACTTTCACGGAGACCGCCTCTTTAACAGTGACTTTTACGGTGGCCGCCTCTTTAACGGTGACCGCCCCTTTAACAGTGACTTTCACGGTGGCCGCCCATTTAACGGTGACGACCCTTTAACAGTGACTTTCACAGTGGCCACGCTGTTAATGGTGACCGCTTCTTTAACAGTGACTTTCACGGTGGCTGCCCCTTTAACAGTGGCTTCCATGGTGACCACCCCTTTAACAGTGACTTTCACGGTAGCCACTCCTTTAACAGTGACCGCCCTTTTAACAGTGACTTTCACAGTGGACGCCCCTTTAACAGTGACCTCCCTTTTAACAATGACTTTCACGGTGGCCGCTGCTTTAACGGTGACCGCCACTTTAACAGTGACTTTTACAATGTCTGCCCTTTTAAAGGTGACCACCCCTTTACAATGACTTTCACGGTGGCCGCCCCTTTAACGGTGACCGGCCCTTCAACAGTGATTTTCACGGTGGCCGCCCCTTTAACATTATATATATATACAGTATAGATAAAACTAACTACACGAAGAAAAAAAAGAAAAAAGTAAACTGAGCAGACCGTCAGAAAAATGGATGCTTCTGATCAGCGCTCAGCAGATGCAGGACACACGCACGCACGCACGCACACAGATATTATGTGTGTGCAAAAATCTATCTACACTTAGGGTCCATTCACACGTCCGTGGTGTATTGCGGATCCGCAATACACCCGGCTGGCACCCCCCATAGAACTGCCTATTCTTGTCCGCAATTGCGGATAAGAATAGGACATGTTCTCTTTTTTTGCGGAGTCACGGCCAGGAAGTTTGGGGCCAAAGTCCGGAAGTTCGGGGCCGCACTCCATTAATGCAGATGCAGAGAGCACATAGTGTGCACCAGTTCCCGATATTGCGGAACGAATGCGGACCCATTTGCGGACGTGTGAATAGACCCTAACACTACCTAACTAAAATTGATTTCTATCGAACACTAAAAGTACTTTTTACACCAAAAATAAATTTAAAAAAATGGTACTTATTGGTGCTCAGGGATGCAGAACGCACGCAAGCGGACGTTTGGTGCGTTCGTGCAGGCATAAAAATTTACTGCAGATACAAAAAAAGAACACTAGCTAAAAATAACTTATATATATATATGATTCTAACTACTATTACTTCTTTAAATAAAAAAAAGGGACAGATAAAAAATATATCTGCGCAAAAAAAAAAGAGCCCAGGTGCCGATCAGTGAAGTACGGACTGATCAGCACTTGGCATTCACAGCTCGCACACAGAAAAAGAGGTGCAGAGCAGAAAAAAAAAAAGATAAAATTAACAAAAAATTTTTACATTTCTTCGCCACAGGCAAAATCTGGAGGGGAGGAGGGCGGGATGGAGAGGGGGGATAGGGACAGGGATTAGGGCTTGGGAAGGTGGGTGGATTAGGGATCTGGAACTTCTGATGCAGAAAAAAAAATTGCAGCAGATGTTCCAGATGTTCTTCTTCGTTTTCTTCTATACAGGAGCAGTAAAGACAGTGAAAGCTGTGGTAGACCCACAAATCCCAGCAGATCGAGCACAGAGAAGCAAAGAACCTCTCAGCATAGAATGGCTGCATGCAGGGAGGTTCTGCCCATTCCTGTGCAGCTATAGCGCTGCCATTGGCTGGAGCATTGTTCCAGCCAATCACAGTGCTGGCAGGGGACTCCAAACACCAGTTCATCACCAGCCACCTCCCCCTGACCTCCCCCGCCCCGCAGCACTGCAATGTGCCGGTCTTTGCTGATCGGCCAATCGCAGTGCACGGAGCTGCAGCGGGGCCGAAATAGCCGATGCCCTTACCCGGCATGGCTGCCTGTCGGTAAGAGCAGCCATCGCGATCCGGTCCCCCCTCGGTTTTCACCTAGAGCCCGGCGGACCTCGCGCTGGTCCTTAAGTCACGCCCAGGTTCACTACGGGTTAAGGGGTTAAAAAAATTCATGAAAACCCGTGTCCCTTGTAAGGCTCTGTTCACATGTGCATCATTTAAGAATTTAAAAAGGGCTAGTTGCTTATCTAATAGCAAATGGCATTGAGGTTTACAATTAATCTAACAAGCAAAGTTGTATAATTGATCTTAGTCTGCGTCTTTTTTCAACTTATGTTGATTTAGCGAGCTAAACTTGACTCTGATAACACACGGCACACGGTCATCTTGGTTATATCATGACAAAAAGCCACTGAAATTCATTGAAAAGTTAATTATCTTTTTCTTGCCATTCTTTACTTAAAGGGGTTCTGAGGTTTGTTTAAACTGATGATCTATCCTCTGGATAGATCATTAGAATCTGATTGACAGGGGTCCGACACCCGGGACCCCGCCGATCAGCTGTTTGAGAAGGCAGCGGTGCTCCAGCAGCGCCGCAACCTTCTCACTGTTTACCGCTGGCCCAGTGACGTCACGACTAGTATCAACTGGCCTGGGCGCTGCTAAGCTCCATTCAAGAGAATAGAGCTTAGCCCCACACAGGCCAGTTCATAATAGTCGTGACGTTACTAGGCAAGCAGTAAACAGTCAGAAGACTGCGGCGCTGCTGGAGCGCTGCTACCTTCTCAAACAGCTGATCGGCGGGGTCCCGGGTGTCGGACCCCCATCAATCAGATTCTAATGATCTATCCAGAGGATAGATCATCAGTTTAAACAAACTGCAGAACCCCTTTAGTGCGTTAACCATCAAGTTTAGCTCGGCTGCATCTGTAACTCTCATGTTTTTCGTTTATAACAGAAACTGTGCGCAGGATCCATTGCCAACTAATATCAGCTATGCCTTATGCACTCCACTAAAGTTGCGATGTATGCAGTTGGAGCCTCCAAAACAAAAGTCAGCCGAGACGTACAAAACAATAATCTGAACGTGGCATTCACTGCTTAGCTAAAAGTGCAGCTAAAAAATTATTCAGTAGGGAATGTGAAGTACTCTCTAATGGATAATTGCAATGGAATTTTTCTGGTTAATAACTCGATATTAAAGAAGACAATAACCTAAAAGGACATAACACAAGAGAAGTTAACATAAAAATGCAACTAATGGTAGCAGACAAGGGCGGGATAAGGGCCATAGTACTATATCTGCAGAAATAGTTAAAAATCCATAAGAAGGAACCCTTGTTTCAAATCTGAATCTTTTTAACTTAGTGGGAAAGATTTATCAAGACCAGCATTTTCATCCCCTGTACTGCCGGAGGATGTGCCTAATTTATGACGCGGCGCATGCCTCATCATAAATTAAACGCATCCTCTGGCAGTCAATGCGTCTAGAACAAAAGCTATAAGTTTGATTTCAGTCTCTGGTGTAAATGATGATAAATTTGCCAGGGTGGAAGACTTCACCCCCACCTTTTTCTAAAAGTAGTGAAAGCGGCTGTAAAACAACTTTTTTTTGTAAGAAATGTTTACAACAAATTGCACCAGTTTTCAGGCATATGGTGAAGAAAAATCTCCTCCAGTGTACTGTCTGTCTGCATGTACAAAGAAACAATTGATGCACAGTAGTTACATCTGAAATGTAAACTGTTAGAATATGGAAAATGTTTGTGAGGTGTAGCTTTTATTTTAATTGCTACAGCAAAACTTAGATCATGTTTCCTATTCTTTAATTTGTTTTCCAGTTTTGGACTTGGAACAGCCTTAAAATGAAGCCTTTTACCTAATCTAAGGCTACTTTCACGCTTGCGGCAGGACGGAGCCGACAGGCTGTTCACACTGTCGGATCCGTCTTTCCGCTATTTCACTGTGCCGCCGGACCGCCGCTCCGTCCCCATTGACTATAATGGGGGCGGAGCTCCGACGTAGCACGGCAGTGCCTGGCGAAAGGCCGCCAGTCTAAAAGTCCTGCATATCCGACTTTTTAGTCACCGCGAACTGCCGTACTGCGCCGGAGCTCCGCCCCGTCCCCATTATAGTCAATGGGGACGGAGTGGCGCAACGGCGAAATAGCGGAAGAACGGATCCAACAGGGTGAACAGCCTGTCGGATCCGTCCTGCCGCAAGTGTGAAATAGCCTTAAAGTGTTTCTTAAAAATGTTTCTTGACTGCTGTTCATTATCGTTATGTATTTAAAGGGATACACATTAGCATTTTATCACACATTAAAAGAGTTTTCTCACTACAGCAAAGTGTGTTTATCATGTAGAGAAAGTTAATACAAGGCACTTACTAATGGATTGTGATTGTCCATATTGCTTCCTTTGCTGGCTGGATTCATTTTTCTACCACATTATACACTGCTCATATCCAGGGGTTACGGCCACCATGCAATCCATCAGCGGTGGCTGTGCTTACACACTGTAGGGTAAGGAGCTGGTTTAAGCGCACTCCCACGGCCGCCGCCGCCAGAGAGGCCTGTGTCTTTCTCCTTTACCAGGGCAAACAGCCTCACTTGACTTTCTCATTCAGACCATTCACAGTGACCAGAGAGAGAGACAGGGAGGAGTGACTTGATTAGAGCATCACACATTATACTAATAAGAACAATGCTCTTCTGTGGGCATCTTAATCTGGGAGTCTCAGGAGAACAATAGAACTATTATATTGTCACCCTAAATTCTCGACCTAATATTATACTAGCAGATAACATCTTTCCTTCACAGCAACAGTAAACTAACAATGGGTTAACTATCTTTATAGTAGTTTTATCATTCTGTGTTGACCGCCACAGAAGGACAATATTATGTATTTACATTTCAATAGTATAGAACAGTTGAAAGAAAAAAAGAAAAATGTAAAAAATGTTTTCAATGAATATAGAGTTTTAATTAAAAAATAACCCTTTCTGACAGAACTGTCCCTTTAACTAAAATGTGCTTTACAAGGCAGGCAATGCAGGAGTCCATTTATTCTTCATTTTTTGGTAGAAATTTAAATTTTATGTTCCAACTGTAGCAAAATACGTACATCTGAAGGTATATTGTTCTCAAGAGTGTTCCACCAATAGAAAAAACTAGAAGCTGATTGCAGATACACAGTTTTTCTTTTCCACATACCTGGTCCTATCAGCCACTGATCTATAAATCACAAAGCCAAGGTGATTGATTCACTACTGAATTTCCGGTTGCTGGTTTATCTGTGCAGTGTGCTGTGAAAATCCCTTGCAGTCCCTACTAACTAGTTCAATGGATTTGTGCACAGTCTAATTCTCCCACAAAGACTTCACTTTATCAATCTAATAAACCCTCTGGCTCTAGGGACAATATCATTTTATTCTACTTAGCTATGTTACATCCCTAGTTCAAGAACATGGCCTCCCACCTTAGCCCAGGATCCTCTAGAGCCCCTATCTTGGGACCGGTCTGTGCGAAGAAAGGCCTCTCTGGTGGCCACGACCATGGGACACCCTACAGTGTGTAAGCACGGCCACCGCTGCTGGATTGCAGGGTGATCTATCACTGACCTGAGGCTTTGAATGTATCTAATAAATGATATAAGGTATTGCAAAAGAGGCTTTTGTACCCATTGCAGGGTACATATATCATACTTCAGGAAGCCAAGTGCTGTATAATAATTAATGGGAATGGGAGTGAAGAAGGATGATTATTGGTGGTTATCTATAACTGACTAAGAAAAAAAATTAAATTTTTTTTACAAGGGTCAAATCTTAAAGAAAAGCAGAAATGATAAGAAAAACAGGAAGGGTGCATTTTGGCGAATTTCAATTTCAAACAGTTTGAAAAGATGGAGAAAAACACTTTCATTGGAAATTTCTTTTGATATGTTAGTCAAGAGCTGTGACTGTTTTCTCCTGCAAATACTCAAACATAAAAAATAACAGTATTTTAATACATGTCAATTCTAGGTATACTTCTTTTATGTTATTGACTTAACATACAGTATGAGGAAACATGATGTGGGTTATTTACTAAGTGGAGCATATCCACCCATGTCCATAGGACACGTTAATCTTCGGAGGGGTAATTTTACTCATCGTTACAACAAAAAACATCTAAACAACTATAAAAATAATATTCTTCTAAGAATTATTTCACATGTGATTTTATAACTGTTGCTTTGATGTGAGGAAGTGCAATGGATACAATGACTGAAGTCAAATTATGAAGAATAATTTATCATATCAAGACTACCCTGATTTGGACGGGGATACCCATTAAACATTATGTATAATTGTGTCGTTGAACCTCATTTATATAAGTCAAGCGTGTGAACACTTGGCGATCATCTTTATTACCTGTGTGTTAACTTTTTAACAAGATTAGTAGAGTTACATTGACTTACTAATTTCCTAAGGGAGTGACACACGATAGTCAAGAAATTAGATTGCACACTATTATCCAGTAATTCACTGACCAATGGGAATCAGTAAATTCCTAATGCGTAATCCTTTATATGTAGCCATTCTTAATAAGGGATTCGAATATAACTGGTGTAGCCATGTACATTAGTCAGTAACTTAAATACAATGGTCAGGGTTAATCTACTAGAGCAGGCATGCTCAACCTGCGGACCTCCAGCTGTTGTAAAACTACAACTCCCACAATGCCCTGCTGTAGGCTGATAGCTGTAGGCTGTTCTGGCATACTGGGAGTTGTAGTTTTGCAACAGCTGGTAGGCCGCAGGTTGAGCATGCCTGTACTAGAGGCATCCAGTCAATTGCAGTTTATACCCTACTATATCCATGTACTACAGTGATGATCACACAATTCCAAATGTCCAGTCAGTTGAAATTATTGCCATTCATTAAAGTCAATTAAGCATACAGTAGATTCATATCAGAGCGTTTAAAACAAACAGAAAGGAAAAAACCTCCCTTACAAAGGATTTCCGCTATACAGTGCCTTACATTTTGGTGACACATCACCACTGAATCCAGTCACTGGCTGCAGCAGCACACATAACCATGCTCTTGCCCCGGCTGGAATAAAATAAGACGGGGACCGGTTGATGGAGGAACGTGAGCCGGCACCCAGGACTGGGGCAAGTGATGCAGGCTAGAGGTCTATGATTAATAGTTAATCTTCCCTCAACGTGTAACTGTTGTTTCAGTTTATTTTTTATATTGTGTACACAAAACCCACAAATGTTAACCATTTTTTTGTAATGTACTTTATTAGGGAAATATGTTTATTTCTACTCGTTGTTCTGCAGTACCTCTGCAGCTGGGACTAGGCAGCTTCATCCATTGTGTAGCAGACAGATCAGGTTCCTGTTCAATTGAATGGGTTCACAGTGGACAGTGTTGTGTAGTTCCGGCGCCTACACCCGACATCGGAGCTACTGCATAAGAGCTGATCAGCAGGGTTGGACCCTTGCCAAACTGATAATGATAACCTATCTTAAGGATAGGCCATCAATATAAAAAGAACCTCATTAAATTCAGTCCAGCCTATTAGAGCAGCTATTATCATTCAGCTATAGCATAAAAATGTCTGGGTGGGTTCTCAGAACTGGTGAGATATAAAATAAAGTAGTGAATATAGGGGCAGATACTTTTCTGGATTTATCCTAACAATAAACTCATTGAAAAAAATGTGCGCAATATCACCTTTGCGGAAAATGGTGGCCTACAACACATTTTATATAGATACATTTCACCTGTAGATAAGATAAACTGCAAGTTTAGTGTCCTTTTAAAGATAGTAAATAAGAACCTGTAAGTAAAGTCATCAATAACGCTGACCAAATTCTCGAAAAAGGGAATGTATCTTCCCAGACTGCAGTCAGATAGTTCCTCTCCAAGCATTTATATGGCTTATTCAGCAACTGGTATTATATTAGGAAATATAGCATGCACTTAAAAGATTCCAAAAAATGTAGGGGAGATCTAATGAGAGGCAAAGAGGGCAATCACTGTAATTAATACAGAGAAATATTGCATGTCTGCCTGTCTCTTTACTGCATCCTGCAGTCGTGTGTGATAACACAGGCTAAGGGATGTTGATTTTACTGCCTGTCAATTAGAAATAATTATGTAATTTATGATGGCCTCCTAAGGTCATCGAAAAGAGCTTTATTACAGGCTGATCTCTAGACTCGAAGCTAGTATTTTCTGTTTAACCAATGTCTGGATCCATATATATATATATATATATATATATATATATATATAAAAAAATATGCCTGCATTTTGCATCATGTGATATGCTAATTCATATTGTCTGCTGATTTCCATTCATGCAAAGCCCCCTTGACACACTGCAGAAAACAATGTGTGTACAGTGTTGAAAATCCAAAGCATGCCCTAACCATCGTAGATTTTGGCACCCATTTCAAGAATGTGAATCTGCATAAAAATTTCTGCAAGCTCCTAAGTGTGTCCACTCTTGACTACTTCTACCCCATAAGTAACGTAAATCATCTGCTATGCCTGGATACAGCCTATGCAGGTGCAATTCTATTTGTATAAAGATAAGACAAGCAAAATTGAAGGTTTGTTGTATGTACAGGGTGGGCCATTTATATGGATACACCTTAATAAAATGGGAATGGTTGGTGATATTAACTTCCTGTTTGTGGCACATTAGTATATGTGAGGGGGGAAACTTTTCAAGATGCGTGGTGACCATGGCGGCCATTTTGAAGTCGGCCATTTTGAATCCAACTTTTGTTTTTTCAATAGGAAGAGGGTCATGTGACACATCAAACTTATTGGGAATTTCCCACGAAAAAAAATGGTGTGCTTGGTTTTAACGTAACTTTATTCTTTCATGAGTTATTTACAAGTTTCTCTTTGTTTACAGCCATTGACATGTCGCCGAGGTTAACATGTGAGGAGCGGATAGAAATTGTGTTGATGTCTGGTGAACGCAGTAACCGGGTCATTGCAGCAGATCTCAATGCAAGACACCCTACGAGACCACCCATCTCCCATGCTACAGTTAGCAAACTGCTTGCTAAGTTTTGTGAAACTGGTTCAGTGTTGGATTTGCCAAAATGTGGACGCATGAAATCTGTCTCTAATGGAGAAACATCAGTGGCTGTCCTAGCTTCATTCAGCAAGAGCCCACAGCGTAGCACTCGCACTCGAACATCCCTTCGGCGGATATTAGCTACTCACAAATGGCACCCTTACAAACTCCAGCTACTGCAGCATCTCAACGAGGATGACTCAGATCGGCGCACTGAATTTGCAGAATGGGCAAAACAAAAATTGGAACAGGACCCTCAGTTTAAGCAGAAGATTTTGTTCAGTCATGAGGCAAACTTTTATGTGAATGGTGAAGTTAACAAACAAAACCACCGCTATTGGTCTGACACTAACCCACATTGGATAGATCCCTCCAAGACTGTTGGAACAAAAAAATTTATGGTATGGTGTGGTATATGGGGTACAAAGATAGTGGGGCCATTCTTCATCAATGGAAACCTCAAGGCCACTGGATATGCGAAATTGCTACATGATGATGTGTTTCCCTCTTTATGCACTGAAGCTGGCACGTTCCCTGAGTTTTTCCAGCAAGATGGTGCACCACCACATTATGGGTGTCAGGTCCGAGCATTCCTAGATGAACAGTTTCCTGGAAAGTGGATTGGTCGTAGTGGGCCAGTTGAATGGCCCCCAAGGTCTCCCGATCTGACCCCCTTATACTTTTATCTTTGGGGTCATCTGAAGGCAATTGTCTATGCTGTGAAGATACGAGATGTGCAGCACCTGAAACTACGGATACTGGAAGCCTGTGCTAGCAATTCTCCTGCGGTGTTGCTATCAGTGTGTGAAGAGTGGGAGAAGAGGGTTGCATTGACAATCCAACACAATGGGTAGCACATTGAAAACATTTTATAAGTGGTCAGAAACTTGTAAATAACTCATGAAAGAATAAAGTTACGTTAAAACCAAGCACACCATTGTTTTTCTTGTGAAATTCCCACTTCAAAATGGCCGTCATGGTCACCACCCATCTTGAAAAGTTTCCCCCCTCACATATACTAATGTGCCACAAACAGGAAGTTAATATCACCAACCATTCCCATATTATTAAGGTGTATCCATATAAATGGCCCACCCTGTAGAATAAAAAAAATACCAAGCCAACAACCACATAGTTGGGTAGAAATTCCCTTGATTGCTGTAATATAATAGGGGAGCAAATGGTGAAATGACATTTCTATGATATACTGTAAACATTCAGATCCTCTAGAGCAGGCATGCTCAACCTGCGGCCCTCCAGCTGTTGTAAAACTACAACTCCCACAATGCCCTGCTGTAGACTGATAGCTGTAGGCTGTCCATGCATGCTGGGAGTTGTAGTTTTGAAACATCTGGAGGGCCACAGGTTAGGCATCCCTGCTCTAGAGCAATTTATCATGAAGGGGTTTTCTAAGATTTTCATACCGATGACGTGGTCTAGGAGCAGCTCAGCTGAGTGCAATGCCAAAGACAGCCACTACACAATGTACAGTGCTGTGCTTAGGGAACACGGAGAAGGCAGTGGCACTCACAGGAGCGCTGCTGCCCTCTCAAAGCAGCTGATCGGCAGGATAGGTCATCAGTATAAAAATCCTGGAAAACCCTTTTAGCTTTGTCAAACTACTTTCCACCTAGTCACAAGATTTTCCCGCCAAGTACCCACAAGGAAGCGATCAGCTTGAAATCTTATAATAATAATAAAATACATTATCATTGTAACAGTTTTATCACACAATAAATCTTATTTAACTATCAAAATGATGTAAAGTATAGATCTTAATGTGAGATTAACCTTTTGAATATAAAACTGTATAATCACCACCAAGCCGCCCACCCACCATACAGGTCCTCACAGTGTAACTAGCTCCCCAACCACACTCCCCACACCTCTAATAAAGATTATGAGGATTATGTTGAAGCTCCTATCTCCCCCCCCCCCCCCCCCGAATCTAACCCCACACCTTAACCTCTGCCCTACATTTTCAATAAGAAATATAGTGCAGCTCCTAACCTGCATCTTCAGTAA
Organism: Bufo bufo; assembly: GCF_905171765.1. Classification (NCBI taxonomy): domain Eukaryota; kingdom Metazoa; phylum Chordata; class Amphibia; order Anura; family Bufonidae; genus Bufo; species Bufo bufo. The sequence continues at coordinate 359,641,581 of NC_053391.1, read as the reverse complement.
GGATTATTGCCCTCCCCTCACCCCGGACAATCAATATCCCATATTTTTCCCACCTCTTGAACACCCTTCCAGGATCTTTAATAAAGTTTATGATGCCCATTATGGACCCCACTTGTTAAAAAAATATAATAGCACCCATGGCTTTTGATCCTTTAACAAGGAGTTAAAGGATCAAAAGCCATGGGTGCTATTATACTGTCCATTATCTTAAATACCTCAGAACCTTCCCTGCACCTTATAACCCTCCTACTCCTTGAATGACACCTATGCATGTTTATTAAAGGTTATGTTGCCCTTTATGAACCCACATTTTCAGTAACTATAACAATGCCACTGAAGACCCCTAACACTTGAACCATTCCTACCCACAACTTCAATATCTCATAACTTCTGACACTTCAAAACCCATTCTCCATCAGTGGACCATCCCCCAAGATCTTTAATTAAGTATATGTGGCCTCTTAAGTCCATGCCACCCACAATATCTTTAATAATTATAATGGTACCACTTATGACGGTGGACAACCACTACCCACACTTTAATAATTCATAACGTCACCCACACATGAAAAAAAAAACACCATTCAACCACCCCCTAGCATATTTAATAAAGTTTATATTGCCACGTATTACCTCCCAACCTGAACATCTTCAATATCTATAATGTTGACACTCACATCTTCAGTATGTAGAATGGTGACACTTTTAATCGCCTCACCCTGCAACCCCTTCCCCACTACATTATCAATAGTTCATATTAACATTCTACACACCATATAATTCTCCCAGTACTGGGTCCCAACTGGCAGATTATTTCCATGGACCTAACAGTGTGATGGTGTTGGCAATTGTCAGCAGAGCAGTAGACAATTGTGATCAGGACAATTCCAGAGAGGGAGGGCGAACCAGCCACTGCCTGACAAGTGTACGATTGAAGGGCAGGCTTACGCGCTGACGTGTGGGAATATTGCTGGAGTCTAGGGAGAACAACAAGCAGTGAGCAGCAGTATTTCTTTTCTCAATATGGCGCCAGCGTCTACTCCCAGGGCAGGCAAAGTGTAACCTCGTAGAAAGTGTAACGTCGTACATGTACTGTACTTTGACAAACATTGCTCTACAGCAGTTCTTCATTTTGTGGCTCTCCTCTAACTACAGGCACATGCACTATTTTTTAGAGTACTTCCAATTTCAAAAGTAGCACCCGCTAAAACACAATCCTTCAAAGGAACTAAGTAAGTGCCAAAATAAGTAAGGATTTAAATGATTATGTAAAATGACATTTTTTGCCACATGAAGTTCTTAAAGAGAACCTGTCGCCATGAAAATTCAGTGCAATCTGCAGGTAGCATGTTATATAGAGCAGGAGGAGCTGAGCACACTGATATATAGTTTTGTGGGAAAGGTCCTGTATAAATTAGTATTTTATTCATTTAAATATTTGCTCTTTATGAGATCAGTAGCCATGTAGGCGGTCTTAACAGTGGTTGATAGTTAACTCTTATACATACAAAACTGTATTTCATCCTACTGTGCTCCTCTTGCTCTGTAATGTTGAATGTACTGCATTATCATATTGACAGGTTCTCTTTAATGGTTCACTGAATCCTCCCACAATGCGCAACTTTAAAGAGAACCTTACTAGATTTGCTGAGCTCGAGCCAATGACATATTGTTATAGTGCTTGGTAATACCAGTCTAATGATGGCCCTGTTAAAATTGGCAGGATAAAAAAAAGAGGTTAAAAAAACAGCATTACTCTAACCAAGAGTCATCTTAGCATTGTTGGTGTGGTGAAGAGTAATGCCTCGTTTAGACTGCCCAGCTGTCAGGCATATTGCTAGGAACAAATATTCCTGCAAATGCTCATTCCCAATAATCTGCCAGTCTAAAGGTGCTGCAGATCACCCAATGAACATGCACAATGCTCACCCAACAGATGAAATGATCAGAGATGAGGACACCTCATTCATGGTTTCTGGGCAGCAGATCGTGAAGCCTAAACAGCACTCTGCTGCCCAGGAACAATGCAGCTGTATGAGGGTGAGTGAAAGCAGCAGCCATTGCTTGTTCTCATACTGCTGAGGTGAATGCTGCATGTAAATGCAGTGCTTCACCTCCAATAACAAGCAGCCAGTTGTCGGGAAGGAACGCTTCATTCCCAACAATCGTCTGCGCAGTGTAAATGCACCTTAACAGTTTCTCCAGTGTTAGCCTGCCTATTCCGCCTTGACTGATATCATTCTGGGTGTTTGAAATCAGTACTAGAGCTGCCAAGTGGATAGTCACTCAAGGCAGAATAGTGAGCTAATAGGTAGGGCGTTGTGACTTTTCACCATACCTGCAACCCTAGATAACTCTTGGTGAGTTGCACACTATTATATCCAGCATAGTGAAAAGTTTAGAAAGGTATTATCAAGCACTAGCCATTGGTTTACTCTCTTAAAATCTAGTTCCCTTTAAGAAAACCAAATGGACCTTGTGTTCAAACTGCTAATATTCTGATGCAGTTGGTGCCTGGGTATGTAGAGCGCTTTCCTGCTGTGCGCAGGGAGGCACTGTGGCTTAGTGCTTGGCACAGTTGCCTTGTAGCACTACGGTTTGGGGTTCAACTCTAGCGAAAAGACAAAATCTGTATAAGTTTGCATGTGCTCCCCTTGTTTGTCTGGGTTTTCTTTAGGTAGTTTGGTTCACTCCAATCCTACAAAATATACAAAGAGATAAATTGACTTCCTATGAAGGCTGCTCTACAGCCTTCCCTGCACATTGAGTCTCTTGAGTTAGAAAAGTGCATTTCACATGTTTGTTGCTGTTATTGCATTGGGAGGCAACAGTGTCTGACACAAAGAAATACACTGACTATACCCGCTCATATAAAAGAGGTGACCTTACTTCAGATAGGTACCAGGGTGGTCAGCCGACCCTTTATTAAAAACCACACATGAATACAGGAGGATGGGGAGGATGTAATATAAATAAGAGCACTAGGAATTGGTGGTCAAGAAATGCCAGGCTACCAAATTAATGAATGGTCATCCTTCTATCATGCTGAACTTCAGGGACCAAGGGAGGTGGGATATGTTTTAGATTGCTTGGCTGGAAAGCTCATTGAGCCCCTGTTCTTCAAGAGCAGAAGAGTCAGAAGTAAAAATAATATGAGTTTACAACCAACATGCTAGGGACACTGGCACTTCCAGGGAAAGCACTGTCAAATGACAGTTTTAAAGACTACCTAATGCTGGGAAGATTAGGGTTGAATTTCCATTAGTTAGAAATGAGAGTTGCACTGGGATGAACTGCAGAACCTGGCATGCCTTGGAAAAGAGTGGAACTGTTTCCCTGGTGGTAGCCAACTCTTTTTTTTCCTAAGCTAGTACTACCTTGCTATCAGGCCTAGTATTACCCATGGGTGTGCTGCAGGAAAAAAAAAAAACAATTTTTGAGTCATAATGTTTAAATCCAATTAGTTAATTTGTTTCTTTCTCTAGATAAAGATATAAAAATTAATATCTTATATGTCTCAATGTTAATAGTCAATGTGTGGGTGCTTACATTACAATTTCAATAAGAAAACTGTGCTTCCTCTCACCTAGAATAATTTAATCATTAATTTTAAAACCTATATCTAGATCCTTATATTTGTTTTAGCAATGATGACATATTTTATACACTTTTATTCTCTTTGCTCGAATCTTTTGAATAATGACAGTGGCTCAAGTATGCGACGGTGAAAGAAAAACGCACATTGTTCATTATAATATGCAATCAAAAAATATTTCCGCCACTCAGGCACAAAGCAAAAATATATATCAGTAATAAGACAGATGCAGCAGTCTTACTTCTAAGGCATATATATGAATATACAAGTACTGTTTTGCCCACATTGACGGACGAGTCAAAGGGTTTTCTGGGACCTCCCACAATTGCATGCAAAGCACAAGGATGAGGTTGTCCTGTGACTATATAGGTGGCCATTTTAAAATGTCATGTAATAGCTGTTACTTGATCACTACTGCCATGTTCTCTACATACGATTATGCTCTTTAAATGGTCTTTCTATGTTTTACAAAAACTTCTGACTACTACATTTATGGCCTCATCACTAGTTTGATGATTGCTAAATGGCTTTTTGACCAAGAATTGACATGGTCAATTAGCAACCCACCTTTTGGGATGGAATGTTGAATTCAAAAGACCACAGAAATTTAGAGTCTTGGACAAAAATTGTCAGAATTAAAGAGAATATTGGCACCCTTCTAGATATATCTGGGCACTTAAAAGTTGATATGTTATTAAGAGTCATGTATATTGTCTTTACCGGGCACACGAGGTGTATGTCATATCTTATATCTAAATTGGGATTTTTTAAAGATGGCAGCCTCCAGTTCAAAAAATGACAATATGCTAATAATTAACAGAATATAGAGTATTAATTGATTAACCTTCACACTGAACTGGGTTGGTTGATGGAAAAGCTACTATCAATGTACATTAACGAGATATTTTAAATTCAAATGAGTGAGAGGATCAAAGGGACTGAGGCGGGCTTATAAATTGTGGGGGCTGGACAGGGTTATCAACTGATTCCTTCCCCTGCAGGTTATATATTTATAGTCAGTGTCCTACTGTGAACAAATCCTCTAAATACATGCCATTCTACTGGTGGGAAAAAAAAAGCTGAGCAACATTTCTCTGGGAGCTGAACCATTTATGAATAATGATACTCCATCACAATCAATGAAATGAGACACACAGGTTTTATGCTATTACACTCCACAAGCGGATGAATGCAGGAACCTTTTCAAAATCTTCTCTGTGTCATGGAATTCTGCAAATGACTAAAAATACTTGAGCCAATACCCAAGACTGAGATCAACGTATGCAGTCAGTGCTAGTAGTAATTTTACATGTACACTTATTAACGATGTGTAAGATGCAGATTCTGCACATAGGAACAGCATTCAACAGGACAGCGTTTCATTTCTGTTCTAGAGCCATGCAAAATGAATGCATGTGGAACCGTCAAAGGCTAAGGTACCTTTATGGGTATTGCACTGGGTACTCTTGCACACTTATCCTACAGTCCATACCTGGTTGTATTGTAGGATATACACACAGATATTCACAGGTGTATATATAGATAGAGAAAAATTGATGGATACAGATATATATATATAGAGAGAGAGAGAGAGAGAGAGAAAGAGAGAGGATGGCAAAGAAATCTGTATGTATCTCTCTCTTTCTCTCTCTCTCGCTCTGTCTCTTTCTCTCTCTCTCTCTCTCTCTCTCTCTATATATATATATATATTCCATAATGGAAGCCAGGGTCCATGAGCTCTTTTCCCAGTATTTATTGGAAATCTGATGCCAATATACCAATACGTGTATTTCCTAGTTCCACTAAATATGTGCTCTTCACTTTATTACTCCAGAGAATATCCAATTAGAAAATAAAACAGGTAATCAGACAGTCTCCTCGCCATTGCATATGTTGCGTTTCCAAACTAATAGTTTCATGCAATTATGGGATTAGAGATATTTAGTTGCAGCATAAAAGTCTAGTGTTATTCCAAGAATCAGTATCTGTGGGCCTCCTGTAAATGGACAAATGCTCTTATGGATCAGGTTAAAATGATAATCCTTGAATTAGTTCCTCAAAAGATAACAGTTTATGTAGTTTATTAATATGCATAAAGATGGGGATCACCATGGCTATGACTGAAGAAATGTAACTAGTAGAATAAAAATGAATCTTCTGTGCGTTTGATAGCTGTAGGCATATGCTAGTAAAGATCTTAAAAGCATGAGCTAGGGTCAAGCCAGATCGTGTCCAGATAAAGGCGAGAGGTCACTTCTAGGGATTCAATTAATAGGGAAAGCCTCTTCCAAATGCCTGGAATTCTGAAACGGCAGTGACAGATCAAGACGCATATAAAATCCCAGGATATTTGCCTGAGTAATGGAAATTTCCTCAAGTCCAGCTGCTTGGCAATATATGGATATTAGTACTGTATACCATGTCAATATACCAAGCAGTACTTGGTGGACATTGGGCTGTTGTGTGTGCTCACTAGTTGGTAAAGGGTACATGATGTTCTATGCAGAATGCAAAGTTTGCTGTAGATATACTGTAAAGCTCAAGTGGATGCAGCATGTATAAAGGTAGGTGATTTATGCCTGCAGCACATATGAAATAGAAGGCTTCAGTGTGTGACCAGGGAACATGACAAAGTCTCAGATGTTGGATTTTGTTACTAGGAGGGTTGATTCCTACAGGTATAAGATGTTCATCTCCAGACTACACCTTTAAGCTCATATTGCTGCAACAGCACACAGGATGTCATGCTGAGGCATGGGACTGCTAGGAACATCAGATCAAACAACATAGCACATCATATAGCATCATATGCATCATATTTCACTGAAAATGTATATATATATATATATATATATATATATATATATATAAAGCAGGTTTCCTCAACCATAGGACTAACATGATGAGGTGCACAGCATCTCAGACAGGTTGTATAATTAGCATCCTACATGCATCCATCTCCCTTACTGAGCATCCAGGATCATAACGCCTATGGGTGCCCACAGCAATGATTATTGGAATGGTATTAGAACTTGGATGGTATGTATAAGGACTCACCCGTTGCTGATGCAGCCAATAGCCCAAAGCTGATGAAGACCAGCCTGCTCCAAGTTTGCACTTCCAGGAGCCCCAAAACCCACCATGCCCCCCATATCCTCCTGGATGTGCAGCTGCACCCTGTCCTGTGCCCCCAATTCAGCCATCCAGAGATGGTTCTCATGGCAGAATCTGCGGGGATCTCTGGAAAAGGAGGTCAGGTATTCTTGCAAAGAAAATCCCACTACATTGAACAGCTCTTTGCTTCTGCAGCCGGAATAAACCAAGTCTCTCCCTGCACTGGGGAGATGAGATCAGGAATCCTGCTCCTCTCTCTCACTTCCAAATATTCAAAATGACTGGGTAGCCACAAGATCTTCCTGCAGGGAATATCCACACAATCCCTCCAGCTCCAATATTAATCAGCTCTTCATAACAATATTCCTTCCACTATCAGAGAAGCATCCACAAGAGAGAAGAAGGTTTTTCTCCCTTCCTCCCCTACATACAACAATGCTGCAAATTACATCTTGAATTTGTCTCCCTCCCTCCTCCTCCTCCTCCTCCTCTCACACTGGTCCCCACTCATAAGATACTTGTCACATATTTCTTTACCATAAGCCCCCAAAAAACAACAGAATCCATGAATGTAGACAGGAACCGATCAATGGAGATGGCATGTTGTGTAAATATGTGATAATAAGAATAGAGGTGGATAATAGGATGATGCAAAATAAACATATCAATATTTATAAACACTTGGGTATCAAGAATTGGTGCTGGGTATGAGGAGCCTGGTGCCCACTGCTCTTGAAGTAGCTGCTGTACTGTCCTGGCATCTATACACTGCAATACTGGCTGCAGTTAAGATTCTGCTGGAGTTTTACAAAGGTTCATTAGCTTTGCAAATATGTCAGGGCTGAACATCAGCAAATGAACTTGGAGGATGTAAAAGACAAGATAGTGTAGAAGGTATGGAGTGGGAGAAATCAGCTATGTCCTAGATCATGGGCAGAGCAACAGCTAAGCTTTCGTTAAACCAGGGCAAAGACTTACGCGGTCATTCATCAAACTGGTGTAAAGTAGAACTGGCTTAGTTGCCCATAGCAACCAATCAGATTCCACCTTTCATTTTTCAAAGGAGCTGACAAAAATGAAAGGTTGAATCTGATTGGTTGCTATGGTCAACTCAGCCAGTTCTACTTTACACCAGTTTGACACATGACCCCCTTAGTTCGCTATCCTAGCCTTGCATCTAACTGCCCTGCTTAAAGGGGCTGTGTCACAAAAAATATTCATTTTTTAAACTCACACCTGGATCTGAATACTTTTGTAAGTGCATAAAATTAAACATTTGGTATAACTCCAGAGTTATTTAATAAAATGTATCTGTATAGCGCCACCTGCTGCTTGTTCTTTTCCTTTTTTTCTTGTCCACCTCACTGAGGTGGTCGCACGCTCTTCAACTAGAAACTGTGGCAGTTACAGGAAAAGAGCAACATCAGAAAGGACATTACTAAAAAAGGACATACCTGCTAAGAAAGGGCTTGCCCCCTGAGTTGCCAGCCTGAAATACTTCTAGCAGAGCAATTTGAGCAATGGATGAGGAGATCTCTGGATCCATGTGAGGTACAGGGCTGGTTCTAGCTTTGTTAGAAAAAGATTGTCATGTTCTCCATGATGTCTGATTTGTATTTTTTACATCAGTCGGACTCGTGGCATAACTCATTTAAGGCAAAAAATAATAATCTGTGGTAGTCTGCCTCCAGGGTATATGCCGAAGTTGCTTGTAGCAATCCTATACAGTCAGGTCCATAAATATTGGGACATCAACACAATTCTAAAATTGTTGGCTCTATACACCACCACAATGGATTTGAAGTGAAACTAACAAGATGTGCTTTAACTGCAGACTGTCAGCTTTAATTTGAGGGTATTTACAGCCAAATCAGGTGAACGGTGCAGGAATTACAACAGTTTGCATATGTACCTCCTACTTGTTAAGGGACCAAAAGTAATGGGACAGAATAATAATCATAAATCAAACTTTCACTTTTTAATACTTGGTTGCAAATCCTTTGCAGTCAATTACAGCCTAAAGTATGAAATGCATAGACATCACCAGACGCTGGGTTTCATCCCTGGTGATGCTCTGCCAGGCCTCAACTGCAAATGTCTTTAGTTCCTGCTTGTTCTTGGGGCATTTTCCCTTCAGTTTTGTCTTCTGCAAGTGAAATCCATGCTCAATAGGATTCAGGTCAGGTGATTGACTTGGCCATTGCATAACATTCCACTTCTTTCCCTTAAAAAACTCTTTGGTTGCTTTTGCAGTATGTTTTGGGTCATTGTCCATCTGCACTGTGAAGCGCCGTCCAATGAGTTCTGAAGCATTTGGCTGAATATGAGCAGATAATATTGCCCAAAACACTTCAGAATTCATCCTGCTGCTTTTGTCAGCAGTCACATCATCAATAAATACAAGAGAACCAGTTCCATTGGCAGCCATACATGCCCACGCCATGACACTACCACCACCATGCTTCACTGATGAGGTGGTATGCTTAGGATCATGAGCAGTTCCTTTCCTTCTCCATACTCTTCTCTTCCCATCACTCTGGTACAAGTTGATCTTGGTCTCATCTGTCCATAGGATGTTGTTCCAGAACTGTGAAGGCTTTTTTAGATGTCGTTTGGCAAACTCTAATCAGGCCTTTGTGTTTTTGAGACTCACCAATGGTTTACATCTTGTGGTGAACCCTCTGTATTCACTCTGGTAAAGTCTTCTCTTGATTGTTGACTTTGACACACATACACCTACCTCCTGGAGAGTGTTCTTGATCTGGACAACTGTTGTGAAGGGCGTTTTCTTCATCAGGGAAAGGATTCTTCGGTCATCCACCACAGCTGTTTTCCGTGGTCTTCCGGGTCTTTTGGTGTTGCTGAGCTCACCAGTGCGTTCCTTCTTTTTAAGAATGTTCCAAACAGTTTTTTTGGCCACACCTAATGTTTTTGCTATCTCTCTGATGGGTTTGTTTTGTTTTTTTCAGCCTAATGATGGCTTTTTTCACTGATAGTGACAGCTCTTTGGATCTCATCTTTAAAGTTGACAGCAACATATACCAAATGCAAATAGCACACTTGAAATGAACTCTGGACCTTTTATCTGCTCATTGTAATTTGGATAATGATGGAATAACACACACCTGGCCATGGAACAGCTGAGAAGCCAATTGTCCCATTACTTTTGGTCCCTTAACAAGTGGTAGGCACATATGCAAACTGTTGTAATTCCTACACCGTTCACCTGATTTGGATGTAAATTTTTAAATCCATTGTAGTGGTGTATAGAGCCAAAAATTTTAGAATTGTGTCGATGTCCCAATATTTATGGACCTGACTGTATTTATACATTTTTTTTATGTCTAGAGAGTACACAGATGTGAGGTGACCCCAAAGCAAGGATTAAAATAGAGCCAGGATTCTTTGGATAATCTCATCATAAAAAGACGCTGGCTCAGTGATCTGCTGGTTATTGCTGGTCTGACTTCTCTATCCATCCCCTGGCAATCAGCTGTAAACACCTGTGGCTGCCATAAGCAAGCATGCCAAGGGGAAATATGGCATTTTATACTGGCCATTCAAATTAAGTCGTACAGGCAATGCATGGCTGTACCAGCTCCGACAAAGTAGGATTTGCTGTTACAGAGCACCTTTTCATTTTGCCATCCTGTTCATGCCCTAAAATGCCATATAGACTGGGGTAGCTATGGTTAGACGGCCATTTTATTTCCCCACATCCTCCCTTGGTAATGTAGGACCTGTATATGGGAGTTCTCTGTATAGGGACACCCTTCAATCCGGGTGAAAGAAGAGTTGCATTGACTTGGCTCCTTTGAACTGTCTACGAAGAATAATTGACTCTTATCAGGTTATTCAGCACTTACATGTAGAGAGTGAGGAGAGTACATAACCGCTTTTCCTTTTTTTTCTTTTTTTCAAGCTGAAGGAATCTAATACTTGAGTTCCAAAAGTCAGACAAAGGATGGATTTGTCTTACAGGCACTGTGACATCACCGTGACATCACCCTTACTATAGAGTAATGCACTGTTTGGAGTATATTTTACAGAAAAGGCCTAGTGATGGCTTCCCAGACTCACCCCCAAAGATCTGATTATTTAGACCATATGTTCATATATTTCTGCTATAGGCCATTGTCAGAGAGGGATCCTTTTACGTTTTCAAGGCAGAGATTTTAGCCTTAAAGGGGTTGTGTCACTTCAGCAAATAGCATTTATCATGTAGAGAAAGTTAATACAAGGCACTTACTAATGTATTGTTATTAATCATATTGCTTCATTTGCTGCCTGGATTCCTTTTTCCATCACATTATACAGTGGGGGAAATAATTATTTGACCCCTCACTGATTTTGTAAGTTTGTCCAATGACAAAGAAATGAAAAGTCTCAGAACAGTATCATTTCAATGGTAGGTTTATTGTAACAGTGGCAGATAGCACATCAAAAGGAAAATCGAAAAAATAACTTTAAATAAAAGATAGCAACTGATTTGCATTTCATTGAGTGAAATAAGTATTTGAACCCCTACCAACCATTAAGAGTTCTGGCTCCCACAGAGTGGTTAGACACTTCTACTCAATTAGTCACCCTCATTAAGGACACCTGTCTTAACTAGTCACCTGTATAAAAGACACCTGTCCACAGAATCAATCAATCAAGCAGACTCCAAACTCTCCAACATGGGAAAGACCAAAGAGCTGTCCAAGGATGTCAGAGACAAAATTGTAGACCTGCACAAGGCTGGAATGGGCTACAAAACCATTAGCAAGAAGCTGGGAGAGAAGGTGACAACTGTTGGTGCGATTGTTCGAAAATGGAAGGAGCACAAAATGACCATCAATCGACCTCGCTCTGGGGCTCCACGCAAGATCTCACCTCGTGGGGTGTCAATGGTTCTGAGAAAGGTGAAAAAGCATCCTAGAACTACACGGGAGGAGTTAGTTAATGACCTCAAATTAGCAGGGACCACAGTCACCAAGAAAACCATTGGAAACACATTACACCGCAATGGATTAAAATCCTGCAGGGCTCGCAAGGTCCCCCTGCTCAGGAAGGCACATGTGCAGGCCCGTCTGAAGTTTGCCAATGAACACCTGAATGATTCAGAGAGTGACTGGGAGAAGGTGCTGTGGTCTGATGAGACCAAAATAGAGCTCTTTGGCATTAACTCAACTCGCTGTGTTTGGAGGAAGAAAAATGCTGCCTATGACCCCCAATGTTTCCATCCCCACCGTCAAGCATGGGGGTGGAAACATTTTGCTTTGGGGGTGTTTTTCTGCTAAGGGCACAGGACAACTTATTCGCATAAACGGGAAAATGGACGGAGCCATGTATCGTGAAATCCTGAGCGACAACCTCCTTCCCTCTGCCAGGAAACTGAAAATGGGTCGTGGATGGGTGTTCCAGCACGACAATGACCCAAAACATACAGCAAAGGCAACAAAGGAGTGGCTCAAGAAGAAGCACATTAAGGTCATGGAGTGGCCTAGTCAGTCTCCGGACCTTAATCCAATCGAAAACCTATGGAGGGAGCTCAAGCTCAGAGTTGCACAGAGACAGCCTCGAAACCTTAGGGATTTAGAGATGATCTGCAAAGAGGAGTGGACCAACATTCCTCCTAAAATGTGCGCAAACTTGGTCATCAATTACAAGAAACGTTTGACCTCTGTGCTTGCAAACAAGGGTTTTTCCACCAAGTATTAAGTCTTTTTTTGTTAGAGGGTTCAAATACTTATTTCACTCAATGAAATGCAAATCAGTTGCTATCTTTTATTTAAAGTTATTTTTTCGATTTTCCTTTTGATGTGCTATCTGCCACTGTTACAATAAACCTACCATTGAAATGATACTGTTCTGAGACTTTTCATTTCTTTGTCATTGGACAAACTTACAAAATCAGTGAGGGGTCAAATAATTATTTCCCCCACTGTACATGGCTCGTTTCCATGGTTACAACCACCCTGCAATTCATCAGTGGTGGTCATGCTTGCACACTATAGAAAAAAAAACACCAGCTTATGTACCTTCCTATGGTCCCGGTCACCAGAGAGGTAGGGACTTTTTCCTCTAGTGTGCAAGCATGGCCACTGCTGATGGATTGCGGGGTGGTCGTAACCATGCAAATGAGCATTGTATAATGTAATGGAAAAATGGATCCAGCCAGCAAAGGAGGCAATATGGGTAATAACAATATATTAGTAAGTGGCTTATGTTAACTTCCTTTACATAATAAATGCCACTTGCTGAAGTGAGACAACCCCTTTAATGCAATAAAATGTGTAACTACATATAAAGGTAACATATACAGACAGATGTGAATTTTCAAAAGTTAGCCTCTCCAGGACCAACTATCCAACCGTAATATTCCATCTCTCCTAGTTCCTCATGTCCTCTGCATAGTCCTCAGTTCCCCCACTACACAGTGGCAAAAAATCTACTGTTTTGTATAGATGATGTAAGTGTGGAAATGCAGTGGGTGTATAGCAATGTTTCATCAACCATTTTACTCCATATTAATAACACGGGAGTGTGAATCATGTGTAGTGTCACTGAGATGATGCTACTGAAGGACAATAATTACATTGCAAAACACTGTTTTTCTCCAGAGAACAACTTTAAGTGAAAGTGAGAGTTGTCACATCTGCTGTTTTGATCAATACCCAGTCCCCATAGCTCTGTGTGCTTTTATTGTGTCAAAACAACGATTTTATAAATATGTAAATGAGGCTACTAACGTTTCCGGAGCCCAGCCACGGCCCACTGTGAAGGAGCCCAGCACCGCCCCGCATACTCCAAATCTCGTTCTTGCTCCGCGATGTCACAAACTAGAGCGCCATAATCTTGCGATGTGCGAGCTAGCGCATCCCCAGTGTCGGCATAGTGTTCCTTCGCTGTGTGGCATCAGCCTCAGGGAACGAACTGCGCATGCGCTAGCTCGCGCATCGCGAGATTACGACGCTCAATATTTGTGACGTTGGGGAGCAAGGATGAGATTCGGAGGATGTGGGGGGGGGGGGGGGGGTTGGTGCTGGGCTCCTTTACAGTGGGCATGGCTGGGCTCAGAGTCAGAGAACGCTGGACTCATCTCTGAAGCATGGAGGAGACAGGACTCGTCTAAGGTTCATTTACATATCTATAAAATTGTTTTTTTTTTTATAATAAAAGCAAAGAGAGCTATGAGGACTGTATATTGCGGATGTGCTAGCGGCCATCTAGCAGCACATGTCCTCAGCTCTATACTGAAAATCCAGGTGACAGGTTCCCTTTAAATAGATTGATCAACATGCCACTATCTTATATTCAGTAAGACCATTAATGAGTGTATTGATCATTCCAGTCCCAGGCACAGAAAGATAATGAGTAGACATAGGCAAATCTTGAAAAATTGTCATCTCCACGGGTTCTTCAGGAGGCCAATCAACTGTATTTGTGGCGCATCTCAAACTTGGTGGATAGATTATACCATCTCTAAAATAACCTACACATATTTTTAGGTGGTAGCATGGCAGACTGCACTATTCAGCTTTCCCCTTCCATGTCTCATGTGCACAAATTCATCTTCTACTCAACACAACCTCTCTCCCATCTATACACAGCATCTTGCTTTCTCACATGGTTACCCTGATGCCACTTCTAGGCAGAAAGGATAAGAAGCCAGCACAAAGAGAAATATTTCATCAAGTATTATCTGATCATATAAGATGGTATTATCACTCTTAATAATTACATTCCTGATGCTGTGTTAATTGCTATTCTGCTTTGTTTTTCCGTGGAGCAGCGTCTAGAGGCTGCGATAAAGCCTAGAGTCACCTTTATTGAACCCAGTCAAATATATCAGCCAGTTTTCTCAATTATTTAATATAATTTTATCCTATAAATTGTGCCCTGTAGCAACAGGAACATTCCCATTAGCACATCAGTTGAGGGAGTTCTAGTTCCCATCATCTTATCTGTAGGCCCATCAGAAGATGATATCATGTTCCATGATAACCTGTGTAGTGGACATGTAACCTGTCCTAGTCTCAGACTATAGGCTGCCACCAATACCAGCCAGTAAATGGCTGCAGTGTTGTTATTATCAAGGCCAGCGTTAAGGGGGGTGGGGGCAATTGCCCAGGGCCCCCATGGTATAAGGGGCCCCCTGCATCAGTGCTGCTGTTCAGCTGAACGTCTGTGGAAGCAAACGGGAGGACAGCTGAACAGCTGCACTTTACAATGCAGTATAAGACCCCTTTCCTTTACACATAACACAAGTCATTACTACTGCGCAGCTCCGGACACCAGCAACACTCTTCTACTGGAGCTGTAGGACCTGCCATGATGTCATATGCAGGAGGCGGAGCTCATCAGAGAAGAGGGGCATGAAGGACCTGTGATGACCTCACCATCATGTGACCAGAACAGGAGGCGGAGCTACAACTCTCAGCATGTCCAGGCCATTATTATGTAATATCAGGGTACATTACAACACCCTGTATATGCTGGGAGTTGTAGTCCTCTCCTCTTATACCTCCTCTTATAATGTACTTTGATATTACATAATAACGACTTGGATATGCTTGGAGTTGTAGTCCCATCCTCTTATACACCCCCCTGTAATGTGCTTTTATATTAAATAATAATGGCTTAGACATGCTGGGAGTTATAGTCCTTTCCTGTTATACCTCCTGGGGTAATGTGCTCTGCATTAGAGCAGGGACAATGGATAGGGGAGGGTAGTCATCCGCCTTGGGTGCCACTTCGCTACCCATAAAGGGGGTGCACTCATGGCCGTCCAACTTCACAAGCCTCAGGCCACTAGGCCTCAAGCCTGTGAGGCATTAGAGCAGCACAAAAAGCCGCAATGACATCAACACAACCTCCTGCACTGGGTCTCGCATGATGACGTGATCACGTGAGACCCGGAACAGGAGTGGTGATGTCACTTGGACCGCATGCATCAGGAGGCAGCAGCACAAGCCACAGACAAAACAGACAGCAGCGGGGAAAGCGCGGGTGAGGTTTTTTTAGTTTTTTTCTCGATAATAAATGTCCGCACTGCTGGGGGCACCATGAAAGGGGGGAAGGAGATCATTATATATACCTGGCACTACTGGGGAGGAATGGAGGAGCATTATATACTGGCACTACAGGGGAACATTATATATATATATATATATATATATACTGGCACTATGGGGGGAGCATTATATATTGAAACTAGTGGGGGGCACTACAGGGGGACATTATGGTTATATTATTGCTACTAAGGTATTGTAGGGGCACCCCATGCTGATCAGCTGTTTGAGGAGACGGCGTGCACTGTGCGCATGTGCCGTCTCCCTATTTCTCTTCCTGCTCACCGCTGTATGTCTATGGTACAGCAGCAGTGAACAGCATGCACCGTCTGCTCAAACAGCTGATTGGCGGGGGTGTCAGGTGTCGGACCTTGGACTGTGTTTTTAGCACATTATTACAAGATTTGGGGCCCCACTTTTGATTTTGCCCAGGGCCACATATTGTTTAAAACCGGCCCTGGTTATAATGTTCATATTACAGCCATTATCCTCTCCATCTTTTTTGTAAATATTCAGAATATTGCCAATGTAAGTTCTGCATTTAAACTATTCAAAGTGCCTACATTCATGCCTGGAATTAAAGGGGTGTTCAGGGACATCAAATAGAAAATAATAAAAATTACTAATATAAATTAATTATGAAATGACAACCAATGTTCCATTTTTAGCCCCCCTTTCCTGGTCCAGGTAGCTCCACTTCCACTTTTGTTCTGACACAAATAAGGAGCTTGCTTTCCTTCTCTTTGTCAGTGGCATGAGGAATGGCTGTCTGGCTCATTCCAATAGTTGACCCTCGCCCCTTCTCTACCTCTGCATCAGCATGTCACTGGGCTTAGAGAGGGTGGATGGACTGCCCTGTCTGCGACAGAATGAATGTGGAAGTGGAGTTTCCTGGATCAGGACATCACTCACCCTTTCATAACTAAAATATATTAGTCATTTCAATTATGTTGTATTTGCAAATGATCAATTCCAAAATACTTTTTCATGTCACCTGACAACTAGTTTGGGTAAATTAACTGGTAGGGCTGCTGATGTCTTCCGGGATATGCCAGCTGAGGAAATTACCCAATACATATGGATAAAAGAGGCATTGTTAAAAAGGTATGCTGTGACACCTGATACGTATCGCCGGTAGTTCAGAGAAATGGCCAAGAAATGCAGCGATACACACACAGAATGGGCCAACCGATTGCACCGAGCTGCTAATCATTGGATTACGGGCAGTCAAGCGGTAACCGCTGAGGAAGTGTTACAATTATTTCTGCTAGAACATTTTTACAAAGGATTGGAGCCAAAATTATTACTATGGTTGTTGGACAAGCAACCCACCACGCTCAAGACAGCTGCACATCTCGCTGACGAATACGCAGATCGGGTACTACACGAACTTCCAAGCTCCAGACCCACTTCACCCACAGAACAACGGGATACTTACAGACCACCTCCTCGCAATGAATTTCGGGCTCCAATTCCACCAGGCCCCACCAGGTACCAGAGACCAGTTAATACCAGTTATGACAGAGCCAGAGGAACCTTTCACAACTGCCACGAACCAGGACATTATGCCAGGCAGTGTCCACTCAACACAGAATGCCCCTACTGGAACCGACCAAAGCCACAAACCACTGCTGTACCAACTCGCCACCTTAGTGCCATGTGTTTGTCATCACCCTCCGCTCCAGAGGAATACCTAGGGCAACTCCTTGAGGCCAACACTATCTACGCAGCATCAGATGACAACCCACAGACAGCAGGTACAATTAGAGGGGCGGTCAGTGGAAGGACTACGTGATACTGGCGCCACCATCACGCTAGTTAAAGGCAGTCTTATTCCGGCTCACAAAAGGTCTGGGCAAACTGTGGTTGTACGAGTGGCAGGAGGAGCAGTATACCGGGTACTCACAGCCCGAGTACATTTGAATTGGGGTGCAGGGGAGGGTCAAGTGAATGTGGGCATCATGGACAATTTACCAGCGGAAGTTTTATTGGGCAATGACTTGGGGCCGATGACATCTGCCTATGCCCCCTCCTATGGTGCAACAGCCCATATGGGAACCACCCAGTCGCAAGCCAGGACTGAGAGAGAACCTTCACCAGTGCGGGAGCCACAGGTAGGACAAACTCCCACCCTGACTTTCCCTCAGCCCCCAGTCCAATGGGATACTCCTGAGACATTTGAAGCTGAGACTAAGACTGACCTGACGCTACAGAAATATAGGGAGAAAGCTGAACAAGGCATAGGGGGGTTAGATAATGAAATGTTTGTTTGGGAACAGAATAAATTGTACAGATTAACAGAGTAAAAGAGAAACCCAAAACGCCAGTTGGTAATTCCGTTAAAATACCGCAAGGAGATATTAAGAGTAGGACACAATATTCCGTTAGCAGGGCATCTAGGAATGACCCGTACATTACATAGGATCACCCACACCTTTTTCTGGCCTGGAGTACATAATGATGTGCGTACTCATTGTAGGACCTGTGATGTGTGTCAAAGGGTGGGAAAAAGGGGAGATCATCTGAAAGCTCACCTAGCCAATGTGCCCATTATTGAAGTGCCGTTTAGTAGGGTGGCCATAGATTTAATAGGACCTCTCGCTACCCCTAGCCCCTCGGGAAAGAAATACATCCTTACTGTAGTTGATTATGCCACCTGGTACCCAGAGGCAGTAGCGCTATCAAACATTCAGGCCGATACTGTAGCCAATGCCTTGGTACATATTTTTTCCCGTGTTGGGTTTCCCAGGGAAATCCTATTCGATAGAGGCACCCAGTTTACAGCAGAACTAACCCAACAGCTGTGGCACGTGTGTAACATAAAATATTTACTCAGTTCTCCCTACCATCCCCAAAGAAACGGTTTGTGCGAGCGAATGCTCAAGACCTTTACCAGTGAGTATAGGGATTGGGAGCGGTTCCTGCCACACCTCCTGTTCGCATATTGGGAGGTGCCGCAGGAATCCACGGGTTTCTCCCCGTTTGAACTACTTTATGGGAGAAAAGTACGAGGACCCTTGGACCTTATTAGGGAACACTGGGAGGGAGACACTGAGAATGACGGGCTTCCTATCGTGCCATATGTATTAGAGCTTAGGGACCGGATGCAAAAACTAGCCAGATCTGTCCAAGCCAAGCTCCAGACCGCACAGAGACGCCAGAAAGTATGGTACAATGAGGGAGCCGGGCGCCGCATTTTTCAAATAGGACAGAAAGTGATGGTACTTAAACCAGTTAGGCAGGACAAGTTACAAGCCTCTTGGCAGGGTCCTTATAAAGTCGTAGATAAAGTGTGTGACACTACCTATGTCATCGCCAGCTGTCACGATGAAAGGCTACGGAAAACTTTCCATATAAATATGCTCAAGGAGTACAATGAGAGACCTGAGGAAGTGACTGCAATATGTGGTCCAGGACATGAAGACCCTGATAATCTTCCCACACCTGATCTCTTAAATAGGAAACTGCACCCCGACATACTCAGCCAAGTGCAGATGGGAGAAAAGTTAAGTACCGTTGAGAAGGGCCAGTTAAGTGACATGCTATACCAAAAGAGGTTTACCTTTTCCCAAGACCCAGAGTATACACTCCTCACCACCCATCAGGTAGACACCCCAGGTGAGATGCCCCTTCGCCAGGCCCCTTACCGAATCCCTGAGGCAGTTAGAGACGGGATGAAAATGGAATTATCTGAAATGCTACGATTAGGAGTAATTAAGTCCTCCGACAGTCCCTGGGCTTCCCCAGTAGTGTTGGTACCGAAAAAGGACGGTACCACTAGATTTTGCGTAGATTATAGAAAGCTAAACGACAAAACGGTTACTGATGCATACCCAATGCCCCGGGTAGATGAGTTGCTCGATCGCATAGCCAGAGGGAATTACTTAATTACCATTGACCTCTGTAAAGGTTATTGGCAGATCCCTCTGGCCAAGGAGGCTGTCCCCAAGTCGGCCTTCGTCACCTCATTTGGCTTGTACCAATTTAAGGTCATGCCATTCGGGATGAAGAATGCCCCAGCTATGTTCCAGCGCTTGGTAGACATACTCCTTGATGGCTTCCAGGATTTTGCTTGCGCATACCTGGATGACTTGTATGGATATGTAGAGAGAATCTCTAAATCGCACATCCTCATACCTATGCTTCTGATATACAACTGTTTTCAATTATCAGCATTTCTTATGATAAAACATGGCTATACAGCGATGCTATCAATCATTTGCTGTGCACTATATAGAGGCAATTAGTATACAGTTTGATCAAAGCGCATAGGCCCACTTACCGCGACAAGGATGCCTCTTGTTTAAGTGGGAACCTACTCTAACCATGGCGCAGAGCCGTGCGGCGACCGACACGCCTCCACACCGCTCCAGCAGGCAATGGGATCCAGCTGGTGGAGTGATGGGACCCGGGGCCCATGTGGCCTCACTGTACAGTGGGGCCACTGTGCGGCTGCTGGATCCCATTGCCTGCTGGAGCGGTGTGGAGGCGTGTCGGTCGCCGCACGGCTCTGCGCCATGGTTAGAGTAGGTTCCCACTTAAACAAGAGGCATCCTTGTCGCGGTAAGTGGGCCTATGCGCTTTGATCAAACTGTATACTAATTGCCTCTATATAGTGCACAGCAAATGATTGATAGCATCGCTGTATAGCCATGTTTTATCATAAGAAATGCTGATAATTGAAAACAGTTGTATATCAGAAGCATAGGTATGAGGATGTGCGATTTAGAGATTCTCTCTACATATCCATACCTGGATGACATAGCGATTTCCAATGAGTCCTGGGAGGAACACTTAACTCAGGTAGGAACTGTTCTGGATCAGATCCGGGCTGCTGGCCTGACTCTGAAGACATAAAAATGCCATTTTGGGATGGCCGAAGTGCAGTACCTGTGACATAGAGTGGGATGCGGTAAACAATGCCCTGAACCAGCAAAAATAGAAGCGGTCGCTAACTGGCCAATCCCCCTTACTAAGACACAGGTACTGGCATTTCTGGGCACTGCAGGGTATTACAGACGGTTTGTACCCGATTATAGCACCATTGCAAAACCCCTGACCGATTTGAGGAAAAAGAACCTCCCCAGACAAGTCCTGTGGTCTCCCCACTGTGAAGAAACCTTTCAAGCTCTGAAAAAGGCTCTTGTGAATGCTCCTATTTTGGCTGCCCCAGTCCCTAACAAACGCTTTATTGTCCACACAGACGCTTCCATGTTTGGGCTGGGGGCAGTTCTAAGCCAAGTCGGAGAGGAGGGCGGGAGCATCCTGTTGCCTACATCAGTAGAAAGCTCCTAACAAGGGAGGTCAGTTATGCCGCGGTGGAAAAGTAGTGTTTGGCCCTGGTGTGGGCCCTAAAGAGACTAACCCCCTACTTATATGGTCAAGAATTTACACTCATCACAGACCATAATCCTCTCGTCTGGCTAAACCGTGTCTCCGGGGACAATGGTCGGTTATTGCGCTGGAGCCTGTCATTACATCCTTTCAATTTTACCATTCAATACTGACCAGGAAAACAAAACGGTAATACCGATGGTTTGTCCCGGCAGACTGATATCAGCCCAGAGTAAAGTTGTTCTGGACAGCCTCAAGTTGCCCCGAAAAGGGGTCAAACCGTGTCTGCCAGAGTGTTCCAGAAGGAGGGAGCTATGTTACAGTTACACTCTGGCTGATACTTTGTTGCAACCATGTATTTTGGTTATTTAAGACATGAAAGCCGGGTCATTTGGTACTTGCCCGATTTGAACAGTGATACCCCAGATTGCTATGCCATGGAGCCCATTCGTATAACGAAAGACTATGTGAAAGTAAAGACTTTGGCTCCATGGCGATTCTACTGTATTCGTGTAGTCTGAGTGTCATTTACCTAATAATATGCACTCAGACCGGAGCTATCTGGGGATGTGTTACATGTCTATGTTTACTGTAATGGTTGTGACATTGTATGTTGGAGTAGTGATTTCTGTCCTATTGTCTCCATGTGTGTATTGGCAATCTCCCTTTGTCCTGAGAGATAATTGAATTACTCCTCGGTTGTCTCCGGGGCAGAGAGGAGAAAACCAGAATGCATTGTGGGGGATGTATTGTGTCGGTGTGTCCTGAACTGTTGTTTATCTGTCCTGTGTCACAGTCTTCCATCTGGTCCCCTAGGGGAGTGTCCACCAGATGGGGACCTGCATAAATACGGGCGGGTAGCCCTCAGTAAAGAGAGATTCTGCTTCCTACCCTCAATTCGTGCTTTGACTCGTTTTGTAGAGCATCACTAATCACTAGCCCTTGTAAGAGCTCTCTGGATTTCATCTACACCTACAGGAGCATGGATGACTG
Organism: Bufo bufo; assembly: GCF_905171765.1. Lineage (NCBI taxonomy): Eukaryota > Metazoa > Chordata > Amphibia > Anura > Bufonidae > Bufo > Bufo bufo. The sequence continues at coordinate 359,619,489 of NC_053391.1, read as the reverse complement.
CTAAAAGGAACCTAACAGCGCTCTCTAGAATTCGGGGACAAGGACATCTAAGCTGTCTAACCCTCAGCCAGCCTGAGGCAACCATAACAATCAGTGTTTAAACGGAGACACTGGTGCATCCCCTTACGTATTTGCAAACATCTTTGTGAATTTAGAAATGTATATAGGCAATGTTGGACTGAATATCCTTGGGGCCACCAGAGGAAATATTTGTGAGTGCCCACATGTGCACACCCACTTATAAACTTATCATCAATAAAGTTTTTTAGGATATCTGGTGGTTGTCGATTTGGAGGTCAGCTTCAAATGAAATTGTCTTCTACTAGACCTTAGGTGCTCTGTTTTATTAGGAGTCCATTTCTGTGTCAGATCTTGGGCTCATGGGAAGATCCTCTGGTACTCTTTTGGGCCAGTCCAACACAGCATGTAGAGATAATATGTTCATTGTAGACATTGTTAAATCCTATTCATTACAGATCTTAGTATCCCAGCGCCCACCATGTAACAGTCACAGAGGTTAACAGAGTTGTCTCTGGATAGACGTTGGCGGCATACCTCTAGGAAAGTTCTGCTCCACTTTGTTTTCTGATGACTCCATTCGACTTTCATGGAAGACCACAATACTGAGATAAAGCCCAGCGGTGCCACCAGGGTCTCTCCTAAGACAACTTCTCTATGGAAGCTAAGATATAGATAATTGTTTTAAAGGGTTATCTCAATGGAAAGCTGCTGATCATTTATTGCCTCTGACCCTGAAACTATTCATGTGCGTGAGGTTTCAGTATAAAGGGCATGTAACCTTGTTAAGGGTTTTCAGTGAAACTAATAATGTCTCCTTCCTTTCTATACCCACAGATGTGATGTCCCAATTCTTGCTCATTTGATAGCTAGAGACAATTCTGAGTTTGAGCTCCAATTCTCTACTCCAATCAATCTCAATCTATCCTCCCTCCCTCTCAGTCTCCGTGTCTCTCTATTTCTGCCTTTTCAATCCAATGCTAAGAATTGATACCAGTACATGAAAGGTTTGTTTCATATCTGGTTAACTGCTTGCCTCTATTCAAGAAGAGGATTTTCTTCAAAGCAGGAATGAAATTTTAAAAGCATCACAAACAAGAGTTATATCATTCTTATGTGCTCCAGACATTCGTTTTTCTGCCATGTTCTTTTTATGCACACTGAATATACATTCAATTTTCTCTAGTGGAACGCAGGAAAGGCTTGTTCTGAAACAGCAGGAATGGGATCCACAAACATAAGTCCTTTATTAACCAAAACCAAGGAGAAGGATTTTCTGTCATTGTTTTCATTTATTTACTCTTATTAAAAGTCAATGAAGAACATTTGTATTGCCTATATCACAAAAGCCTCTATATTTATTCTAAGCATAGCGATGAAACCTTTGAAACTATGGGAATATTCTAGGGGAAGCTGCATTCCAATACAATCACAGAACAATAATAGTCCAATATATTGTATGTCATCCTGTGGGGAATAAATACATATTAAACAGGTATGACGGTTATATCAAGTTACCCCTTTCTACACTATAGGGGATAACTATTTAATCAGTGGGGGCCCCCCACCAGTTACACAAATGTAGGCCCCTTATCCCAAAGGGCACCAAAATGGATGTAGTGGCAGGTGAAGCATGCACTACTCCATTCATCTCTTGGGGACTGTTGGAGATGCAGTTGTGTAGAGACAAATGCAGCAGCATTGTACATGATTGACCTGCTGCTCATCTCAGAGGACCTCACAGGTAATGAGTCCCCATTCTTTTGATCCGTGGAGGTCAGACCTCCATAGACCTAATACTTAATCATTTATAATTATATAAACAGAATACCCCTTTTAACTGTACCTATCTAAGAAACTATTGAAATACATTTAGTCTCTGATTTAAAAAAAATATATCAACTCTACCTAAATCAAATATGCTTCAATTACCTTGGAAATTGGCTTAGAACACCCTAAGATCTCCAAGGATTAATATTTTTCTCTGAAAAAACAGTCTTAGGCCTCATGTACACGACCTTTGTTTTGGTCCTCATCCGAGCCGCCGTTTCGGCGGCTCGGATGCGGACCCATTCACTACAATGGGGCCGCAAAAGGGGCCGCAAAAGATGCTGTACGCAAAAGATGCTGTACGCATCCGTGGCTCCGTTCCGTGCAAAGCGCGGACAAGAATAGGCATTTATATTGCCGGCGCCCTTTCCGTTCCGCAAATTGCGGAAGGCAACACGGGCGGCTTCCGTTTTTTGCGGATATGCAGTTTGCGGACCGCAAAAAACAGCACGGTCGTGTGCATGAGGCCTTAGAAGACCTGACAAAGAAAGACCCACATGTAATAATTATCTAAGTGAGACATACAAGCATAAGAGAACTGAGTGCCTCAAGAGAAACTTGTCCTGGTTAGTTGAGTTGCCTTGGCGGTGCTCTTTCTCAATAGGGAGACTAGTATGCATGAGGAGCATTGTAGTCCAGCTAATGCTGCATTGCGTTTCTTGGAAACATATATGCAAATTAACATCTCTTAGATTCTGGTAAAAAGATTAAAATTAGCTTTCCTTTCAAAAGGGAAAGAAAAGTAAGCCTATCTGATTCCAGCAGATGTAAGAGATGCTAATTTGCATATTATATGTTTCCCAGAAAGGCAGAGCAGCATTGGCTGGACTTCAGTACTCCTAATGCATACTAGGTGGTCTGCCTAATGAGACTACCCCCAAGAGTACCCTCAGGATCACTCAGCTTCCCCAGGTAATTTTTCTCTTGAGGCACTCAGTACTCTTGAACTTTTGGAAAGAGAACTGGCTTGCAGGTATCACTCTTCAAAGCATAATACTGGGACAGGCAGTACTCTGTTTGTAAGGAGAACTCGTTTGCACATCTTAGAGAAGTATTATGTGTGGGTTTCTCTCTGATTTGCCTGAAATGAACCACAAGAAATTTGTGACAAATTCTGAATCAGTAGAATCAATTTTCTAATTTTGGAATATCTATCTATCTATCTATCTATCTATCTATCTAATCAGTCATCTGCTATAAACTAATACAAAATAATGTGGTTGCTTGCATGTCTATTTCTTATATTCAATGCAGCTATATAATGTACATGCTAAAAGGATTTTTACTCTGTGCTGCCACCCTGAGACAAGAAAAGGAAACATTAAGACTGGATATAGGCAACATAATTTAACAGAAGTGCAGAGCATATATTCATCAAATGCTGTTAGTTCACCTTATGTGGAGGAATATAGTTATTCCACTGTGCTGATTAATTAGACACTGCCTTATTTTTGACATCATAATGAATCATCCCCATACAGGAACACAATAAGATAAAATAAACATGTTTGAGTACTTCACATGTATTGAGCATTGTATATACCTGTCCTTGTAGTTCTGGATGTGCAATTACAGGGGTCATTTACTTTCCAGAAAAAAATGTAAAACTCCTGATGTTATATTGTGCACATATATTAGTTTCGTTTGTTAGCTGCTTATCTGAGTGCTTCCCTCACATTTGGTGAAATGTTACTTGTTCCTTAATTAATTGGAGCTCTGGGTATTTCCTGTTAAATAGCCTTTTCTTGTAATCAAGGTCATTGTTAGCTCACTTTCCCTCCATTAAAGGAAAACTCTAAGCTTTCTTATATCAAACTTTACCTTAAAAAAGGTGGCCCATAAAAACAACAGCTTCTCAGTTGATCATTGTGGGTCCAGGTCCTGGAGCTTCAGGCAATCAGCTGTTATGGATAGAGGATGCTGGTCTGGCTATGTTAGCATAACCTAACAAGCAGATCTGGCCCTAAAAGTGTTTTGGAGGTTCTGGCCATATCCAGTCTCTGCTTTTTATTGCTGCAGTAGCCATTGCCCTCCTTCTCTGATTGTCACGGCTGAGGATGGGGGAAATCCTCAGCCGTGTGGGGCCCGGTGATGTTACGGCTGCTTGGCCATGAAGACAGGATTAGGGAGCAGGTCACCTCCTAAACGCATCCCTAACCTGACCCTGGCTCCTAGCTACATGAGCCAACCTTGATGGTAGGAGGGCTCATGCTCCGGAACCTAAACGTCCCTGCTAGCCCTCAAGATGACCCTCACCTAGGAGCTGAGTAAGACAAGCCCACTCCTCCTAGACACGGAGGAGCAGGAGTCTCAACGGCCAAGCTGCAGGAAAAGGGGAGACATAAACAGCTCTATGGATATGGCAGGTGAACAAAGAGTTCCACCTACCTGCCACAGCCTTGCTGACTGGATCCCTGTGTAAGCAGGGTGCAGATCACAAACGCATCCCCACACAGGAACCCAGATCCATAGCTGCACAAAATCACATATAAAACATCACACGGACATCACACATAACTAGAAATAACTTAAAGCGACATTATGGTTATGACCACAGGGGTGGCTCTTACTGGCAGGTAATAAAGACATGAGGCTGCTCTCAGCTAAGCATGGCTGAAGCAACCTGCAGGCCTGCAAAAGCAGTGAGGCTTTATAGGCCAAGAAGCCACACCCCACAGTCGGACACACCCAGTGCACACACACACTAGGAAGGAGATTAACCCTTCCAACACCAGGGAAGGGAAAACACCACTTAAAGGAGACGTGCACACAATAACATAAAAAGGAAGTGCACACATACACACATAACTCAAAACCGCATGCACAACGTAGCGAGCTGCAATGGCACAGCTCAGCCTGCTACGCTGCCACATACACACTGTTGCCAGCGGCAACCACAGGTGAGGCAAATACCACAGCCCTCACCTGTGATTGAACACCAAAGAAAACCGCTGACAACCGCATGCGGTTCAGGAGTCACGGTCATAGCCATGGCCGTGACACTCCCACCCCTCAAAGCCCCCCCACCAAAAAAAAGACACGTGAGGGACTCACACAAGGGGATGAGAGAAGGGGACGTCCACTCTCAGGACATGGTTCCCAGAAAGTCGCTGTCAGCTGCATCCTCTCCCAGCACACAACACAGCCAGTCCGACGAGGCCTGCAGCCCGCACCAGCGACACGGAAATGGAACCACTGAGAGTGGACGAGGGGACTCTCCACTCACGTCCCCACTCCAGTCGCTGCCAGCAGACACTCCTAACCAGCACGCAGCCGGACCACTTACGGAGTGCTGCCAGCAGACGACCAGAGATGGGAACATGGAGAGGGACGAGGGATCCCCAACACGGACACGGAAGGTAAGGTGGCGGGGAATAAGCCACCAACCGTGCCGTTAACGGAGAACCCCTAGGAACGCTCTCCCTCCGGAGAACGCGCATGCAGGCCACAAGGATATGGCACTGCATGCTGCACCCTCTTTCGAAGGTGTGCAACTCGCACACCAAACAAACACCCTAGTGCTATAAAATCAGGGGGACGCCAAACGAGGCAACGGTGAAGGGAAGGCGGGGAAACGCCACTCACCGCGCCGTCAGAGGCGAAACCCCCAGAACGCTCTCCCTCCGAAGAGCGCGCATGTAACCCTTCCGCAGAGGGCGGTACATGCTTCACCCTCTTTCGAGGGATGCATACTCCCACCCCTCAAAGCCCCTCCCAACAACAAAAGGGGAAAGTTGGTGAGGCATAAGAAACAATGGGAGGGGGGGGAGGGGAAAGACAAACAAAAAGGGGACACCAACACGGACAACGGTGAGCTGGGAATGCCACTCACCGCGCCGTAAATGGTGAAAGCCCCATAACGCTCTCCCTCCGGAGAACGCGCATGCACCCCATCCGTAGACAGCAGTGCATGCTTTACCCTCTTTCGAGGGAGCGCCACGTAAGAAGCGACTGTGGTCATACTGTCACGGCTGAGGATGGGGGAAATCCTCAGCCGTGTGGGGCCCGGTGATGTTACGGCTGCTTGGCCATGAAGACAGGATTAGGGAGCAGGTCACCTCCTAAACGCATCCCTAACCTGACCCTGGCTCCTAGCTACATGAGCCAACCTTGATGGTAGGAGGGCTCATGCTCCGGAACCTAAAAGTCCCTGCTAGCCCTCAAGATGACCCTCACCTAGGAGCTGAGTAAGACAAGCCCACTCCTCCTAGACACGGAGGAGCAGGAGTCTCAACGGCCAAGCTGCAGGAAAAGGGGAGACATAAACAACTCTATGGATATGGCAGGTGAACAAAGAGTTCCACCTACCTGCCACAGCCTTGCTGACTGGATCCCTGTGTAAGCAGGGTGCAGATCACAAACGCATCCCCACACAGGAACCCAGATCCATAGCTGCACAAAATCACATATAAAACATCACACGGACATCACACATAACTAGAAATAACTTAAAGCGACATTATGGTTATGACCACAGGGGTGGCTCTTACTGGCAGGTAATAAAGACATGAGGCTGCTCTCAGCTAAGCATGGCTGAAGCAACCTGCAGGCCTGCAAAAGCAGTGAGGCTTTATAGGCCAAGAAGCCACACCCCACAGTCGGACACACCCAGTGCACACACACACTAGGAAGGAGATTAACCCTTCCAACACCAGGGAAGGGAAAACACCACTTAAAGGAGACGTGCACACAATAACATAAAAAGGAAGTGCACACATACACACATAACTCAAAACCGCATGCACAACGTAGCGAGCTGCAATGGCACAGCTCAGCCTGCTACGCTGCCACATACACACTGTTGCCAGCGGCAACCACAGGTGAGGCAAATACCACAGCCCTCACCTGTGATTGAACACCAAAGAAAACCGCTGACAACCGCATGCGGTTCAGGAGTCACGGTCATAGCCATGGCCGTGACACTGATGTCATCTCCTCCTCAGCACCCTGAACCGGCTCCCTGGTCCTGTCCAACAAACAATCATTATCATATTCCTCACTGTTGTGGAAATTTTATTAGGATGTGTTTCTAATATATTGTGTATTGTCTTCATGTCGCTCAGTGTCAGGGTAAACCATTGGAGTGGATATATTCCTGTGTATGTCCTGTCACAGCTGCTGGGTGCAGAGGTCTCCGTCGGCGAATGGTCCATGTGCTAAGCACTGGGCTGTGGGCCGGGGGAGACTGATGTGTTCAGCAGAGCAGTGTTTTGTTGGCTGATGTATGGACGCCGGCTAGGGCCCCTGCGCAAGACGCGGATTTATTGGCTTGGCGTGGATGCATTTGTTAAGAGAACAATATATGAAAGGAACGTGCGTTTGTTGTCTCTAGTGCGCCTGATCAGCCGCTGGAGATAATGACCTTGTCCTGTAATCAAACATGCATGAGGATAATAGTAACTTTATCTGGCATTGATCACTGAGCAAGGCTGGATAAGGTTCGCTCCAGTGGTTATAGGATACATGTGTTTGTAAGCTGGCTATGTTATTCTAAATGATGGTGTCTTGTCTTCCTATGTCATCACTTCCTGTATGTCATCACTTCCTGCATCCTTGTTACATGAAGTAAGCGGTTGGGTGATGGGCCAACCCCTTTTCTATTGTTACTGTGACTAAATAAAAGGTGAGCAGACTGTGGAGGAGGGGCAGTTGCTCAGAAGAACTCAAGATGGTTACACCTTTGTCTGACTGCGGTTGAGAGATTTGCCTGTCCTTACACAAATCTGATGCGAGCGGATTTCTAATATGAATATTTCTACAACAGATGGCGAGCTTGGAAGGATTCAACAGGTTTTTTCTCTGCACAGCAGGTAAAACGGGAGAGAAATGTAAACTGTCGTTTTGTCTGCTGCGTCATGGAAAATTTCTGCTTGTTAAAAGAACATTTTTCGCTCTATTTGTGTAAAGATAAGGTGTGTTTTTCCATTGTGTAGTTTTTGGTGGATCTGAGTTGATTGTACAGAGATTGTGATGTGTGTGCTGAGCAGTACAGAGTATTGTGTTTTTTGTTGTAACTTCTTAACTTTTATATTACTGTGATTTTGTAAAAGGCGATTTTATAGAGGTTTATAGAGGCAGCAATTTTTTTTAGTGTTTGTACATTTTCTGTTGGTAAGTTTTGTGCTGGATATCAGTTGAGTGTTCGGTTATGGTATAGCTCAGTGACCAGTCTGATACATTGTGTGAGCATTAGTGGCAGTTTAGCGGTGAAATTGTCCTATAATTGATAACTCAGCTTAATGTTTGTATATCTGTGGCTGTTATACTGAATTGTTTGGCATAATAAATACAGGTACTACAGTGTAGAAAGGAGGTGCTTTTAGTTCTGTACCAAAAGTATTGGGACAACTCCTAGAAATTGGTAGCAGTGTTTTGTTTTCTTGTACAATGGAAAGTATTTTTAAAGAAAGTTGCAAAGTTGAAGGACACGGCGGCCATTCTTCAAGCTATGCAGGGATCTACTGATCCATGGCAGCAGGCTCAGAATTGTGTAGCAAACCTGATCAGTACCAGAAAATGGCGCAAAAGGAAAGGCAAGTATGCTCTGATTTTTGCTGCTGGGTGGATAGCGGATAAATATCAGGAGTCTTGTAGGCTGAAGGTGAGTTTGGAAGGAGAAGTGGAAAATTTAAAAGTGGAAATTGTTAAATTGAGAACTCTTGTCCAGCAGGCAGCTGAAGCTAGCGCTAATTATGAATGTACTGTGAGGTGTAATACTGAGCTCCAAAACAAGAATGAATGGTTATCTGAAAGCCTGACGCACGCACAGGGTGCTGTAAGGGAATTGTCTGCTCTCTGTAGGAGGACAGAGGATGAGCATTCTCGGTGCTTAGTGCAGCCGGAGTCATTGAGACAACCGTTGGAGAGTAATGTGTCTGGGATGGAGGAAATGTATGGGCTGTAAGCATGGAGAAGTCTGAGGACTGTGGGTCGCATAGTGGATCCGACTCAGATATGGAGATGGACAATGTGTCTGACCCTGGAGTTGGAAGTGTTAACACAATGCCAGAAGATTCCTCAGATGAGTCCGTGGTAAGTGGACTCAAAACAGATAGTAGTATGGGATCTAGACATGCTGGGATGATTAATATTGTGAAGCAAGTCAAATCACCATATTCCCAGAGAAGGTATTGTGCAGGGAGACAAGCTATTCGTTGTTTTGCATGCAGGGAATATGGGCACATTGCACGATATTGCGACGTTGCTAATGGCAACAGACACAGGTATGTTAAGTACCCCAGAACCACACCTAGAAGTAAAGTGGTTTATTCAGCAAGGTGGGGTAATGGTCCCAGACATGGTTCTTTGCAAAGGCAGAGAACCCAGGGACAGCCAAGGTCATTGATTAATGAAGCAGATTTTAAATCCCAATATGAATGGTTAAAATGTGAAAATGTGAAGCTCAGAGAGGAAAGAGCTTCACACAGCTTCGGTTCAAGGAATTTTGGAGAGTTCCTATTTTTTGTGTGCTAGAGAAGGGTAAATTAAGGTCTTTGTAAACCAACTTAGGGTACTTTCACACTAGCGTTTTTCTTTTCCGGCGTTGAGTTCCGTCCTAGGGGCTCAAATCCGGAAAAGAACTGATCAGTTTTATCCCCATGCATTCTGAATGGAGAGTCAGTCCTTCAGGATGCATCAGGATGTCTTCAGTTCAGTCTTTTTGACTGATCAGGCTTTTCAGAAAAACGTAGCATGCAGTATTTTTACCTCCGGCCAAAAAGCCTGAACACTTTGACTGAACGCCGGATCAGGCCTTTTTCCCATTGACTTGCATTAACGCCGGATCTGGCACTGTGTGTTCAGTCAAAACGGATCAGGCTTTTGCATGTTAAACCCGAAAAATGTGAAAAAAAAGTTAAAGTCCATAAATGGCGGATCCGTTTTTTCCAATGCATTTTTTCATTGTGATCAAAATCCTGATCAGGATTCAAATGTAATCCGTTTTCACACGTTTTTCCGGATCCGGCGGGCAGTTCCGGTGTCGGAATTGAACGCCGGATTAAAACAACGCTAGTGTGAAAGTAGCCTTACTGTTTGTATTTACAGAAAATGGAGGAACTCTGAGACCTAATTTAAATTGATTTTTCCCTTCCCCTAAAAAAAAAAAAAAAAAAAACCCTTGCCCAGACCTTGTAATGTTAAATCCTGCTTTTTGGTTTAGGGCTGGGCAAATTAGCATTTCAATGACTGGGTGGGTAGAAATTCTCCGGCCAGTGTTTACGGTTTGAGGTAAACCCTCCAGGACATTTATTTGTTAATTCAGTCCTATACAGTTGTATGTTTTCCAAATGGTTTTTGTTTTTTGTTTTTTTGTATTTGAGGTTTGGTTTTAAATTAACATTTACTTTTTACTGAACCTCAATGTAAATAGCAAGACTTCCTGTAACTGAAGTTTTCTACGTTTTGTTTTACTAACCCATTTTTTTTTTTTAAGTTTATGATGTAATCAAGTTTTTTTCAGTTTTTTCTTTTTACTAGCCCATTTCTTTTTTTTGTCTATTATTCCATTTTTTTCCTTTTTCATATTTGGCACTTTTCTCTTTCTTTTTCTCTTTTTCTTTCTCTCTCTCTCTCTCTCTCTCTCTTCTCTGTAGATTTGGTTGGGAGTACTGGGGGTCTCATGATATTGTGTGGAAACTACTGTCTGAATTCAAGGGTTGCTGCTGTGCGAGAGGTTTTTAAACAGTCACTGCAAAAAAGGGCTTTGTGTGCTGTTCAGCTTGACTATATAGAATAATATAGGCAAAGGAAAGTAAGTTGATGAGCTTTTTTTAAGGAGACAAGGTGATATATATCACCCGGGCATACCAATAGCTGTGTGAGTAACCCCTTTCCCCACAGGAGTACTGTGTGTTTGTTTCCTGTGCGCACATTCCACTCCAGGTGTGTGTCGCGGGATAGTCCAAGCGTGTGTCGCGGGACACTGTAGGTGGACGCACCTACTTTTACAAGACTCGAGCATGGGTTTAGGGAAATCTAGGGAACAGAAGGGTACCACTTCTGACTATAGGACAGCCAAGCAGTACATGAAATCCATCTATGGAGGAGGAGTTGTTAAGCCCCTCAAAGATTGGCACCAACGGACTGTAGGTTCAGAGTGGACCATCCCCAAAGAAGGGATCTTTGAGGTCTGGATTGGGAAAAAGTTTGTCCGTAAATTCCCCACTAGACTCCAAAGCCATGGTTCCCTCCAGAAAGCAGAACTGTGGCTTCACTAATCCATCTATCTCCAGCAACAGGGCATTCAAAAGTCCCAGACAGTGCGAAAAAACACTGTCTTGTACTCCCGTCCAACTAAAACTACGGAGTCCAATAGAAGCGCTTTTCTCTTTCTCTCTCTCTCTCTCTCATACCTCACTCATCTCTCCATCTAACCTTGAGATGATGCACCATGTTGAATCCAGCTTCTCTTCGTCCTGGTGTTAAGGACGATGAGAAGGGGGGGAAAGTGGTGCAGAAAACAACAATCTTCAAACTTTTTACTAACCATTCTAACCTCTCAACTGTCAATCCATTTTCTAACCTAGTAGGGAATCACGTTGAGAACCATCATGACTGCCTTTTCTTTGACGGTACTTGGGTCAGATTTTTGCAAAGAAGGTAAAAATCATGGCCGATCCATGGCCTGAATGTTCCGCTGTATCCCTTTATTCCATCAGGTATGCCCCCAGGCAGCCCCACGGGTTATCACCCGATGTCCACCACCGGGTTCAGGAGTCTATCCCGGACCCAGACTCAATAACCAGTGTTCATTCTAGTCAACCAGGTGATTGGGTCGTGCTAAAGAAACATCTGAGGATGGGACTAGAGCCGAGATATCTTGGGCCATTCCAGGTGCTGTTGATGATGCTAACCTCTCTGAAGTTCAAGGGACGAGACAACTGAAATTAACCGGTCACTGCAAGAAGCTTCTCAACTAAGTTAAAGAATGAAGAGTATGACATTTGTTTATTTGTTTAGTTACATTTTTAGGGAGGGAAACGCACATCAAACTAGCCAGGGCCACAAGGAGACATTTGTTGATAGCACTGATTTTATCAGTAAAGATGTCCCGAACTATTCGCCGGCGAAAAGTTCCCGGCGAACATCGCTCCCACCGAGTGTACTGTGCCCACTGCCAGTGCCCACCACTCATATCTGGTGGCACAGTAGCTTGCAGATAAAAAAGGAATACAATTTTTTCTCTGTAATATAATTGCAGTTGCCTGCCAGTGTGTGTCAGTCCCACAGAGTGTACTGTGCCCACTGCCAGTGCCCACCACTCATATCTGGTGGCACAGTAGCTTGCAGATAAAAAAGGAATAATTTTTATTCTCTGTAATATAATTGCAGTTGCCTGCCAGTGTGTGTCAGGCCCACAGAGTGTAATGTGCCCACTGCCAGTGCCCACCACTCATATCTGGTGGCACAGCAGCTGGCAGATGAAAAAAGGAATACAATTTTTTTTCTGTAATATCATTGCAGTTGCCTGCCAGTGTGTGTCAGGCCCACAGAGTGTACTGTGCCCACTGCCAGTGGCCACCACTTATATCTGGTGGCACAGTAGCTTGCAGATAAAAAAGGAATACAATTTTTTCTCTGTAATATAATTGCAGTTGACTGCCAGTGTGTGTCAGGCCCACAGAGTGTACTGTGCCCATTGCCAGTGCCTACCACTCATATCTGGTGGCACAGTAGCTTGCAGATAAAAAAGGAATACATTTTTTTCTCTGTAATATAATTGCAGTGGCCTGCCAGTGTGTGTCAGGCCCACAGAGTGTACTGTGCCCACTGACAGTGCCCACCACTCATATCTGGTGGCACAGTAGCTTGAAGATAAAAAAAAGTAATACAATTTTTTCTCTATAATATAATTGCAGTTTCCTGCCAGTGTGTGTCAGGCCCACAGAGTGTACTGTGCCCACTGCCAGTGCCCACCACTCATATCTGGTGGCACAGTATCTTGCAGATAAAAAAGGAATACAGTTTTTTCTCTGTAATATCAGTGCAGTTGCCTGCCAGTGTGTGTCAGGCCCACAGAGTGTACTGTGCCCACTGCCAGTGCCCACCACTCATATCTGGTGGCACAGTAGCTTGCTGATAAAAAAGGAATACAATTTTTTCTTTGTAATATAATTGCAGTTGCCTGCCAGTGTGTGTCAGGCCCATCGAGTGTACTGTGCCCACTGCCAGTGCCCACCACTCATATCTGGTGGCACAGTAGCTTTCAGATAAAAAAGGAATACAATTTTTTTTCTGTAATATCATTGCAGTTGCCTGCCAGTGTGTGTCAGTCCCACAGAGTGTACTGTGCCCACTGCCAGTGCCCAACAGTTATATCTGGTGGCGCAGTAGCTTGCAGATAAAAAGCAATACCATTTTTTCTCTGTAAAATAATTGCAGTTGTGTGTCAGGCCCACAGAGTGTACTGTGCACACTGCCAGTGCCCACCACTCATGTCTGGTGGCACAGTACCTTGCAGATAAAAAAGTAATACCATTTTTTCTCTGTAATATAATTGCAGTAGCCTGCCAGTGTGTGTCAGGCCCACAGAGTGTACTGTGCCCACTGCCAGTGCCCACCATTCATATCTGGTGGCACAGCAGCTTGCAGATAAAAAAGGAATACAATTTTTTTCTGTAATATTATTGCAGTTGCCTGCCAGTGTGTGTCAGGCCCACCGAGTGTACTGTGCCCACTGCCAGTGCCCACCACTCATGTCTGGTGGCACAGTAGCTTGCAGATAAAAAAGGAATACAATTTTTTCTCTGTAATATAATTGCAGTTGCCTGCCAGTGTGTGACAGGCCCACAGAGTGTACTGTGCCCACTGCCAGTGCCCACCACTCATATCTGGTGGCACAGTAGCTTGCAGATAAAAAAGAAATGCAATTTTTTCTCTGTAATATAATTGCAGTTGCCTGCCAGTGTGTGTCAGGCCCACAGAGTGTACTGTGCCCACTGCCAGTGCCCACCACTCATGTCTGGTTTCACAGTAGCTTGCAGATAAAAAAGGAATACAATTTTTTCTCTGTAATACAATTGCAGTTGCCTGCCAGTGTGTGACAGGCCCACAGAGTGTACTGTGCCCACTGCTAGTTCCCACCACTCATATCTGGTGGCACAGTAGCTTGCAGATAAAAAAGAAATACAATTTTTTCTCTATAATATGAATGCAGTTTCCTGCCAGTGTGTGTCAGGCCCACCGAGTGTACTGTGCCCACTGCCAGTGCCCACCACTCATATCTGGTGGCACAGTAGCTTGCAGATAAAAAAGGAATACCATTTTTTCTCCTTAATATAATTGCAGTTGCCTGCCAGTGTGTGTCAGGCCCACAGAGTGTACTGTGCCCACTGCCAGTGCCCACCACTCATATCTGGTGGCACAGTAGCTTGCAGATAAAAAAGGAATACAATTTTTTCTCTGTAATATAATTGCAGTTGCCTGCCAGTGTGTGTCAGGCCCACATAGTGTACTGTGCCCACTGCCAGTGCCCACCACTCATGTCTGGTGGCACAGTAGCTTGCAGATAAAAAAGGAATACATTTTTTTCTCTGTTATATAATTGCAGTAGCCTGCCAGCATGTGTCAGTCCCACAGAGTGTACTGTGCCCACTGCCAATGCCCACCACTCATATCTGGTGGCACAGTAGCTTGCAGATAAAAAGTAATACAATTTTTTCTCTATAATATAATTGCAGTTTCCTGCCAGTGTGTGTCAGGCCCACATAGTGTACTGTGCCCACTGCCAGTGCCCACCACTCATATCTGGTGGCACAGTATCTTGCAGATAAAAAAGGAATACAGTTTTTTCTCTGTAATATCAGTGCAGTTGCCTGCCAGTGTGTGTCAGGCCCACAGAGTGTACTGTGCCCACTGCCAGTGCCCACCACTCATATCTGGTGGCACAGTAGCTTGCTGATAAAAAAGGAATACAATTTTTTCTTTGTAATATAATTGCAGTTGCCTGCCAGTGTGTGTCAGGCCCATCGAGTGTACTGTGCCCACTGCCAGTGCCCACCACTCATATCTGGTGGCACAGTAGCTTTCAGATAAAAAAGGAATACAATTTTTTTTCTGTAATATCATTGCAGTTGCCTGCCAGTGTGTGTCAGTCCCACAGAGTGTACTGTGCCCACTGCCAGTGCCCAACAGTTATATCTGGTGGCGCAGTAGCTTGCAGATAAAAAGCAATACCATTTTTTCTCTGTAAAATAATTGCAGTTGTGTGTCAGGCCCACAGAGTGTACTGTGCCCACTGCCAGTGCCCACCACTCATGTCTGGTGGCACAGTACCTTGCAGATAAAAAAGTAATACCATTTTTTCTCTGTAATATAATTGCAGTAGCCTGCCAGTGTGTGTCAGGCCCACAGAGTGTACTGTGCCCACTGCCAGTGCCCACCATTCATATCTGGTGGCACAGCAGCTTGCAGATAAAAAAGGAATACAATTTTTTTCTGTAATATTATTGCAGTTGCCTGCCAGTGTGTCAGGCCCACCGAGTGTACTGTGCCCACTGCCAGTGCCCACCACTCAAATCTGGTGGCACAGTAGCTTGCAGATAAAAAAGGAATAAATTTTTTTCTCTGTAATATAATTGCAGTTGCCTGCCAGTGTGTGTCAGGCCCACAGAGTGTACTGTGCCCAGTGCCAGTGCCCACCACTCATATCTGGTGGCACAGTAGCTTGCAGATAAAAAAGTAATACAATTTTTTCTCTATATTATAATTGCAGTTTCCTGCCATTGAGTGTCAGGCCCACAGAGTGTACTGTGCCCACTGCCAGTGCCCACCACTCATATCTGGTGGCACAGTATCTTGCAGATAAAAAAGGAATACAGTTTTTTCTCTGTAATATAATTGCAGTTGCCTGCCAGTGTGTGTCAGGCCTACAGAGTGTACTGTGCCCACTGCCAGTGCCCACCACTCATGTCTGGTGGCACAGTAGCTTGCAGATAAAAAAGGAATACAATTTTTTCTCTGTAATATAATTGCAGTTGCCTGCCAGTGTGTGACAGGCCCACAGAGTGTACTGTGCCCACTGCCAGTGCCCACCACTCATATCTGGTGGCACAGTAGCTTGCAGATAAAAAAGAAATGCAATTTTTTCTCTGTAATATAATTGCAGTTGCCTGCCAGTGTGTGTCAGGCCCACAGAGTGTACTGTGCCCACTGCCAGTGCCCACCACTCATGTCTGGTTTCACAGTAGCTTGCAGATAAAAAAGGAATACAATTTTTTCTCTGTAATACAATTGCAGTTGCCTGCCAGTGTGTGACAGGCCCACAGAGTGTACTGTGCCCACTGCTAGTTCCCACCACTCATATCTGGTGGCACAGTAGCTTGCAGATAAAAAAGAAATACAATTTTTTCTCTATAATATAAATGCAGTTTCCTGCCAGTGTGTGTCAGGCCCACCGAGTGTACTGTGCCCACTGCCAGTGCCCACCACTCATATCTGGTGGCACAGTAGCTTGCAGATAAAAAAGGAATACCATTTTTTCTCCTTAATATAATTGCAGTTGCCTGCCAGTGTGTGTCAGGCCCACAGAGTGTACTGTGCCCACTGCCAGTGCCCACCACTCATATCTGGTGGCACAGTAGCTTGCAGATAAAAAAGGAATACAATTTTTTCTCTGTAATATAATTGCAGTTGCCTGCCAGTGTGTGTCAGGCCCACATAGTGTACTGTGCCCACTGCCAGTGCCCACCACTCATGTCTGGTGGCACAGTAGCTTGCAGATAAAAAAGGAATACATTTTTTTCTCTGTTATATAATTGCAGTAGCCTGCCAGCATGTGTCAGTCCCACAGAGTGTACTGTGCCCACTGCCAATGCCCACCACTCATATCTGGTGGCACAGTAGCTTGCAGATAAAAAGTAATACAATTTTTTCTCTGTAATATAATTGCAGTTGCCTGCCAGTGTGTGTCAGGCCCACCGAGTGTAATGTGCCCACTGCCAGTGCCCACCACTCATATCTGGTGGCACAGTAGCTTGCAGATAAAAAAGGAATACAATTTTTTCTCTGTAATATAATTGCAGTTGCCTGCCAGTGTGTCAGGCCCACCGAGTGTACTGTGCCCACTGCCAGTGCCCACCACTCATATCTGGTGGCACAGTGGCTTGCAGATAAAAAAGGAATACAATTTTTTCTCTGTAATATAATTGCAGTTGACTGCCAGTGTGTGTCAGGCCCACAGAGTGTACTGTGCCCATTGCCAGTGCCTACCACTCATATCTGGTGGCACAGTAGCTTGCAGATAAAAAAGGAATACAATTTTTTCTCTGTAATATAATTGCAGTTGCCTGCCAGTGTGTGTCAGGCCCACATAGTGTACTGTGCCCACTGCCAGTGCCCACCACTCATGTCTGGTGGCACAGTAGCTTGCAGATAAAAAAGGAATACATTTTTTTCTCTGTTATATAATTGCAGTAGCCTGCCAGCATGTGTCAGTCCCACAGAGTGTACTGTGCCCACTGCCAATGCCCACCACTCATATCTGGTGGCACAGTAGCTTGCAGATAAAAAGTAATACAATTTTTTCTCTGTAATATAATTGCAGTTGCCTGCCAGTGTGTGTCAGGCCCACCGAGTGTAATGTGCCCACTGCCAGTGCCCACCACTCATATCTGGTGGCACAGTAGCTTGCAGATAAAAAAGGAATACAATTTTTTCTCTGTAATATAATTGCAGTTGCCTGCCAGTGTGTCAGGCCCACCGAGTGTACTGTGCCCACTGACAGTGCCCACCACTCATATCTGGTGGCACAGTAGCTTGAAGATAAAAAAAAGTAATACAATTTTTTCTCTATAATATAATTGCAGTTTCCTGCCAGTGTGTGTCAGGCCCACAGAGTGTACTGTGCCCACTGCCAGTGCCCACCACTCATATCTGGTGGCACAGTATCTTGCAGATAAAAAAGGAATACAGTTTTTTCTCTGTAATATCAGTGCAGTTGCCTGCCAGTGTGTGTCAGGCCCACAGAGTGTACTGTGCCCACTGCCAGTGCCCACCACTCATATCTGGTGGCACAGTAGCTTGCTGATAAAAAAGGAATACAATTTTTTCTTTGTAATATAATTGCAGTTGCCTGCCAGTGTGTGTCAGGCCCATCGAGTGTACTGTGCCCACTGCCAGTGCCCACCACTCATATCTGGTGGCACAGTAGCTTTCAGATAAAAAAGGAATACAATTTTTTTTCTGTAATATCATTGCAGTTGCCTGCCAGTGTGTGTCAGTCCCACAGAGTGTACTGTGCCCACTGCCAGTGCCCAACAGTTATATCTGGTGGCGCAGTAGCTTGCAGATAAAAAGCAATACCATTTTTTCTCTGTAAAATAATTGCAGTTGTGTGTCAGGCCCACAGAGTGTACTGTGCACACTGCCAGTGCCCACCACTCATGTCTGGTGGCACAGTACCTTGCAGATAAAAAAGTAATACCATTTTTTCTCTGTAATATAATTGCAGTAGCCTGCCAGTGTGTGTCAGGCCCACAGAGTGTACTGTGCCCACTGCCAGTGCCCACCATTCATATCTGGTGGCACAGCAGCTTGCAGATAAAAAAGGAATACAATTTTTTTCTGTAATATTATTGCAGTTGCCTGCCAGTGTGTGTCAGGCCCACCGAGTGTACTGTGCCCAGTGCCAGTGCCCACCACTCATATCTGGTGGCACAGTAGCTTGCAGATAAAAAAGTAATACAATTTTTTCTCTATATTATAATTGCAGTTTCCTGCCATTGAGTGTCAGGCCCACAGAGTGTACTGTGCCCACTGCCAGTGCCCACCACTCATATCTGGTGGCACAGTATCTTGCAGATAAAAAAGGAATACAGTTTTTTCTCTGTAATATAATTGCAGTTGCCTGCCAGTGTGTGTCAGGCCTACAGAGTGTACTGTGCCCACTGCCAGTGCCCACCACTCATGTCTGGTGGCACAGTAGCTTGCAGATAAAAAAGGAATACAATTTTTTCTCTGTAATATAATTGCAGTTGCCTGCCAGTGTGTGACAGGCCCACAGAGTGTACTGTGCCCACTGCCAGTGCCCACCACTCATGTCTGGTGGCACAGTACCTTGCAGATAAAGTAATACCATTTTTTCTCTGTAATATAATTGCAGTAGCCTGCCAGTGTGTGTCAGGCCCACAGAGTGTACTGTGCCCACTGCCAGTGCCCACCATTCATATCTGGTGGCACAGCAGCTTGCAGATAAAAAAGGAATACAATTTTTTTCTGTAATATTATTGCAGTTGCCTGCCAGTGTGTCAGGCCCACCGAGTGTACTGTGCCCACTGCCAGTGCCCACCACTCAAATCTGGTGGCACAGTAGCTTGCAGATAAAAAAGGAATAAATTTTTTTCTCTGTAATATAATTGCAGTTGCCTGCCAGTGTGTGTCAGGCCCACAGAGTGTACTGTGCCCAGTGCCAGTGCCCACCACTCATATCTGGTGGCACAGTAGCTTGCAGATAAAAAAGTAATACAATTTTTTCTCTATATTATAATTGCAGTTTCCTGCCATTGAGTGTCAGGCCCACAGAGTGTACTGTGCCCACTGCCAGTGCCCACCACTCATATCTGGTGGCACAGTATCTTGCAGATAAAAAAGGAATACAGTTTTTTCTCTGTAATATAATTGCAGTTGCCTGCCAATGTGTGTCAGGCCCACCGAGTGTACTGTGCCCACTGCCAGTGCCCACCACTCATGTCTGGTGGCACAGTAGCTTGTAGATAAAAAAGGAATACAATTTTTTCTCTGTAATATAATTGCAGTTGCCTGCCAGTGTGTGTCAGGCCCACAGAGTGTACTGTGCCCACTGCCAGTGCCCACCACTCATATCTGGTGGCACAGTAGCTTGCAGATAAAAAAGGAATACAATTTTTTCTCTGTAATATAATTGCAGTTGTGTGTCAGGCCCACAGAGTGTACTGTGCCCACTTCCAGTGCCCACCACTCATATCTGGTGGCACAGTAGCTTGCAGATAAAAAAGGAATGCAATTTTTTTCTGTAATATCATTGCAGTTGCCTGCCAGTGTGTGTCAAGTCCACCAACTGTACTGTGCCCACTGCCAGTGCCCACCACTTATATCTGGTGGCACAGTAGCTTGCAGATAAAAAAGGAATACAATTTTTTTCTCTGTAATATAATTGCAGTTGCCTGTCACTGTGTGTCAGGCCCACAGAGTGTACTGTGCCCACTGCCAGTGCCCACCACTCATATCTGGTGGCACAGTAGCTTGCAGATAAAAAAGGAATACAATTTTTTCGCTGTAATATAATTGCAGTTGCCTGCCAGCATGTGTCAGTCCCACAGAGTGTACTGTGCCCACTGCCAGTGCCCACCACTTATATCTGGTATCACAATAGCTTGCAGATAAATAGGAATACAATTTTTTCTCTGTAATATAATTGCAGTTGTGTGTCAGGTCCACAGAGTGTACTGTGCCCACTGCCAGTGCACACCACTTTTATCTGGTGGCACAGTAGCTTGCAAATAAAAAAGGAATACTTTGCCCACTGCCCACCACTCATATCGGGTGGCACAGTACCCTGCACGCATAGTACCACTAATCTAAAAAATGACAGGCAGAGGCAGGCCACCCCGCAGCGGCCGTCGTGGTCGTGGTGCTGTGATTTTCTTTGGCCCTAGAATAATGCCCAGTGTTCAGAGGCCACGTACGCTGAACTCGAAAAGTTCTGAGGACATAGTTGACTGGCTAACACAGGACAGTCAATCTTCTACAGCTTCCGCTCGGAACCTTGACGCACCATCCTCCTCCAGCTCAGCTTCGGGCACCTCTCAAGTTACCACTCGCCCGCCTGCCGTAAAACACTAGCTGCTTCACTTGATCTGTCAGAGGAGTTATTTACACATCAGTTGGAAGAAATGAGTGATGCGCAACCATTATTGCCAGAGGATGTAGATAACAGGGATATGTCTCAGTCAGGCAGCATTACACACATGGACGTACGGTGTGATGATGATGATGTTGTACCAACTGCTGCTTCCTTTGCTGAGTTGTCAGGTACAAGTGAAGCGGTTGATGATGACAATGTGTCCGTGGATGTCACATGGGTGCCCACTCGAAGAGAAGAACAGGGGGAAAGTTCAGATGAGGAGACAAAGAGGAGGAGGAGACGAGTTGGAAGCAGGGGGAGGTTGTCGCAAGGAGCTAGTGGCACAGTCAGACAGCATGTATTGGCACCCGGGGTCAGCCAGACAGCACGCCAATCAACGCATGCGGTTGCCACCACCAGAATGCCGTCTTTGCAAAGCTCAGCAGTGTGGCATTTTTTTGGTGTGTCTGCCTCTGATAACAGCGATGCCATTTGCAACCTGTTCCAAAAGAAACTGAGTCGTTGGAAGTCCAACACACACCTAGGTACAACTGCTTTGCGAAGGCACATGATCTCACATCACAAACGCTATGGGATCAACACATGATGAGTACAAGCAGCACACAAACTCAAAGCCACCATCCTCCTCCTGGTCCAGCATCTTCAGCCACGTCAACCACTGCTGTCCTCCTTGCCCCCTCTCAACGACCCGCCACTCCGCCTCTCACCTTCAGCAGTTACTGCTCATCTGCCCACAGTCAGGTGTCTGTTAAAGAAATGTTTGAGCGTAAGAAGCCAATGTCACAGAGTCACCCCCTTGCCCGGCGTCTCACAGCTGGCTTGTCAGAACTCTTAGCCCGCCAGCTTTTACCATACAAGCTGGTGGAGTCTGAGGCCTTCAAAAAATTTGTAGCTATTGGGACACCGCAGTGGAAGGTACCCGGCTGAATTTTTTTTTTTCACAAAAGGCAATCCCCAACCTGTACTATATTGTGGAAAAGGAAGTCATGGCATGTCTGGCACACAGTGTTGGGGCAAGGGTCCAACTGACCACTGATACCTGGTCTGCAAAGAACGGTCAGGGCAGGTATATCACGTACACTGCGCATTAGGTAAATGTGCTGATAGGCAAAGTGGTGTGTGACAACGGAAGCAATTTATTGGCGGCATTGAATTTGGGCAAGTTGACACATGTCACATGTGTTGAATCTGATCGTACAACACTTTGTGCATAAGTACCCAGGCTTACAGAACGTTCTCAAGCAGGCCAGGAAGGTGTGTGGCCATTTCTGGCGTTCCTACACAGGCATGGCGCACTTTTCCGATATTCAGCGGTGAAACAATATGCCAGTGAGGCGCTTGATTTGCGACAGCCCGACACGTTGGAATTCAACACTCCTAATGTTCGACCGCCTGCTCCAACAAGAAAAAGCCATCAACCAGTATTTGTATGACCGGGGTGCAAGGACAGCCTCTGCGGAGCTGGGTATTTTTTTGCCACGTTACTGGACGCTCATGCGCAATGCCTGAGCACCTCCTTTTGAGGAGGTGACAAACCTAGTCAGTTGCACCGAAGGCACCATCAGTGACATCATCCCATTTGTTTTCTTCCTCGAGCGTGACCTGAGAAGAGTGCTGGATCAGGCCGTAGATGAGCGTGAAGAGGAAGAGTTGTGGTCACCATCACCACCAGAAACAGCCTTATCAGCATCGCTTGCTGGACCTGCGGCAACGCTGGAAGAGGAGTCTGAGGAAGAGGAGTCAGAGGAGGAATGTGGCTTTGAGGAGGAGGAAGACCTACCACAGCAGGCATCCCAGGGTGCTCGTTTTCACCCATCTGGTACCCGTGGTGTTGTACGTGGCTGGGGGGAAGAACAGACCTTCAATGAGATCAGTGAGGACGAGGAACGGGACATGAGTAGCTCGGCATCCAACCTTGTGCAAATGGGGTCTTTCATGCTGTCATGCCTGTTGAAGGACCCTCGTATAAAAAGGCTGAAGGAGAACGACCTGTACTGGGTGGCCATGCTACTAGACCCCTGGTATAAGCAGAAAGTGGCTGAAATGTTACCGAATTACCGGAAGTCGGAAAGGATGCACCAGTTCCAAAACAAGTTAAAAAGTATGCTTTACACAGCGTATAAGGGTGATGTCACAGCACAACAGGGATCTAACAGGGGAAGAGGTGAAAGTAATCCTCCTCCTACCACGACCACGCCGGCAAGGACAGGACGCTTTACAGACGTGTTGTTGATGGAGGACATGCAGAGCTTTTTAAGTCCTATGCATTGCCACCCTCAGAGAACGACTCGACTGACAGGTAGCAGACTACCTCGCCTTAACTGCAGATATCGACACTCTGAGGAGCGATGAACCCCTTTACTACCGGGTGTGCAGGCTTGACCTGTGGCCTGAGCTATCCCAATTTGCGATAGAACTTCTGGCCTGTCCCGCTTCAAGTGTCCTGTCAGAAAGGGCCTTCAGCGCAGCAGGAGGTATTGTCACTGAGAAGAGAAGTTGCCTAGGTCAAAAAAGTCTAGATTACCTCACCTTTATTAAGATGAATGAGGCATGGATCACGAAGGGACTGACTGTGGGGGATGCATTTGACTAAAAAAGGCTTGATGAGATGCCTTGGGCTAAAAATGGTCCACACTCTGCTGTATTTAATCTCTGCATGCCGAATGACTTGCGTGACTTCTCCGCCACCAACTAGGGTTCAAGCCGCAATGTTTTAGTGCACTTTCTGCCTGAAAAACATAAATTTTTCCGGCCGCTGCTACAGCGGCTGCAACATTACCTAATTTTTCAGGCATGTGTACATGCCTAATTTTTCTGGCCTCTGGTGCTGCACTGTGGCTGCAAAAACAAAACAAAAAAAAAGGCACATACATGTGTCAATTCCCCTTCGTGATCGTTACCTTGTTGTGGTGAAGGGGCTTGCGTATCACAATGAAGCGATCACCTCTATGAGTGTGTTGTGAACAGACCAAAAGCGATCGGCTGGATAATTTTGCATAGAAAAAACATAAATTTTCTTTGTGATCATCTAAGGTGATCATTAAAGCCTACTAGGCCAACAATGGGCCCACACTGCAGAATCATTGTTTTCTGGGTTACTTAACTGTCACTGAACTCCCTCAGCATGACCATAGGCTTTGAAAAACCGCCATCGCCTGCAATCTCCCAAACGTGCGCATGAGCACAGTCATCACTACACCAAGATTGACGCATAGAGGAATAAAATTTATGTCATGAGTGTGTCAACTATTGACAACTCTTTGCGGTTGTCTAAAATCTATTCGTTACACGTCCCCTGATAGGGGACGTAACAGGGATTAAACTGATAAGAATAGTACTACTTAACAAACCACTCATATAGGGTGGCACAGTACATTGCACGGCGCACGTGCAGTGCCCCAAGTTGGAAGTAAGAGGACCATCCAAGCATCTTTTTCCATCTCCCGGTTCCTAAAATCTATTCCATAGACCGGCCCTTGATAGGGGACGTAACAGGGATTAAACTGATAGGAATAGTACTACTTAACATACCACTCATATAGGATAGCACAGTACATTGCACGGCGCACGCGCAGTGCCCCAAATTGGAAGTAAGAGGACCGACCAAGCATCTTTTTCCATCTCCCGGTTCCTAAAATCTATTCCATACACCGGTCCCTGATAGGGGATGTAACAGGGATTAAACTGATAGGAATAGTACTACTTAACATACCACTCATATAGGGTAGCACAGTACATTGCATGGCGCACGCGCAGTGCCCCAAATTGGAAGTAAGATTACCGACCAAGCATCTTTTTCCATCTCCCGGTTCCTAAAATCTATTCCATACACCGGCCCCTGATAGGGGACGTAACAGGGATTAAACTGATATGAATAATACTACTTAACATACCACTCATATAGGGTAGCACAGTACATTGCACGGCGCACGCGCAGTGCCCCAAATTGGAAGTAAGAGGACCGACCAAGCATCTTTTTCCATCTCCCGGTTCCTAAAATCTATTCCATACACCGGCCCCTGATAGGGGACGTAACAGGGATTAAACTGATAGGAATAGTACTACTTAACATACCACTCATATAGGGTAGCACAGTACATTGCACGGCGCACGCGCAGTGCCACAAATTGGAAGTAAGAGGACTGACCAAGCATCTTTTTCCATCTCCCGGTTCCTAAAATCTATTCCATACACCGGCCCCTGATAGGGGACGTAACAGGGATTAAACTGATAGGAATAATACTACTTAACATACCACTCATATAGGGTAGCACAGTACATTGCACGGCGCACGCGCAGTGCCCCAAATTGGAAGTAAGAGGCAACATCATCGACCTCATCCCATATGTGTTTTTTCTGGAGCGTGCCCTGCGAAGAGTGCTGGATCAGGCCGTAGATGAGCATGAAGAGGAAGAGTTGTGGTCACCATTACCACCAGAAGCAGCCTTGTCGTCGTCGATTGATGGACCTGCGGCAACTCAGAGAGAGGAGTCTGAAGAAGAGGAGTCAGAGGAGGAAGGTGGCTTTAAGGAGGTGGAAGACCAACCACAGCAGGCATCTCAGGTGGCTTGTTGTCATCTTTCGGGGACCCTTGGTGTTGTACGTGGCTGGGTGGAGGAAGAGACCTTCAATGACGTCAGTGAGGACAAGGAACGGGACATGGCTAGCTTGGTATCCAACCTTGTGCAAATGGGGAGTTTGCGGTTGTGCAAATGGGGAGTTTGTGGTTATGCAAATGGACTGTTTGCGGTTGTTTGCGGTGCGTTAAACGGGGAGTTTGGTCTGTCAGAGTTTGGTCTGTCACTGTGAAGTGGGCGTAACCCTTACAGTACCTGATCGATACAACATCATACCTGATGTTTTAAAGCACGTTATTCTAAACAATTTAGGAATGTTAGGTGATTTATGTCCTTTATGGATTAAAACCCGACTCTGCGTCAACTACGTAATTTTCCATGGGAGTTTTGTCATTGATACCCCTCCGGCATGCCACAGTCCAGGTGTTAGTCCCCTTGAAACAACTTTTCCATCACTATTGTGGCCAGAAAAAGTCCCTGTGGGTTTTAAAATTTGCCTGCCTATTGAAGTCTATGGCGGTTCGCCCGGTTCGCCCGTTCGTGAACATTTGCAGAAATTCACGTTCGACGTCCGCGAACTGAAAATTTTATGTTTGCGACATCTCTAAATATCAGCTATAGGTTTAATAATAGCTCTGGCTCCTGCTCCTCGCTTGTTACTCCTGTATGGGTGTCTGGGCAGCTAGGCGACCCATAGATGTGGTAAAGGTCATAATTTTGTGGGATCCTCCAGTTGTGAGGAAGGTATAACGGTCAACCTTACTAATGAAACCCCTGATCTCTTTAATAACACCCATAGACCGGATTATATCTGCTGGAAAGAAGGGTGTGACGTTCAGACTCAGGGAGCGATCACTCAGTCTATACAGTTATTACTGGAAGCCCGTGACCGTCAGAAGTTCTTGTGTGGAGTTGACGGGTCCATACTATTTCCTATGCCGGTTAGCCGCTTATAAGGTAGTTCCCCCTATTGCCAGAGGTTCATGTGTCCTGGTGAAGCTTGTCCCTGTATCTTACGTTGCAGCCGATTGGGAGAAACTGATGGTGTGGAAGGAGGTAAGAAGGGCAGGGAGAGCTGGAAGGGATTTGTTTTCTGGCTGGACGAGATGGGGAGTTGGACTTATGAAGTGATTGAACAATTTCTCGTCCATAGTGGATGAGATGTTCAATGAAACCGTTGAGGCAGTGAGAGAGATCACCGAGAAACGACAGTAGAACGTCCAAAGGAGGGTTTCTGTGAATTAGATGACGGTTATGCTGGCTAGCAGACACCATTGACAAGGGTCAGGCCCATACTGACAGGAGCAGGGCAGAGGCGGAACTATGACTAGTGAGGGTTGGAATCCTTTTTAAAGCTTTGGGAGGTCTTGGGGCTCATTGGTTTTCCATTGGATCCTGGCGAAAGGAAATAGGACGTGTACTTATGTTTTTTTGTTTCCATTCCTTCTATACGCCGGAGTGAGATGTTCCTGATGTCTAATCGACCAAACCATGGACCAGATGCAGAGGATTCCAAACCAGCTGGCGACCAGCGCGAAACACCACCTCCTGAGTCAGCTCCCGAAGAAAAGAATCTCTGAGTCAAGATATTTTTTATTTATTTATTTTTTGATTTTCAAAAGTTTTATTGAAAAATAAATATCAGTTACATTTGTATCGATTCATTGGAATAGGAGGAGTGAGCTCCCATTATACATAGATTGTTTGGGTAACAAATAGTAAGTATAAAACAAACAAAACAACACTGAGGATGTATGTTAACAGAGCTATATTTTGTAGAATTCTTATCGGGGTTCTGGAAGAGGGCCCTAGGTATAAGTATCTCTGTAAGGCAAGGTGGTTTAGATGACTAAGTCACTGGAAACCTCTAAAAGATCTCCAGTTTTCCCAGAGAGTCATAAATTTGTGTTGGGATCTATTTTCCCATGCTGCTATCTCCTCAAATCTATAAATAGAGTCGACTTTATTGAACCAGTGGTCTAAAGAAGGGATATTTGTTGTCAACCAATGTGTAGGGATCAAAAGTCGGGCAGAAATAATTAGGTTTTTAAAGAGGGGGGGAGATTTTGTCTTGTGGTCACGTAATAGACCTAATAAAGCCAATAAAGGTGATGGTGTAACATTAGAGTTGCAAATTTCATTGCATTTTTGAAAGATTTTATTCCACCAATCACCAGAGGGCAAGTCCACCATATATGAAACATGGTTCCACGTCCTACCCCACATCTCCAACAGATGTCAGAACCACTGCTATCGTAACGACAGGTAATGTCTGGTGTTTTGTACCACCTAGTTAACACTTTATATCCATTCTCTTGGATTCTGGTACACCTTGAGGATATATGTGGCATTTTAAATAGTAGGAGTTGCTCTTCAGGTGAGAAGTGGATATTCAAATCCCTTTCCCATTGGTTTATAAAGGAAGGCTTGGGAGGTAAAATAGTTGTACTAAGGTAATTGTAAAGTGAGGATATAGGTTTCTTCGGGGGAGAAAGGTTGTGGATGAGGCTCTCAAACCAGGTGAGAGGTCTGAGAAGAGAGCTCAGAGGGATATTTTTGTTGATATATGCAACCAAGAAAGAGAGCATATGGGGGTGAGATTTGATCTCAGGTAGGAATGAGATGAGGACTTCTCGGTCCAGTAGTTCCCTCTCACTCTTTAATAATATGGTGAGGATAGGAACTTCTGAGGAGCGTAGGTTTTTGGGTATACTTTGTTTAAGTTCTAAAGTGGCTAAGCCAATCACATCTCTGATTTGGGCAAGGGGGGAGGGAGACGGGAAACCCCAATTCGAGTTTTGGAACCATCTCCAAGCCTCAAGGGTAGCTGACGCCAAGGGATTATGTTTGAAGGCTAAGAATATACTATGGAGAGGCTCTACTAATAGGGCCCTTAGGGTCGTGAGGTAGGCAGGGGTTTCCATACCAACCCAAGACTTATGGTCAGGGTTTCTGAACCAGTCCAAGGCTCTGGAAAGAAGTATGGCTTTGTTATATAATAGGGGGTTAGGAAGGCCTATACCTCCCTGAGTTCTGGGTCTCTGTAAGGTGTTGATATTAATTCTTGCTTTTTTGCCGTTCCATATGAAGGAGCGAATGCATTTCTCCAGGGTTTGAAAAAAGGAGTTGGGTATAGGTATGGGGAGGACCTGAAGGAGGTAATTTAATCTAGGTAGGACGAGAGACTTGACCATATTTTTACGTCCAAACCAAGATAGTAAGGGAGGGTTTAAGGCTTCTAATTGACATTTGATAGAGCTTAATAGAGGGACATAGTTTAGTTTATATAGTGATGTTTAGCGGTGGGATGAATCCAATTTTTTTCTATTCCGAATCCGAATCCAAAAAGGTTCTCGAATCTTTCGAATCTCGAATCCTACGAATCCTTTACATAAGAATTGTGTGAATGGTGTAAGAAACAAACTGATCCAAACTCAATATTCTTTTAATATGAAAAAATAAAGAGTCCTTACTTTTTTAACAAAGTATTCGTCAACACAGAGAGAAAGTAACCTTAAAGGAAACC
The DNA here is from genome assembly GCF_905171765.1 of Bufo bufo. Taxonomy (NCBI): domain Eukaryota; kingdom Metazoa; phylum Chordata; class Amphibia; order Anura; family Bufonidae; genus Bufo; species Bufo bufo. The sequence continues at coordinate 359,590,697 of NC_053391.1, read as the reverse complement.
TGTCACCAGGATTTTGTGCATAGAGCTGAGGACATGGGTTGCTAAATGGCCGCTAGCACATCCGCAATACCCAGTCCCCATAGCTCTGTGTGCTTTTATTGTGTCAAAAAAACGATTTGATACATATGCAAATTATTAACCTGAGATGAGTCCTGTCCCTGACTCATCTCACGGACAGGACTCATCTCACGGACAGGACTCATCTCACATACAGGACTCATCTATGGTTAATTTGCTTATGTATCAAATCATTTTTTTTACACAATAAAAGAACACAGAGCTATGGGGACTGGGTATTGCAGATGTGCTAGCGGCCATCTAGCAACTCATGTCCTCAGCTCTATGCACAAAATCCAGGTGACAAGTTCCCTTTAAGGACAACTGAAATGAGAGGTATATGGAGGCTGCCATTACTTGATCAATAACAGTTGCCTGGCTGTCCAGCTGATCCTCTTCCTCGAAAACATTAGCCATAGGCCATGAACAAGCATGCAGCAGATCAGGTGTTTATCAGACATTTTTGTCAAATCAGATAAGATTACCTGCATGCTTGTTTCTGGTGTGATTCATACACTACTGGTGCCAAATAGACAAGCAGGGCTGCCAGGCAACTGATATTGTTTAAAAAAGGAAAAACATGGCAGCATCCATATACCTCTCACTTCAGTTGTCCTTTAAAGCACCTGAAGTTAGGGGGATTTGGAGGCTGACATGTTTTCTAAACAATACCAGTTGCCTGGCTGTCCAGCTGATCCTCTGCCTGTGATGCTTCTGTGAGCAACTATACCAGGCTACCTAATACTGTGGGCTACTATACCTGGCTACATATCCTGGGGGCAACTATACCTACAGGCTACTATAACAGGCTACCTATACCAAAATTCAAGCGATATAGCTTACTACTGCACTTGAATTGCAAATGCACCTCTTCTGTGCAGGTCCTGTTCAACTACCAGGGTATATCTTATGTGTTTTGACTGGGAGGTTTATATTGCTGTGTTACTTACTAGAGTGGGTTCTATACTGAGGGGCAGTATCTAGTCTACTAAGGGGGCATTATATTGAGGTAGCAGGCCTGAGAAGAAGAGAGCAGTGACAGGGAGCAATACAAAATGTAGGGTTAAAGATTTTTTTCTTCTTCATGTCACTTTCAGGCAGAGTGTGCCAATAGCACCCCATATGATGGCATCATCTCAACCAGCATCAAACATCTGGAACTATTTCAAAATATCACTGAAATGCAAATTGCACCCTGTGCACGCCAAAGACTCCCATACCACCTCAGCTATTTAGACATAGGCCCTGAGGAAGCAGGCAGTTGGATTTTCTATCTACTTGAGACTGAAGTTTTACAGGAATTTTAAAGATCATGTTTGCACCTACTGGTATGTAATTAAGAGATGCAGGAAAGATCAACAGGACAACAGGCAACCCGTATATAAACATGGCACACTCCATATCCCGGCCTCAAGCTAAAACAATGCACCCTCCTCCATTTCACAATTTACTAAAGTTGTTCGTTCAAGGAAGATTTTTGTTCAGGAAAACCAGAAGACGAACTCGTTCTGTGTCCAGTCTACTTCGTTTCCTATCAACTATGATGCCTGATGTGCTGAATAATCTTTCTGAAATTACAGTGGAAGGAGGTGTAATTAAGAACTTTTTAGAGAGTGTTCTCAAATTCTGATATTTTTTGTTTTCTTTTCAGTACTTGAAAATATCAGAGGATGGTTGAATCAGTGGTTCTGCTAAGTAGGCATTTATTTCTTCCTCCGGAGATAGAGAATGCTCGCTGCTGCTGGAAGATGGTACCACCATCAATTGAGAATAATAACTCCACATGCTATGACCTCCTTGTTGTTCAGTTTGTGATGTTTGACTGTTATCTGCTCCTAGTTCTTGTGCTGATGAATGTCGATCAGTGTGCTCGCCTTGCATACTTAGATCTGAATCTGTAATCTCAATGGCCAGTGTGGATTTAGCTTCCTCAAGTTTTTCTCTATTGATAAACACAGTTCCCTTGAATAGGGGATCCAGTAAAGTACCAAGAGCATAGAATTTTTCAGACTCAACAGAGTGATAGCGCCTTTTCATTGATGCAAGCAAATCATTTCTGAATCCCTGTATGGAAGCTATAGTGGATTTGAAATTCTGCAAAGCACGAATTGTACTGTTGACTAAAGGAATTATTTCAGAGATTGTCACTTGGCTTGAACTGGCCACAAAAGTAGCTCTATCAAACACATCAAGGATTCATATCACTTCTTCTATAATTGTCCACTGCCGAGCACTAAGATCTACCTGAAAATTTAGGTCAGAAGCAGATAGTAAAACAGCTGGCTTTTGTTCCAGGAGACGAGCTAGCATGTGAAGCTGAGAGTTCCATCTAGTTGGTTCGTCTTGTATGAGACGATGAGGTTTCAGATTTAACTTGTCTTGAGCGGATCGTAAGGTTTTCATGGCTTTTTTTTTTTTCTTTGTTTAATAGGCAGCATTTATCAAGAGTTTAATAAGCAGCATTTATCAAGAGTTTCATGGCTTTTGAAGAGTGTTTGTAATGTCCTACAATACTCCGGCAGGATGCCATAATTTCCTTAATTTCACTCTTATTCAATAAACCATCTTTCAGAACTAATTGAAAGGTATGAGCAAGGCAAGTGGTGAAACGGACTGCGCTGTAAAGCTGCTACCACATTAGGACCATTGTCTCTCATGACACACACAACTTTTTGTGACAGATTTCATTCTGTCATAGTGCTGGTGATGAAAGCTTCTATGGCAGATGCTGTATGTGCAACCTCAGGAAAGGGAATACATTCCAAGCACAGGTGATGATACAGAAAGTTGTCATCTATGAAGTGAACTGTCAAACTGAGATAATCATCATAAGATGTAGATGTCCACATGTCTGTTGTTACTCCAATAAAATTGGTTTTCTCTAGAAGGTCCTGAACTTTTGTCTTTACCTCTTCATACATTTCTGGAATTACCTTTTCTGCCATGTGTTTCCTGCTTGGGATGACATATCTTGGCTCTAGGTGGTTTATCAACTTTCTGAAACCTTTATCCTCTACTATGGATAGTGGTTGGTTGTCTCCTGACAGATCATTTCAACGACTAATCGTGTCACTGTTTTAGCTCTTTTGTCTCCTGGTTTGAAAATTTGCTTTTTGTCTAGAAAGGCTGGCATAGTCCATTGCTGAGAAGGTGGTGTTACTGCTTTGCGTTTCACTGGGGGTGGTTTGAACGGACTTTCAGTAAACGATGACTCTGCTGATCCTGGACTAGGAGCTGGACTAGACGTTGATGCCGGACTGTGAACAAAAGCTAAATCTTCATCTAGGTCTTCGGATGTTAAATCCTCACTGACAGACCGAGGGGCTGAGGGTGGAGCTGGAGGCAATAGTGGCGATGGTGAACGTGTGCCTTTCAGTTCCTGAAATTTGGAGAAATGTTTCGTTTTCAAATGTTTCCACATAGCTGAGGTGGTATGGGAGTCTTTTCCTCTGGATATTTTAGCCGGGCACAGGTTGCAATTTGCATAATTTTAATTCAGTGATATTTTGAAATAGTTCTAGATGTTTGATGCTGCTTGAGATGATGCCATCATATGGGGTGCTATTGGCACACTCTGCCTGAAAGTGACATAAAAAAAAAATCTTTAACCCTACATTTTGTATTGCTCCATGTCACTGCTCCCTTCTTCTCATGCCTGCCACCTCAATATAATGCCCCCTTAGTAGACTAGATACTGCCCCTCAGTATAGAACCCCCTCTAGTAAGTAACACAGCAATATAAACCTCCCAGTCAAAACACATAAGATATACCCTGGTAGTTAAACAGGACCTGCACAGAAGAGGTGCATTTGCAATTCAAGTGCAGTAGTGAGCTATATCACTTGAATTTTATTTTGTTATTGATAGCCTAGTATAGTTGCCCCCAGTATATGGAGCCTGGTATAGATGCCCCAATTTGTAGGTAGCCAGGTATAGTTGCCCCCAGGATAAGTAGCCAGGTATAGTAGCCCACACTATTAGGTAGCCTGGTATACTTGCTCACAGTATTAGGTAGCCATGTATAGTTGCCCACAGTATTAGGTAGCCAGGCATTGGTGTTGTCAAAAGTACCTACCTGCACAACAAACCAAAAGGACCAGCTGTGTTGCTCCAGGCAAGGTTGATGTCCTGCTCGGCGGCTCCAAACAAGGTCTGGTCTCCACTGCAGGCAACAGCGGTACTTGAGCGGGACCTGCACAGAAGTTGTCAATATTAGCAATTGAGAATAGTGCAGTTAGCAACAGCAAGCTTAGCTATATCACTTGAATTTTGGTATAGGTAGCCTGGTATAGTAGCCCCCAGTATATGGAGCCTGGTATAGATGACCCCATTTGTAGGTAGCCAGGTATAGTTGCCCCCAGGATAAGTAGCCAGTTATAGTAGCCCACACTATTAGGTAGCCTGGTATAGTTGCTCACAGTATTAGGTAGCCATGTATAGTTGCCCACAGTATTAGGTAGCCAGGCATTGGTGTTGTCAAAAGTACCTACCTGCACAACAAACCAGAAGGACCAGCTGTGTTGCTCCAGGCAAGGTTGATGTCCTGCTCGGCGGCTCCAAACAAGGTCTGGTCTCCACTGCAGGCAACAGCGGTATTCGAGCGCGACCTGCACAGAAGATGTCAATATATGCAATTGAGAATAGTGCAGTTAGCAACAGCAAGCTTAGCTATATCACTTGAATTTTGGTATAGGTAGCCTGGTATAGTAGCCCCCAGTATATGGAGCCTGGTATAGATGCCCCCATTTGTAGGTAGCCAGGTATAGTTGCCCACAGTATTAGGTAGCCAGATATAGATGCCCCAGTATAGGTTAGACAATAGCCAGCTATAGTGCTTTAGTATAGGTTAGCCAGGTATAGTACCCCAGTATAAGTTAGCCAGGTATAGTACCCCAATAAATATAGGTTAGCCAGGTATAGTGCCCCAGTATAGGTTAGACAGGTATAGTGCCCCAGTATAGGTTAGCCCAGGCGAGTGGCGTACACACATTCCATGGGGCCCCAGTGCGAAACTGATCCATGGTGCCCCTTCCCCGTCAAAGCCCCCCCCCCACTGCAACTGCGACCCCTGTATGTACGCGTCTGCTCCCATGTGCCATACAGTGCCCTCGTGTGCCCTCATGTGCCATACAGTGCCCCCATGTGCCATTCCTTTCCTCCATGTGCCATTCCTTGCCTCAATGTGCCATGTGCCCCCATGTGCCATACAGTGCCCCCATGTGCCATACAGTGCCCCACATTGCCCTCATGTGGCATACAGTGCCCCCATGTGCTGTACAGTGCCCCCATGTGCTGTACAGTGCCCCCATGTGCTGTACAGTGTCCCCATGTGCCGGTGAAGACTCTGAACCTGCAGGCGGACTATGGGCCACACTCCTCCAACATGAAGTGCTCCCGCTCCAGGCTGTAGTACCTTCGTATGTGTGGCTGGGGTGCTCAGTGAGGCTGAGGCAGGCTCCAGCAGTGCAGGAAGTCCGGGGCTTGCTGGCGTCTCTTCTCTCTGGCGGTGAGCGTCAGACACTGCTCTCGCGAGGTGTGGGGACGTGATGACGTTGCAGGCTCGGCGGTAGGGCTGCAGTAAACGAATATTTTAGTAATCGAGTATTCTATCGATTATAATTTCTCGATTCATCGAGTAATCTAATAAGAAAAACCTCCTTAAAATAACGTACGAAATTAGGCATGTATAATGTTATTGGTTTGAAGGGGTTAATGGAAACACCTTGGCATTAGGCATGTATAAAGTTATTGGTTTGGAGGGGTTAATGGAAGCACCTTGGCATTAGGCATGTATAAAGTTATTGGTTTGAAGGGGTTAATGGAAACACCTTGGCATTAGGCATGTATAAAGTTATTGGTTTGAAGGGGTTAATAACTTTATACCTGCCCATTGCCAAGGTGCTTCCATTAACCCCTCCAACCAATAACTTTATACATGCCTAATGCCAAGGTGTTTCCATTAACCCCTCCAAACCAATAACTTTATACATGCCCATTGCCAAGGTTCTTCCATTAACCCCTCTCCAAACCAATAACTTTATACATGGCAGCCTAATGCCAAGGTGCTTCCATTAACCCCTCCAAACCAATAACTTTATACATGCCCATTGGGTTTGGAGGGGTTAATGGAAGCACCTTGGCATTAGGCATGTATAAAGTTATTGGTTTGTAGGGGTTAATAAAAGCACCTTGGAGGTGCGTTCATTAACCCCTCTCTAAACCATAACGTTATACATGCCAAGGTGGTGCCTGCAGCCTCCATTAACCACTCTCTCTCCATCTGCCTTTCATTTCAATATCAATTTACAGTGACTCTGATTCCCCCCTGGCATGCCTCAAGTGCTGTTAACTTAATAAATTACCTAATGGCACTGGCACTAGTGAGAAGGGCGCAGCCACAGACACATGGGGTCCGAGACCGTCTTCATCCCAGCATGCACTGGGACTTACGTGACGTCGGACTCACACCGGCGTGATGACGATGTATGAGCGCAACTGCGCATTACGCAAAGTCCTGCCTCTCTGGCCTCCGGAGGACACGGAAGCGGTGAGTGAGACGCAGCCCTACTGAAGCCCTACTCGGCGGGATTCGTCGGATTCGAATTACGGAAAGGACGTCGGGATTCGAGTCCACAAATCCCACGAATCCAGCAAGATTCGATGGATTCGTGGATTTGACGAATCCCCTGTCCCATCTCTAATATATATATATATAAAATTAGGGCAGCACTCTCAGTGTAGGAATAAATTGTGTGCCTTTCCAATTATCTGCTGTATAAAAAAGAAAAAAATCTGCGTCACATCCAGATAAAGTGAAAAAAGTGGCGTCCTTTATTCACCCAAGTAGCGATATTTCAGTTCTCTTACTGGTACTAAGCAGATTATCTTCCAGTAAGAGAACTGAAACATCACTAAAGGACACCACTTTTTTCAATTTACCTAGATGTGACACTGCTTGGATGTGACGTTGCATGGGTGAGGTCCTTTATTCACCCATGCAACGTTTCAGTCCGCTTTCTGGGACTTGAGAACGGTCCCAGATAGCGGACTGAAACGTTGCGTGGGTGAATAAAGGACCTCACATTTTTTTCACCGATTAGAAGTGCTGCAGTCTTTTCTTCTTTGTATTTCAAGACGGTAGGTTGCGTCTTATTGCAGGCAATCCATACTTTGGTTACAATTTTGTGCTGCCTTGAATTTACCTTTTGATATATATATATAAATATATATATATGTATATACACTATATATATGAAAAAAAGCTGCGTCACATCGAGATAAAGTAAAAAAAGTGGCATCTGTTATTCACCCAAGTAGATGTTTCAGTTCTTTTACTGGGGCTAAGCAGGAGGAGGGAGGAGGAGGAGGGGGGAGGAGGAGGAGGAGGGGGGGCAGGAGGAGGAGGAGGAGGAGGGGGGGCAAGAGGAGGAGGGGGGGGGGGGCGGGGGGAGGAGGAGGAGGGGGGGGGGAGGAGGAGGAGGAGGAGGGCGGGGGGGGGGGGAGGAGGAGGGGGGAGGAGGGAGGAGGAGGGAGGCGGAGGCTGAAAAAAGCAAGGGGAGTTCCGGATCATGTAAGCAATATGACCACCACGATTGGAAAAAAATCGTGGTGGTCAACAGATACTATTCTGCCCCAGAAACCGATGCTAAAGGCTTGGTTATCGCTGGGCAGAAGAAGGAAGCTGGGTACATTGCGGGAAAGCGCTGCATAGAGCAGTGAAGTAGCGCTCCCTCTCTTTAAGGCTCCCGACATCTATACACGTGGTAGCTGCACGGGGCATGTGTAGTTATCATGTATATAGACGGATTGCAGTCGGGAAGGGGTTAAACAGGCTGTTTGTTACCACCCACTGCCATGCGTTAACCCATGGCCATATACAGTATGTTGCTGTCACTTTGGCTGATTATTCAGTTACTTACTAGTTCTGGATCTCAAGCTATTTGGAGAATTGAATCCAACTGATATATATAACAAAAAAAAATCTGGGCACTCTCTAGGTATTTGGGTCACAATGAATTTATTGATACATAAATTAATTAAAATAAAACTGATTAAAATATCCTCATCCCATGCTATAGCATATAAACACTTAAACAACAATCATACACATCATCTGAATATTGGCAAATAAATTATACCTAAAAAAGCACGACCTTGTGCAATTTATATGAATGACCCAACAAATACTGTCAATGTAGTAGATGGATACAATATGCTGCAACTGATACTGTCGCAACGTCCTGGAATACTATCAATGCAAACTCTTGATGAACTAGTGTCCTGTATGTCGAACCGAAATGATTATATATGTGCGCACATGGAGGTATTCAAAGGTAGCGGCGTCCCGCTAAATCATTACCAGCGGCGTCCCACTGGAGAAATTTTCTTATAATCCTTGTGAAAGTCTGCCGAAAATATTGGAGCGGTCTTACCGTATCGGTGAGTATACCGCAACTGCTCCGCTAGATGGTCCTATGTTGTTCAGACCAATGTCGCGAGCGTGACTCGTCCCCTTTCTCCCGCGTTGGTAGTTTGTTTGGCACGTGCAGTTAGACTTGTATTGTTGGTCTTACGCTGTATAACTCAAACTTCCTTTCGCGATGTGGACGTTCTGTGTGTAAACGGCAGGCTGTTCACATACATCAGGTAGTCATAGTATTGGGGTCCTGGCTAAGCGCGTTTCGGGGTATACGGTCACCCCTTCCTCCGTAGCTCTCTCTGATTTGGAGTCACATATTGTAGTAATGAATACAGATAATACTGAGTTCTAAAAAAAAAAAAAATGGCACAACTGCCATCCAAGTGGAGGCTTTGCAGACTCATAGACCATTGCAAAATATATGCAAAAATGATGCAAAAGTTTTACAGTGGTCTCGCCCCAACACCTCCTAATTCTACTTTCCTCACCTATCCTTGGATTAATTAATGCTTGTTGTCTTAGTATATGTCTATATTTCCTGCGGGTTAGTTAAAGGTTAAACAATGCCAGAAAAATATGAAGATTGACAGAGTTTCTGTTTCATAAGCTACTGCTGGAGCCACTGAGCCCTGATCCTTACTTTCTACATGCTAGCTTCTACCTGCAGCTGCACACAGGAAATGTACAGTAATAAATAAGATCACAAGCTCTGTCTTCTAGGCTCCTGCATGCAGTATGACGGTGCAAGCTGTTAAGATCCTGATCATGACAGTAGGAACCACAGAGTACAAACATGAAAGCCTATGGAGCAGTCTGTACTCTGTCAACTCTTCATTCTTATCTGAGCCACATGCGATCATTCCATAATTTTTCCTCCAGTCCTGAGACAACTAGGTGGTTCTTAGGAATGTCACATAATGCATGAAGTCCCCATTGGCTTGTAGACACTCATTTTTGTGGTATAGTGCCTGTATAATACAGCTAGTGATGGAGCAGGGTATTTTTTTTCATGGCTTATAATAGAATATATTAAAAGTAAACATGTGTGCTTCCATGTAAAATTAAGGTCATCGGAGGTTACACTATGAGCCTCCCACCCCTTATCTATAATTGCCACAACAATTTACTGCTACATCCGTTTGTTTCCTCCTTCACTCACATTGATCTGCTTTACATCACTTGTCTCATCTACCTCATTATTCCTATGTACTTTGGTGTATAAATATGTGAATCTTCAGATACTGTCTTAAAAGGTGCCTGAGGAATAGAGTTGAGCGGACACCTGGATGTTCGGGTTCGACAGTAGCTCTGAGGAAGGGGTGACCGTATACCACGAAACACGTTTAGCCAGGACCCCAATACTACGACTACCTGATGTATGTGAACAGCCTGCTGTTTACACACAGAACGTACGCATCGCGAAAGGAAGTTTAAGCTATACAGTGTAAGACCAACAATACAAGTCTAGCTGCACGTGCCAAACAAACTACCAACGCGGGAGAAAGCGGACGAGTCACGCTCGCGACATTGGTCTGAACAACATAGCACCATCCAGCGGAGCAGTTGCGGTATACTCACCGATACGGTAAGACCGCTCCAATATTTTTGGCAGACTTTCGCAAGGATTCTAAGAAAATTTCTCCAGTGGGACGCCGCTGGTAATGATTTAGCGGGACGCCGCTACCTTTGAATACCTCCATGTGCGCACATATATAATCATTTCGGTTCGACATACAGGACACTAGTTCATCAAGAGTTTGCATTGATAGTATTCCAGGACGTTGCGACAGTATCAGTTGCAGCATATTGTATCCATCTACTACATTGACAGTATTTAGGTATTATTTATTTGCCAATATTCAGATGATGTGTATGATTGTTGTTTAAGTGTTTATATGCTATAACATGGGATGAGGATATTTTAATCAGTTTTATTTTAATTAATTTATGTATCAATAAATTCATTGTGACCCAAATACCTAGAGAGTGTCCAGATTCTTTTTGTTATATATATTTACTATCAAGAGGATAGGGTGAGTCCTCTTATTCTGAGTGCACCTCTGGTTGGTACTAGTGAGTCCTGTGCGTCACATTTTGCATGAATCCAACTGAAACTACCTAATTGGATACCATATATAAGGAACTATACATGAACAGTCCCCCACTCACTGATGAAGGGACCAAATGTCCCGAAACGCGTTTGAGGAAGTTTGGGGACTTACTATTACGGTACCTTGATTTATTCTGGAATTATTCTGGACTATATAAAGCTTAATAACGAATAGAGCGCTCCAGCACGAAAGTTTACAAAATCAGAGACTTCATCGCGTCACTGGTCTGACCTTTTTTCCCGGTTCAACCACATCCCGGTCACGTGTGTAGGATACTTGGTGAGACAGCGCAAACAACCGCACCTTCTCATTTAGGTGAAGCGCACCACCAGACTCCACGTGGGACGCAGAGGCCTTGTCCGGGTAAGGCTGAAATCGACCAAAAATCGGAAGAGCTGCGTAGGAGAAAACATTGAGAGGTAAGCGATTTTAGGTGCCAAAGAAGACGCTGGACGCCGCGTTAAGGCAGTAGCTATCCAAGAATACCCACCCCGCACATAAGTTCCGTTGACAGACTCCCTCTGATACGATACTAATCAACAGGAGATTTATCTCTGTTTTTTACTGAATACGATTTTAACTTGATACCAGCAGTATGCTAAGACTTGTACTTGGGACCAGCAATATAATTTCAGATCAGCTGCAACCCGAAACTTACAAGTTTGCCAGCGAATATCACAAAAATCAATAGTATTTAACCTTTATTAATGGAAGGACTATATGTGCAAGATTGACTTATTCTAACACCACCATTTTTCTACAGATTATTAGTCACCTGCTTTTACTATCTTTTTATATCCATCTATTTATTAGTAATTGGGACTACTACCTATTGCCTATTATTCATCTTATCATTATTTAGTATAACACGATTACTTAGCTTTGTATTACCTGTTACTCTGTGATTTATAGAAATACATCTAATTTATTGATAGCTCTATTCTAACACAAGGACTAGCACGCTATACTAACTGGACTGGTTGGGTCCTTGATAGGCCATATTAAAAGGAGTTGTCTTAGTGAAACAACCCCTTTAAATAAATGTATTGATCAATATGACTTACACTTGTAAGCTTAAGTATTTATTATGTCGAAAAGTGAGATTTCAGTTCTCATGTGAAAAAAGGTCATTTTTTGCTTCCGTTTTTTTTATATACATATACATTTACCCTGCATGATGTAAAGCATGCGTAGTGTTTTCATTCTCTAATGCTACTGTTCTCATTTCTCGTACCAGGAAACTATTTGCATAACAATTTACTGCGAGTGTCAATATGCATCACCAGCCAAGAAAATACCGGGAAGGAGCCAAACAACTCTGTACAGTCAACAGTAGAGTACTAGAAGACTGCAGGCCACAAGCCAGGGTTATAGGTACAGACGGATATTCATCTAAAGCCAGACATCAGGCTGTTAGTTGGTAAATATAGCTAGCATGTAAGCAGTAATTGCAGACATTTGACTTCTGTATTGTTGGAAAACTACTCTTAAAGGGCCAGAATACAAATGTCCTAATTTTTCCTCAGCCTATGGCTAGTGGTCTCAGGTTCCTAGCTTGCTTGTTTACCAGTGAAGGTGTGATATTATGTCTGCCTGTGTATCATGCCTCTGCCTGTTAACTCTGATACTCTTCTGCCTGTACCTGGCCTTAGCCTGTCTACCATACTGACCTTTTGCTGCTTGCCCAGACCTCAGAATAGTTTCATAGAAATGCACCAGCTCTGCCTTCTCTGACCTTTGCCTGTTTACTGACTACAAATATTGCCTGATCTCTTGGTGCTTCGCACCGGTATCTTTGAGCCACATGGGTCAGCTGTCAACTGCAGTGCAGATGACATTTCTGTATAGAAGTTAAAGGGTGAAAAACAGGGACCACAGTTTAAAACCCTTAGGACTATTCCAAAGTCAAACAGTTGGTTGGTACAGTGGGACCATATCCACTGCCCATTACAACAGAAGTGGCATGAAAAAGCGGCGTAAAAAATATTTTTGTTGCAATTTGTGGCTAGAGATTGACATCTATTTTGGGTCCAATTCGTACAAATCATTCATCAGATGTGATTTAAGCACAAATAAATTCAACCCCAATAAGTTACCCTCAAAAGTCATATATTGTGTTTTGAGGTCTCCTAGGATTGTATCCAACCAATTTCAAGCTCCTTAGACAGCATTAGTAATGTTAAAGTGACAGCAACATACTGTATATGGCAATGAGTTAACGGATGGCAGTGGGTGGTAACAAACAGCCTGTTTAATAATACACTGCACTGTCATATTTATATTTTCAAATTAAAACATGGTCCATAAATTATCCCCTTTTGGTGGCAATTGCCTTCTTCTCTTTCTTCGGACCTGTAACATAGTGGTTGCCATTTTGAGAGATTTGTCCAAATTGAACTTCAAAAGTTTTAATTCAACTGGTATCCACAATTTTGGGAAACTCAAGATGAATTTTTAAGAAAATGTAGTAGCAGGCACTCTCTGATTTGGAGTCACATATTGTAGTAATGAATACAGATAATACTGAGTTCTAAAAAAAAAAAAATGGCACAACTGCCATCCAAGTGGAGGCTTTGCAGACTCATAGACCATTGCAAAATATATGCAAAAATTATACAAAAGTTTTACAGTGGTCTCGCCCCAACACCTCCTAATTCTACTTTCCTCACCTATCCTTGGATTAATTGATGCTTGTTGTCTTAGTATATGTCTATATTTCCTGCGGGTTAGTTAAAGGTTAAACAATGCCAGAAAAATATGAAGAATGACAGAGTTTCTGTTTCATAAGCTACTGCTGGAGCCACTAAGCCCTGATCCTTACTTTCTACATGCTAGCTTCTACCTGCAGCTGCACACAGGAAATGTACAGTAATAAATAAGATCACAAGCTCTGTCTAGGCTCCTGCATGCAGTATGACGGTGCAAGCTGTTAAGATCCTGATCATGACAGTAGGAACCACAGAGTACAAACATGAAAGCCTATGGAGCAGTCTGTAATTTTTCCTCCAGTCCTGAGACAACTAGGTGGTTCTTAGGAATGTCACATAATGCATGAAGTCCCCATTGGCTTGTAGACACTCATTTTTGTGGTATAGTGCCTGTATAATACAGCTAGTGATGGAGCAGGGTATTTTTTTCATGGCTTATAATAGAATATATTAAAAGTAAACATGTGTGCTTCCATGTAAAATTAAGGTCATCGGAGGTTACACTATGAGCCTCCCACCCCTTATCTATAATTGCCACAACAATTTACTGCTACATCTGTTTGTTTCCTCCTCCACTCACATTGATCTGCTTTATATCACTTGTCTCATCTACCTCATTATTCCTATGTACTTTGGTGTATAAATATGTGAATCTTCAGATACTGTCTTAAAAGGTGCCTGAGGAATAGAGTTGAGCGGACACCTGGATGTTCGGGTTCGACAGGTTCGGCCGAACTTCACAAAAAAGTTTGAGTTAGGGACCCGAACTTGACCCGAACTTGACCCTGAACCCAAACCACATTGAAGTCAATGGGGACCCGAACTTTGGAGCACTAAAATGGCTCTAAAAAAAGTCATGGAAAGATCTAGAGGGCTGCAAATGGCAGCAAAATGTGGTTAAAAGCATGGCAAGTGCTCTGCAAACAAATGTGGATAGGGAAATGACTTCAAATAACATAAAATACGTAAAAATAAAAAATAATAATCTTTATCTAGGAGGAGGAGGTCCATATGGAGTAGGAGGTTGAGGAGGCGGTGGATGTGGCGTTGTAGGTGGAAGCGGCGGTGGAGGAGGAGGACGTAGCCAACACTTGTTTTTGGTTTTGTTTTTTATTTTATTTTAATTTTTGTTCAAATTTGGGTAGACCCCAAAACATTTGGAAATATAAAAAATAAAACAAAGAGAAAAAGGGCTGGAGTACAAAAATTGCTGGGTGAGGCCGGTATACATGTCTATTCTGGACAAGGTACGGACAAGTTCTGTGGGATCCATGCCTGGTTCATTTTAATGAACATGAGCTTGTCCACATTGGCTATGGACAGGCGGCTGCGCTTCTCTTTGATAACCCCCTCTTGCTGTGCTAAACAAACATTCAGACAATACACTGGCTGCAGGGCAGGCCAGTACCTCCAAGGCGTAAAGGGCAAGCTCAGGCCATGTGCCCTATTTAGAGACCCAAAAGTTGAAGAGGGCGGTCAGTACGTGTAGGCGTGTGCACACATACTGCTCCACCATTTTGCACGTCCCTGTGATGTCCACTATCCAATTGGATATCTTTACTATCAACTTTCGATGTTCTTTTATGAGTCTACCATGGTGATCACGGGTAACGGGGAATCAGGGTTCCATGCCGGAGAGGGAGCCTGAAAAAGGCATACCACATCCAAGGGAAGTCAATGGATGAAATATGATCGAGCAGAAATGTGGGACAAGTTGTTAAAGCGGAAGCATCCAAGTAAAGGAAAAAGCAATTACCCACTCCCGACTCGGGGAGGTAGTGATGATAAATAACAATACAGGACTCTTAAGATGCCCTGTTATTGTTATGATTAATAAAAAATTACAGGTAATGTCACTGGGGTATTTTGGATTTGGAAATGATAGACAGGAGAGGCCCTGCTGCCGCTTTGTTGACTCTAGATTACCTCTGCCTGATCGCTCGTCCCCGTGACGTCCATGATCCAATTGGATATCTTCTCTAGCAACTTTCGATGTTATTTTATGCGCTTACCATGGTCATCGCGGATAATGGGGAATCAGGGTTCCATGCCGGAGAGGGAGCGTGAGAAACGGATACCACATCCAAGGGAGGTCAAAGGCTGAAATGTGATTGAACGGAAATGTGGCACATGTTGTTAAAGCGAAAGGATCGAATGAAAGGAGGGGGCGCGCGTCAATTAAAGACCAATTTTAGAAATTTAAGTCCCTGTCACCTATGCAGAGCAGGGTTTTTTCATCAGCAAAAATGGGTTAATGTCACCCACCAATTGAACAGACGATTTTACAAAAATTAGGTCCCTGTCACCTATGCAGAGCAGGGGTTTGTATACAGCAAAAATGGTAAAATGTCACCTAGGAATGTAACAGACACTTTTGCACCCTGCTATATCTTTTGCTGTGCTGTGCCTCTGTGCGATCACCGCCTCTTCCTCCAAACTGCACACGTCACTCACATGACCTTGATTCCATGTGGGGTCTAGTTCCTCATCATCCTGCACATCCTACTTGTCGGTCTGCAGACTGCAGAAAGCCGCAGCAGTTGGCAACTGTGTTTCGTCATCACGTGCTGCGGTGGTCCTCCCATGTCCTCATCCTGAAACATTAGTGATTGGGCATCGGTGCACTCAATCTCTTCCACTTCTGGGGCAGGGCTAGGTGGATGGCCCTGGGAAACCCTGCTAGCAGAGACATCAATAAGCAGAAGAGACTGCTGCATGACTTGGGGCTCAGACTGCTTGGCTGATTTGAAAGGGGGTGAAAGACTGATGGCCATGGGCTGCAGGTGCCAACTCTGATCTTTCAGCAGGAAACTGGGTGGGAGACAATGTGAAGGAACTGGAGGCACTGTCAGCCACCCAATCTACTATCGCGAGGAAGGTGTTTCACTTGTGCCTGTAATCTGGCGCAGATCGACCACGTCCTCTCCCTGCAACAGGAGCTCCACCAACACCAGAAGCACCACGACCGGGGCCACGTCCCTTATTTGACACTCCTCATTCTTTGCGTTCACCAACCAAACAGATAGTTTATGCCAGGCGACAATGTAACCACCAATAGTCAACAATTAAGTTCACTGACAGTAATGCAGTGCCAGTGTCATAAACAGGAAAAATGTATTGAGGTCACACAACAGTGTGACAGGCAAATTTTATACAATTACTTCACGGTCACAAAAAATGGTAATTTGTCAACCAACAATGTAACAGCAGTATTGACTGGTTGTATTTGACTGTCACAAATGTAGCAAAGGCCGCAAATATAGTGTCTTGCACAAAATGGGTGTTTTTTTAAAACCAGACTATAACAGCAGAATTTAACGCTTGTATTGGACTGTCAGAAATGCAGCAAAGGCCGCAAATGTACTGTCTTGCACAAAATGGGTGTTTTTTTAAAACCCGACTATAACAGCAGTATCTAACGCTTGTATTGGACTGTAACAAATGAAGCAAAGGCCACAAATGTAGTATCTTGCACAAAATGTGTGCTTTTTTAAAACCAGAATATAACTGCAGTATTTATAGCTCGTATTGGACTGTCAGAAATGCAGCAAAGGCCGCAAATGTAGTATCTTGCACAAAATGGGTGTTTTTTTTAAAACCAGAATATAATAGCAGTATTTAAGGCTTGTATTGGACTGTCAGAAATGCAGCTAAGGCCACAAATGTAGTATCTTGCACAAAATTATTATTTTTTAAACCAGAATATAACAGCAATAGTTAACGCTTGTATTGGACTGTCACAAATGCAGCAAAGGCCACAAATGGAGTATCTAGGAAGAAATGTTTTTTGTTTTTTTAAACCAGAATATAACAGCAGTATTTAACGCTTGTATTGGACTGTCACAAATGCAGCAAAGGCCACAAATGTAGTATTTTGCACAAAATGTGTGCTTTTTTAAAACCCGAATATAACAGCAGTCTTTATAGCTCGTATTGGACTGTCACAAATGCAGCAACGGCCGCAAATGTAGTATCTAGCACAAAATGGGTGTTTTTTTAAAACCAGAATATAACAGCAGTATTTAACGTTTGTATTGGACTGTCAGAAATGCAGCAAAGGCCGCAAATATAGTATTTAGCACAAAATAGTTTTTTTTTTAAAAACCAGAATATAACAGCAGTATTTAATGCTTGTATTGGACTGTCACAAATGCAGCAAAGGCCTCAAATGTAGTATCTAGCACAAAATGGGTGTTTTTTTAAAGCCAGAATATAAAGGCAGTATTTAATGCTCGTATTGGATTGTCAGAAATGCAGCAAAGGCCGCAAATGTAGTATCTTGCACATTATGGGTGTTTTTTTAAAACTAGAATATAACAGCAGTATTTAATGTTTGTATTGGACTGTCAGAAATGCAGCAAAGGCTGCAAATGTAGTATCTTGCACAAAATGTTGCATTGCACCAACACAAAAAAATCGCTGTGGATCGCAGAGTTAACAACAAGTTCTGATAACAGATATATTTTTTCCTATTCTCTCCCTCACAGCAGCAGCATCCTATCCCTACACTAGTAAGAGCAGAGTGATGTGCGGCGCTACGTGACTGTAGCTTATATAGAGAGGCTGGGTCACATGCTGCACTGGCCAATCACAGCCATGCCATTATTAGGCATGGCTGTGATGGCTTCTAAGGGCACACAAGTTAAATGCTTGTTGATTGGCTGCCCTGCAGCCTTTCAAAAAGCGTCATTAAAGGGTTTCTGTCACCCTGCAAAACTCATTATTTTTTTTTTTGGATAGTTAGATTGCTCATAGTGCGATATAGCAGAATATAATGCTCTTACTTACATTCATGCGGCCGATTCTTTATAAAACGAACTTTTATAATATGTAAATTCGGGCTCTACCAGCAAGTAGGGCGTCTACTTGCTGGTAGCTGCTGCAGAAATCCGCCCCCTCGCCGTGTTGATTGACAGGGCCAGCCGTGATCTCCTCCTCCGGCCGGCCCTGTCAGTAATTCAAAAATCGCGCGCCTCGCGTCATTCGGCGCAGGCGCTCTGAGATGAGGAGGCTCGTATCCTCAGCACTCCCTCAGTGCGCCTGCGCCGATGACATCACCGAAAGAGAAGACGTCATCGGCGCAGGCGCACTGAGGGAGTGCTGAGGAGACGAGCCTCCTCATCTCAGAGCGCCTGCGCCGAATGACGCGAGGCGCACGATTTTTGGCTGGCCCTGTCAATCAACACGGCGAGGGGGCGGATTTCTGCAGCAGCTACCAGCAAGAAGACGCCCTACTTGCTGGTAGAGCCCGAATTTACATATTATAAAAGTTCGTTTTATAAAGAATCGGCCGCATGAATGTAAGTAAGAGCATTATATTCTGCTATATCGCACTATGAGCAATCTAACTATCCAAAAAAAAAAAAATGAGTTTTGCAGGGTGACAGAAACCCTTTAAATCGCCGAACACCGAACTCAAACCCAAACTTTTATTGAAAAGTTTGGGTCCGGGGTCCAAAAATACAAACTAAGAAGACAGGTTGGCATTAGCAGGAGGTGTTTCAAACCCACATGCAGTTGTGCATATATATAGGGGAGCAAATCCTGCACTTGTGGCCCGTTGCTAATGGCAATCCCCAGCAAAATGCATACAATGGAGGATGCCCGCGGCGAACCACAAGTACCACAATAGACATCCTACACAAGGTAACAAGTGCGGATGTAATAATTAATATAACAATATAACAAAACAATAACAAACACAGGTGCACTCTGCAGTATCACTAAATCCTCAAACTGATTTTAAAATTGAGAGATTAGTCAACATGTCCTACGGTGTAGAACATGTCTAAGCCCGGACACCGCGACAAGGTTTCTCAAGTAGCCCGGGACCCTACACTCTCCTACCTGAGCCGTATGTGCGATACCAGGAGCCAGTGGGCAAATTACAGGAGCATAAGGCCGACTCACAAACAACTCACCAGTTACCTCCAGCATGTGGCCATGCTTGCAATGGGAGGAGGGAGGAGTCTGTGAGTCCCACTCAAGACTTGCTGATATGTCCCAGGCCTCACAGGTGCACCTAAATGTGACCTGTAGATGGAAAACAGGCACATTTAAATAGGAGTTTATACACCTCCAGGAATCTATATATACAAACTAAGAAAACAGGTTGGCATTAGCAGGAGGTGCTTCAAACCCACATGCAGTTGTGCATATATATAGGGGAGCAAATCCTGCACTTGTGGCCCGTTGCTAATGGCAATCCCCAGCAAAATGCATACAATGGAGGATGCCCGCGGCGAACCACAAGTACCACAATAGACATCCTACACAAGGTAACAAGTGCGGATGTAATAATTAATATAACAATATAACAAAACAATAACAAACACAGGTGCACTCTGCAGTATCACTAAATCCTCAAACTGATTTTAAAATTGAGAGATTAGTCAACATGTCCTAAAAAATCCAAAAATCCTAAAGTTCGGTACGAACCCGAACTTTACAGTTTGGGTTCGCTCAACCCTAATCATAACTTATACTATATTATATCATGTATACCACATATATTATGGCGCTAGAATATCGCAAAATCACTGATTGCAGTTTTTTTTGTGTATGCGGTTGATTGCGATATTCATACAATTCTTATTGTTAAAATAACTGCTTGTTAACCATAATATTGTAGAGGTATTATTGTAATACTATAGTTGCTGTTGTAATACTATAGTTATTGTTGTAAACGTTGAACACCCATGTAGTTGATAAGTATATATCAGTTAATATCAGAGCATATCAAGTTTGTTGTTATGTCTGTTTCAGACCCCACTGTTCTCAAGCAGAGTTATTCAAACCGCCCTCTTCTTCCATGTGCTGTTGGATTGGTACCCGCAACTGTTTCTCTGTGAGTGGAAATTCCTCTGCCAGCGCCCGCAAAGCCCTATGTGATGGTGGTAACATTTCCGCCATTTTGTGTTTGTACCGGGGGTCTAAGTACGTTGCCACCCAGTACAGGTCCTTGCCCTTTATGCTTTTTTTTACGGGGGTCCCTCTTCAAACACTGGAGCATTAAGGCCCCCATTTGCACTAAACTGGAAGCGTTGGAGTGGCCTGGCTTCTGCTCATCATCCAGGATAATGTCGTCCTCGTTCTCCTCCCCCGATCCACAGACAACACCAGGGATCCCAGAAACGTTTAAAGCATGCTCTTCTTGCTCCTCCTCCGCCCCGGCACCATCCTCCTCTGACTCCTCTTCAGACTCCTGTTGTTGACTTGTCTCATATGGAGTAGTCCCCCCTGGGAATTCATCGAGCATCGGAACTTCCTCATCTTCCTGCTCCTGCTCCTCGACGGCTTGATCAATGACAGGATGCAATGCACACTCCAGAAAGAAGGCATAGGGTATGATGTCAGTGATGGCGCCCAGGCTGCGACTGACCAGTTTGGTGATCTCATCAAATGGCCACAGAAGTCTGCATGCATCGCGCATGAGCAGCCACTGGCGCGGTGAAAAAAAAACAAGCTCCCAGAATCTGTCCTGCCGCAGAGTTCGTACAGGTAGTCATTAACTGCATGTTTCTGCTGGAGCAGCCTATCAAGCGAATACAAGGTGGAGTTTCATCGTGTCAGGCAGTCACAAATCAGACGTTTGACAGGCAGGTGGTGTCTCCGCTGAATGTCAGCAAGGCGAGTCATGGCCGTGTAAAATCTTCTAAAATGGCCAGAGATTTTCCTGGCCTGCCGCAAGATGTCCTGGACCCCGGGGTATTTGGCAACGAATCGCTGTACGACTAAGTTCAGGACGTGTATAGGAGAGACTTCTATGCGGATGAAAAATCGCTTTTCGAAACACAAGTCTACAATACGAAAAAAGAATTTGCTCTTACCAATCCCCTACCACTTTGATCACTGCAACCACAATATTGCACAATTGCGCTTCCAGATCATTGAATATGTGCCGCAACCACGCAGAGGGGGTGACAGGATTAAAATGTTAAAAAAGCGTGAAGCCTACTGGATTCACACACTGCAGACACTTGAACCCAGGGGATTGAATCGGGAGTATGATCTCAATAGCTTCCTGTAATCTCCAATTCTATTGCTCATATATTGTTATAATTATTTGTCTTTTTCTTTATCTTTTCAGAAAACGTGATGAACCCCCAACCGCATCATCTGACTTTGGTTAAATTTTTGGAGAGTTCCACACATGATAAAGCAATGTTGTCTTGATTGATGCTGCTGCAGTTGGGCTGTTCTCTCACGTGTTTCTGTTTATTTTTGTTAATTGTATCACTATGGTGACCTGATGTCACTTCCGCCCTGGCGGTCTATTTAAATTGTGTATGTGGTACTGTGTATATGCCATATCTGTTTGAGAAAGGCTCGGATTGTGAGCCGAAACGCGCGTCACAAAATTGTACCTTACCACTAGGAGATAACAGTGAGTGCCGGTCTTTTCTTCTAATACATACGGGATTGTTATCTCGGACGCGTGCACCACGCCTCTACAACAGAGTGCCAGCTGAATACACCTGATTATTGTGTGCCATGCACGGCACATGTGTCATTTTGCCCTGTTTCTGCGTGCTCAGCAGATTGGCACCGTTGTCGCACACCACTTTACCAACTGTCAAACTGAGCGGGGTTAGCCACTAATCTGCCTGTGATTGCAAAACTGAAAGGAGTGCAAGACCGGTGTGGCTCTTGGCTTTCAGGCACAACAGACGCAGCACAGTATGGCAACATCTCACCTGGCACGTCGAATAGGTTCTGGGGATCTTGGGGGGCGCAGCGGAAGAGACGGTAGCAGCAGAAAAGGAGGAGTCAGCCGAGGAGGAGAGGGAGGATCGAGTAGGAGGAGGAGAAGAAGAGGCAGGCCTGCATGCAATCCGTGGCGGTAACACCAAATCTACACAAGTGCCACGGGTTGGATGCTTGACGGCCGTCAGAAGGTTCACCCAGTGGACAGTAAAAGTTATGTACCTTCCCTGCCCATGTTTGCTAGACCACGTGTCTGGGGTCAGATGTATCTTGGCACTGACACTGTGTGCCAGAGATACATTTACTTGCCACTGAACGTTGCCATATAGCTCTGGAATGCCCTTCTTGGAGAAATATTTCCTCCCGGGGACCTTCCATTGCGGTGTTCCAATGGCCACAAATTTTCTAAAGGCCTCCAAGTCCACCAGTTTATATGGCATTAGTTGGCGGGATAGCAGTTCTGACAAGCCAGCGGTCAGCCATTGGGCAAGAGAGTTATCCGGCGTCATCATCTTTTTTCACTCAAACCATTGGGGGCAAGGAAGCCTGCCTTTTTCCAGATGAATGTGACAGTTACACGGTGGAAGGTGGAGTTGAGGATAACTGGGAGGAGAGAGGAGAAGGAGAAGAGGCAGGACGGTGAGCGCCGGGAGTGTGGCTTTGTGGGTTCTGATGGTGTTGCTCCCACTGGGCCAGGTGCCTTTTTAAGGCGGTCGTCCCTAGGTGAGTGTTGGGCTTACCGCGACTTATGCGTTGACAGCACAGGCTGCAGATGGCAATACTATTGTCAGCAGCGGACACATTAAAGAAAGCCCACACTGCGGAGCCATGTGCCGGCTTCCTAGGAGCGCTAGATGTGACCGTGCATGGTGGATGTTTCATTCCAGATACATTAGCAGTCTGCTTTTTGCCTCCTGTGCACTATAAGTTCTGCCTGCTTCTCCTCCTTCTCCTATCTGCTGCTCCTTCTCTCCCTCTGAACTCCCCTCCTCTTCCTCTCTTATGGGCACCCACGTGACGTCCATCGACACATAATCATTGGATTCGTCCCCTTCACCACCATTGACACTAGAGATCTCAGAGTAGGCAGCAACAGCGGGGACCACCCTCCTTGGGCTGATCTGGGTACTGTCGTCAGACTGCTGGGTGGCGACCGTTGATACCTCCTCTTCCTGATCCGATGCCAATAATGGCTGTGCATCGGTAAGGTCTTGTAATGGATGGTAAAATAATTCCTCTGACTCAAGCGGAGGGGATATGGTAGTGGTGGTGGTGTCTTTGGGGGTGCATACAGCAGAGAGTGAAGAGGGTGGAGATAGAGAAGATGAGGAGGGTGCAGAAGCGGAAGGCTGAGTGAGCCACTCAACCAAGTCTGGTGCGTCCTTTGACATAATCGCATGCACCTTCTGCAACTTCCCACTTAGGCTCCGGCCTGGTGCACCTGCCAGACACCTACCACCCCTGCGGAATGGCCTGCCTCTTCCTCTGCCTGTCATTTTCAAAATGACCCTGTGACAAAAGTCCCTATAGAAGAGCAGTATTTGTGGAATAAGGTATATTACACCCCTGCCTCAATCAGTTTTTTTGGGGGGCAACTGGTAAATCACACCAGTTTCAATTATTGGTTCCAATAGTATTTTTCACTCTGTGTAGATGCGGTAACGCAGCAAAACCAAAGACAAATGCTGCACTACCTAAAATCACTACATAGAACGTATATTATTGGTATATAAAATCCCTTGAAAATGTATAGTTGTGATGGCACACTCTCATCTGGTATACAATGAAACAGTTATTTGGATTTAAAAACTTATTTATTTATATTCTCAATATATAAACACGACCAGTATGATGTACTGGGGAGGCTGTTCTATAGACTTGGTTTAAAGTGCTATATGCAAGCTGAGTACATGTATTGCTGAGTATAGGCTGGGTACATATAGTGTAAAACACAAGCTAAGTACACAGAAATATGAGCTGAGTACAATAAAGTGCTAAATGCAGACTGAATACATGAAGGTGGTATGTGCAGACTGGGTAAACAATTATATTTTGGGGAGGCTGTCGTATAGACTTGGTTTAAAGTGCTATATGCAGGCTGAGTACAGGAAAGTGCTAAGTATAAGTTGCATATATACAGTCAGGTCCATAAATATTGGGACATTGACACAATTCTAACACTTATGGCTCTATACACCACCACAATGGATTTGAAATGAAACAAACAAGATGTGCTTTAACTGCAGACTGTCAACTTTAATTTGAGGGTATTTACATCCAAATCAGGTGAACAGTGTAGGAATTACAACAGTTTGCATATGTGCCTCCCACTTGTTAAGGAACCAAAAGTAATGGGACAGAATAATAATCATAAATCAAACTTTCACTTTTTAATGTTTGGTTGCAAATCCTTTGCAGTCAATTACAGCCTGAAGTCTGGAATGCATAGACATCACCATACGCTGGGTTTCATCCCTTTTGATGCTCTGCCAGGCCTCTACTGCAACTGTCTTCAGTTCCTGCTTGTTCTTGGGGCATTTTCCCTTCAGTTTTGTCTTCAGCAAGTAAAATGCATGCTCAATCGGATTCAGGTCAGGTGATTGACTTGGCCATTGCATAAAATTCCACTTCTTTCCCTTAAAAAACTCTTTGGTTGCTTTTGCAGTATTCTTTGGGTCATTGTCCATCTGCACTGTGAAGCGCCGTCCAATGAGTTCTGAAGCATTTGGCTGAATATGAGCAGATAATATTGCCCAAAACGCTTCAGAATTCATCCTGATGCTTTTGTCAGCAGTCACATCATCAATAAATACAAGAGAACCAGTTCCATTGGCAGCCATACATGCCCACGCCATGACACTACCACCACTATGCTTCACTGATGAGGTGGCATGCTTAGGATCATGAGCATTACCTTTCCTTCTCCATACACTTCTCTTTCCATCACTCTGGTGCAAGTTGATCTTGGTCTCATCTGTCCATAGGATGTTGTTCCAGAACTGTGAAGGATTTTTTAGATGTCGTTTGGCAAACTCTAATCTAGCCTTCCTGTTTTTGAGGCTCACCAATGGTTTACATCTTGTTGTGAACCCCCGGTGAAGTCTTCTCTTGATTGTTGACTTTGACACACATACACCTACCTCCTGGAGAGTGTTCTTGATCTGGCCAACTGTTGTGAGGGGGTGTTTTCTTCACCAGGAAAATAATTCTTCGGTCATCCACCGTGGTTTTCTGGGTCTTTTGATGTTGCTGAGCTCACCAGTGCGTTCCTTCTTTTTAACCACTTGCCCCCACGCTAACGCCGAAAGGCGTCATCGCGGCGGCTCTCCCAGGCTACACTAACGGCGATTAGCGTCATCTCGCGTGAGCCGAGATTTCCTGTTAACGCGCGCACACAGGCGCGTGCGTTCACAGGATCGGAAGGTAAGCGAGTGGATCTCCAGCCTGCCAGCTGATAACAGCGTCTAATATACCTGCTACCTGGTCCTCTGGTGGTCCCTTTTGTTTGGATCGACCACCAGAGGACACAGGTAGCTCAGTAATATGTAGCACCAAACACCACTACACTACACCCCCCCTGTCACTTATTAACCCCTTATTAACCCCTGATCACCCCTGATCACCCCATATAGACTCCCTGATCACCCCCCTGTCATTGATCACCCCCCTGTCATTGATCACCCCTTTGTAAGGCTCCATTCAGACGTCCGTATGATTTTTACGGATCCACTGATACATGGATCGGATCCGCAAAACACATACGGACGTCTGAATGGAGCCTTACAGGGGGTAATCAAGGACAGGGGGTGATCACCCCATATAGACTCCCTGATCACCCCCCTGTCATTGATCACCCCCCTGTAAGGCTGCATTCAGATGTCCATATGTTTTTTACGGATCCACGGATACATGGATCGGATCCGCAAAACACATACGGACATCTGAATGGAGCCTTACAGGGGGGTGATCAATGACAGGGGGGTGATCACCCCATATAGACTCCCTGATCACCCCCCTGTCATTGATCACCCCCCTGTAAGGCTGCATTCAGATGTCCGTATTTTTTTTTACGGATCCGCAAAACACATACGGACATCTGAATGGAGCCTTATAGGGGGGTGATCAATGACAGGGGGGTGATCACCCCATATAGACTCCCTGATCACCCCCCTGTCATTGATCACACCCCTGTCATTGATCACCCCCCTGTAAGGCTGCATTCAGATGTCCGTATGTTTTTTACGGATCCACGGATACATGGATCGGATCCGCAAAACACATACGGACATCTGAACAGAGCCCTATAGGGGGGTGATCAATGACAGGGGGGTGATCACCCCATATAGACTCCCTGATCACCCCCCTGTCATTGATCACCTCCCTGTAAGGCTGCATTCAGATGTCCGTATGTTTTTTACGGATCCACGGATACATGGATCGGATCCGCAAAACACATACGGACATCTGAATGGAGCCTTATAGGGGGGTGATCAATGACAGGGGGGTGATCACCCCATATAGACTCCCTGATCACCCCCCTGTCATTGATCACCCCCCTGTCATTGATCACCCCCCTGTAAGGCTGCATTCAGATGTCCGTATGTTTTTTACGGATCCACGGATACATGGATCGGATCCGCAAAACACATACGGACATCTGAATGGAGCCTTATAGGGGGGTGATCAATGACAGGGGGGTGATCACCCCATATAGACTCCCTGATCACCCCCCTGTCATTGATCACCCCCCTGTAAGGCTGCATTCAGATGTCCGTATTTTTTTTTACGGATCCACGGATACATGGATCGGATCCGCAAAACACATACGGACATCTGAATGGAGCCTTATAGTGGGGTGATCAATGACAGGGGGGTGATCACCCCATATAGACTCCCTGATCACCCCCCTGTCATTGATCACCCCCCTGTCATTGATCACCCACCTGTAAGGCTGCATTCAGATGTCCGTATGTTTTTTACGGATCCACGGATACATGGATCGGATCCGCAAAACACATACGGACATCTGAACTGAGCCTTATAGGGGGGTGATCAATGACAGGGGGGTGATCACCCCATATAGACTCCCTGATCACCCCCCTGTCATTGATCACCCCCCTGTCATTGATCACCCCCCTGTAAGGCTGCATTCAGATGTCCGTATTTTTTTTTACGGATCCACGGATACATGGATCGGATCCGCAAAACACATACGGACATCTGAATGGAGCCTTATAGCGGGGTGATCAATGACAGGGGGGTGATCACCCCATATAGACTCCCTGATCACCCCCCTGTCATTGATCACCCCTCTGTCATTGATCACCCCCCTGTAAGGCTGCATTCAGATGTCCGTATGTTTTTTACAGATCCACGGATACATGGATCGGATCCTCAAAACACATACGGACATCTGAACAGAGCCTTATAGGGGGGTGATCAATGACAGGGGGGTGATCACCCCATATAGACTCGCTGATCACCCCCCTGTTATTGATCACCCCCTTGTAAGGCTGCATTCAGATGTCCGTATGTTTTTTACGGATCCATGGATACATGGATCGGATTCGCAAAACACATACGGACATCTGAATGGAGCCTTATAGGGGGGTGATCAATGACAGGGGGGTGATCACCCCATATAGACTCCCTGATCACCCCCCTGTCATTGATCACCCCCCTGTCATTGATCACCCCCCTGTAAGGCTCCATTCAGATGTCCGTATGTTTTTTACAGATCCACGAATACATGGATCGGATCCGCAAAACACATACGGACATCTGAATGGAGCCTTATAGGGGGGTGATCAATGACAGGGGGGTGATCACCCCATATAGACTCTCTGATCACCCCCCTGTCATTGATCACCCCCCTGTCATTGATCACCCCCCTGTAAGGCTCCATTCACACATTTTTTTGGCCCAAGTTAGCGGAAATTTTATTTTTTTTCTTACAAAGTCTCATATTCCACTAACTTGTGTCAAAAAATAAAATCTCACATGAACTCACCATACCCCTCACGGAATCCAAATGCGTAAAATTTTTTAGACATTTATATTCCAGACTTCTTCTCACGCTTTAGGGCCCATAGAATGCCAGGGCAGTATAAATACCCCACATGTGACCCCATTTCGGAAAGAAGACACCCCAAGGTATTCCGTGAGGGGCATATTGAGTCCATGAAAGATTGAAATTTTTGTCCCAAGTTAGCGGAAAGGGAGACTTTGTGAGAAAAAAAAAATAATCAATTTCCGCTAACTTGTGCCCAAAAAAAAATTCTATGAACTCGCCATGCCCCTCAGTGAATACCTTGGGGTGTCTTCTTTCCAAAATGGGGTCACATGTGGGGTATTTATACTGCCCTGGCATTTTAGGGGCCCTAAAGCGTGAGAAGTAGTTTGGAATCCAAATGTCTAAAAATGCCCTCATAAAAGGAATGTGGGCCCCTTTGCGCATCTAGGCTGCAAAAAAGTGTCACACATTTGGTATCGCCGTACTCAGGAGAAGTTGGGCAATGTGTTTTGGGGTGTCATTTTACATATACCCATGCTGGGTGAGATAAATATCTTGGTCAAATGCCAACTTTGTATAAAAAATGGGAAAAGTTGTCTTTTGCCGAGATATTTCTCTCACCCAGCATGAGTATATGTAAAAAGACACCCCAAAACACATTGCCCAACTTCTCCTGAATATGGTGATACCACATGTGTGACACTTTTTTGCAGCCTAGGAGGGCAAAGGGGCCCACATTCGAAAGAGCACCTTTCGGATTTCACAGGTCATTTACCTACTTACCACACATTAGGGCCCCTAAAATGCCAGGGCAGTATAACTACCCCACAAGTGACCCCATTTTGGAAAGAAGACACCCCAAGGTATT
Source organism: Bufo bufo (assembly GCF_905171765.1). Lineage (NCBI taxonomy): Eukaryota > Metazoa > Chordata > Amphibia > Anura > Bufonidae > Bufo > Bufo bufo. The sequence goes on along the minus strand of NC_053391.1, from coordinate 359,561,815 downwards.
TCGTGATGGGCATAGTGAGTTCATGGAAGTTATTATTTTTTGTCACAAGTTAGTGGAATATGAGACTTTGTAAGAAAAAAATAATAAAAAAATCATAATTTTCCGCTAACTTGTGACAAAAAATAAAAAGTTCTATGAACTCACTATGCCCATCAGCGAATACCTTAGGGTGTCTACTTTCCGAAATGGGGTCATTTGTGGGGTGTTTATACTGTCTGGCCATTGTGGAACCTCAGGAAACATGACAGGTGCTCAGAAAGTCAGAGCTGCTTCAAAAAGCGGAAATTCACATTTTTGTACCATAGTTTGTAAATGCTATAACTTTTACCCAAACCATTTTTTTTTTTTACCCAAACATTTTTTTTTTAGCAAAGACATGTAGAACAATACATTTAGAGAAAAATTTATATATGGATGTCGTTTTTTTTTGCTAAATTTTATAACTGAAAGTGAAAAATGTCATTTTTTTGCAAAAAAATCATTCAATTTTGATTAATAAGAAAAAAAGTAAAAATGTCAGCAGCAATGAAATACCACCAAATGAAAGCTCTATTAGTGAGAAGAAAAGGAGGTAAAATTAATTTGGGTGGTAAGTTGCATGACCGAGCAATAAACCGCTAAAGTTGTGGAGTGCCGATTTGGAAAAAAGGGCCTGGTCACTAGGGGGGTATAAACCTGTGGTCCTTAAGTGGTTAAGAATGTTCGAAACAGTTGTTTTAGCCACGCCTCATGTTTTTGCTATCTCTCTGATGGGTTTGTTTTGTTTTTTTCAGCCTAATGCTTCACTGATGCTTCAAGCCATTTGCTTCACTGATAGTGACAGCTCTTTGGATCTCATCTTGAAAGTTGACAGCAACAGATTCCAAATGCAAATAGCACTCTTGAAATGATCTCTGGACCTTTTATCTACTCATTGTAATTGGGATAATGAGGGAATAACACACACCTGGCCATGGAACAGCTGAGAAGCCAATTGTCCTATTACTTTTGGTCCCTTAACAAGTGGGAGGCACATATGCAAACTGTTGTAATTCCTACACCGTTCTCCTGATCTGGATGTAAATACCCTCAAATTAAAGCTGACAGTCTGCATTTAAAGCACATCTTGTTTGTTTCATTTCAAATCCATTGTGGTGGTGTATAGAGCCAAAAATGTTAGAATTGTGTTGATGTCCCAATATTTATGGACCTGGCTCTATAGTCCTGCATGTAAGCTGAGTACACAAAGGTAGTTGGTGTGAGCTGAGTACACAAAGGTAATTGGTGTAAGCTGAGTACAATAAAGTGCTAAATGCAGACTGAATACATGAAAGTGCTATGTGCGAGCTGAATATATATAAGTAGGGATGAGCGAACCCAAACTGTATACAGTCGTGGTCTTTGTTTCAGTTGTTTCTGTGATGTAGTGAAATATAATTACACGCACTTCATACGTTTCAAAGGCTTTTATCGACAATTACATGACATTTATGCAAAGAGTCAGTATTTGCAGTGTTGGCCCTTCTTTTTAGGACCTCTGCAATTCGACTGGGCATGCTCTCAATCAACTTCTGGGCCAATTCCTGACTGATAGCAACCAATTCTTTCATAATCACTTCTTGGAGTTTGTCAGAATTAGTGGGTTTTTGTTTGTCCACCCGCCTCTTGAGGATTGACCACAAGTTCTCAATGGGATTAAGATCTGGGGAGTTTCCAGGCCATGGACCCAAAATGTCAACGTTTTGGTCCCCGAGCCACTTAGTTATCACTTTTGCCTTATGGCACGGTGCTCCATCGTGCTGGAAAATGCATTGTTCTTCACCAAACTGTTGTTGGATTGTTGGAAGAAGTTGCTGTTGGAGAGTGTTTTAGTACCATTCTTTATTCATGGCTGTGTTTTTGGGCAAAATTGTGAGTGAGCCCACTCCCTTGGATGAGAAGCAACCCCACACATGAATGGTCTCAGGATGCTTTACTGTTGGCATGACACAGGACTGATGGTAGCGCTCGCCTTTTCTTCTCCGGACAAGCCTTTTTCCAGATGCCCCAAACAATCGGAAAGAGGCTTCATTGGAGAATATGACTTTACCCCAGTCCTCAGCAGTTTATTCACCATACTTTCTGCAGAAGATCAATCTGTCCCTGATGTTTTTTTTGGAGAGAAGTGGCTTCTTTGCTGCCCTTCTTGACACCAGGCCATCTTCCAAAAGTCTTCGCCTCACTGTGCGTGCAGATGCGCTCACACCTTCCTGCTGCCATTCCTGAGCAAGCTCTGCACTGGTGGCACTCCGATCCCGCAGCGGAATCCTCTTAAGGAGACGATCCTGGCGCTTGTTGGACTTTCTTGGATGCCCTGAAGCCTTCTTAACAAGAATTGAACCTCTTTCCTTGAAGTTCTTGATGATCCTATAAATTGTTGATTGAGGTGCAATCTTAGTAGCCACAATATCCTTGCCTGTGAAGCCATTTTTATGCAACGCAATGATGGCTGCACGCGTTTCTTTGCAGGTCACCATGGTTAACAATGGAAGAACAATGATTTCGAGAATCACCTTCCTTTTAACATGTCAAGCCATTTTAACCCAATCAGCCTGACATAATGATCTCCAGCCTTGTGCTCGTCAACATTCTCATCTGAGTTAACAAGACGATTACTGAATTGATCTCAGCAGGTCCTTTAATGACAGCAATAAAATGCAGTGGAAAGGTTTTTTGGAATTAAGTTAATTTTCATGGCAAAGAAGGACTATGCAATTCATCTGATCACTCTTCATAACATTCTGGAGTATATGCAAATTGCTATTATAAAAACTTAAGCAGCAACTTTTCCTATTTCTAATATTTTTGTCATTCTCAAAACTTTTGGCCACGACTGTAGTTCGGGTTCGTACCGAATTTTGGGGTGTCCGTGACACGGACCCGAACCCGAATATTTTCGTAAAAGTCCGTGTTCGGGTTCGGTGTTCGGCGCTTTCTTGGCGCTTTTTGAAAGGCTGCAAAGCAGCCAATCAACACGCGTCATACTACTTGCCCCAAGAGGCCATCACAGCCTTGCCTACTATTGGCATGGCTGTGATTGGCCAGTGCAGCATGTGACCCAGCCTCTATATAAGCTTGGGTCACGTTGCGCTGCACGTCACTCTGCTGATTGAAGCATAGGGAGAGGTTGCAGCTGCGACGTTAGGGCGAGATTAGGCAGATTAACTCCTCCAAAAGACATCATTCTGTGATCGATCTGCAGCTGTGGATCATTGAAGTGCTAATATTGACTTGCTCACTTTTTTGAGGCTGCCCAAAGCGTTTTTAGATCACTTTTTTTCTGGGGTGATCGGCGGCCATTTTGTGATCCGTGGTGCGCCAGCACAAGCTATCACTAAGTGTATTTAACCATCAATAGTGTGGTTATTTTGTGCTATATCCTACATCAGCTGCAGGCTGAGCCTGTGTCACCCAAGTGCATTTAACCATCAACAGTCTGGTTATTTTTTGGCCATATACTACATCTGGTGCAGGCTGAGCCTGTGTCACCCAAGTGCATTTAACCATCAACAGTCTGGTTATTTTTTGGCCATATACTACATCTGGTGCAGGCTGAGCCTGTGTCACCCAAGTGCATTTAACCTTCAACAGTGTGGTTATTTTTTGGCCATATACTACATCAGGGGCAAGTTGAGCCTGTCACCCAGCGCCTAAAAAATAGACCTGACATTTCTATTCAACCAAATCTGTACTGTTTTAGCTGGTCAAGTTATTTGTAGTGACCGTAAAAGCACACTTTTTGTTCTGGGTAGAAAAACTATTCCCAAATTTGCCATTCTCAAAATAACTAGTTTCTGGTATATGAGGCCTACTTGAAATCTATCCCAAAAAGGATATCTTACATTGAAGGTGCTGATAGTGTCATTCAGAAAAACCTAAGACACACGCTACCGTGCAGATAGAAGTCTGATTCTGTGATTAAACCTATACCTGTCACACAGCGCAAAAAAAAAACAGGCCTCACATTTCTATTCAACCAAATCTGTACTGTTTTAGCTGGTCAAGTTATTTGTAGTGACCGTAAAAGCACATTTTTTTTTGTGGGTTAAAAAACTATTCCTAAATTTGCCATTCTCAAAATAACTAGTTTCTGGTATTTGAGGCCTACTTGAAATCTATCCCAAAAAGGATATCTTACATTGAAGGTGCTGATAGTGTCATTCAGAAAAACCTAAGACACACGCTACCGTGCAGATAGAAGTCTGATTCTGTGATTAAACCTATACCTGTCACACAGCGCAAAAAAAAAACAGGCCTCACATTTCTATTCAACCAGATCTGTACTGTTTTAGCTGGTCAAGTTATTTCTAGTGACCGTAAAAGCACTTTTTTTTTTCTGGGTTGAAAAACTATTCCCAAATTTGCCATTCTCAAAATAACTAGTTTCTGGTATTTGAGGCCTACTTGAAATCTATCCCAAAAAGGATATCTTACATTGAAGGTACTGATAGTGTCATTCAGAAAAACCTAAGACACACGTTACCGTGCAGATAGAAGTCTGATTCTGTGATTAAACCTATACCTGTCACACAGCGCAAAAAAAAACAGGCCTCACATTTCTATTCAACCAAATCTGTACTGTTTTAGCTGGTCAAGTTATTTCTAGTGACCGTAAAAGCACATTTTTTTTTCTGTGTTGAAAAACTATTCCCAAATTTGCCATTCTCAAAATAACTAGTTTCTGGTATTTGAGGCCTACTTGAAATCTATCCCAAAAAGGATATCTTACATTGAAGGTGCTGATAGTGCCATTCAGAAAAACCTAAGACACACGCTACCGTGCTGATAGAAGTCTGATTCTGTGATTAAACCTATACCTGTCACACAGCGCAAAAAAAAACAGGCCTCACATTTCTATTCAACCAAATCTGTACTGTTTTAGCTGGTCAAGTTATTTCTAGTGACCGTAAAATCACATTTTTTTTTCTGGGTTGAAAAACTATTCCCAAATTTGCCATTCTCAAAATAACTAGTTTCTGGTATTTGAGGCCTACTTGAAATCTATCCCAAAAAGGATATCTTACATTGAAGGTGCTGATAGTGTCATTCAGAAAAACCTAAGACACACGCTACCGTGCAGATAGAAGTCTGATTCTGTGATTAAACCTATACCTGTCACACAGCGCAAAAAAAAACAGGCCTCACATTTCTATTCAACCAAATCTGTACTGTTTTAGCTGGTCATGACGTGGACATGGTCGTGGTGGTGTTAGTGGTGCTACACGTCCTAGTGAACCAACTACCTCAGGTCCCAGTAGCCAGCAGAATTTACAGCGATATTTGGTGGGGCCCAATGCCGTTCTAAGGATGGTAAGGCCTGAGCAGGTACAGGCATTAGTCAATTGGGTGGCCGACAGTGGATCCAGCACGTTCACATTATCTCCCACCCAGTCTTCTGCAGAAAGCGCACAGATGGCGCATGAAAACCAAGCCCATCGGTCTGTCACATCACCCCCATGCATATCAGGGAAACTGTCTGAGCCTCAAGTTATGCAGCAGTCTCTTATGCTGTTTGAAGACTCTGCTGCCAGAGTTTCCCAAGGGCATCCACCTAGCCCTTCCCCAGGGGTGGAAGAGATATAATGCACTAACGCACAACCACTTATTTTTCCTGATGATGAGGACATGGGAATACCACCTCAGCACGTCTCTGATGATGATGAAACACAGGTGCCAACTGCTGCGTCTTTCTGCAGTGTGCAGACTGAACAGGAGGTCAGGGATCAAGACTGGGTGGAAGACGATGCAGGGGACGATGAGGTTCTAGACCCCACATGGAATGAAGTTCGTGCCAGTGACTTTCACAGTTCGGAGGAAGAGGCAGTGGTGAGACCGAGCCAACAGCGTAGCAAAAGAGGGAGCAGTCGGCAAAATCAGAACACCCGCCGCCAAGAGACTCCGCCTGCTACTGACCGCCGCCATCTGGGACCGAGCACCCCAAAGGCAGCTTCAAGGAGTTCCCTGGCATGGCACTTCTTCAAACAATGTGCTGACGACAAGACCCGAGTGGTTTGCACGCTGTGCCATCAGAGCCTGAAGCGAGGCATTAATGTTCTGAACCTTAGCACAACCTGCATGACCAGGCACCTGCATGCAAAGCATGAACTGCAGTGGAGTAAACACCTTAAAAACAAGGAAGTCACTCAGGCTCCCCCTGCTACCTCTTCTGCTGCCGCCGCCTCAGCCTCTTCTGCTGCTGCTGCCGCCGCCTCGGTCTCTTCCTCTGCCTCTGGAGGAACGTTGGCACCTGCCGCCCAGCAAACATGGGATGTACCACCAACACCACCACCTGCGTCACCAAGCATCTCAACCATGTCACACGGCAGCGTTTAGCTCTCCATCTCACAAACATTTGAGAGAAAGCGTAATTTCCCACCAAGCCACCCTCGATCCCTGGCCCTGAATGCCAGCATTTCTAAACTACTGGCCTATGAAATGCTGTCATTTAGGCTGGTGGACACACACAGCTTCAAACAGCTCATGTCACTTGCTGTCCCACAGTATGTTGTTCCCAGCCGCCACTACTTCTCCAAGAGAGGCGTGCCTTCCCTGCACAAACAAGTGTCCGATAAAATCAAGTGTGCACTGCGCAACGCCATCTGTGGCAAGGTCCACCTAACCACAGATACGTGGACCAGAAAGAACGGCCAGGGACGCTATATCTCCCTAACTGCACACTGGGTAAATGTAGTGGCGGCTGGGCCCCAGGCGGAGAGCTGTTTGGCGCACGTCCTTCCGCCGCCAAGGATCGCAGGGCAACATTATTTGCCTCCTGTCTCCTCCTCCTCCTACTCAGCTTCCTCCTCCTCTTCTTCCACCTGCTCATCCAGTCAGCCACACACCTTCACCACCAACTTCAGCACAGCCCGGGGTAAACGTCAGCAGGCCATTCTGAAACTCATATGTTTGGGGGACAGGCCCCACACCGCACAGGAGTTGTGGCGGGGTATAGAACAACAGACTGACGAGTGGTTGCTGCCGGTGAGCCTCAAGCCCGGCCTGGTGGTGTGCGATAATGGGCGAAATCTCGTTGCAGCTCTGGGACTAGCCGGTTTGACGCACATCCCTTGCCTGGCGCATGTGCTGAATTTGGTGGTGCAGAAGTTCATTCGCAACTACCCCGACATGTCAGAGCTGCTGCATAAAGTGCGGGCCGTCTGTTTGCGCTTCCGGGGTTCACACCCTGCCGCTGCTCGCCTGTCTGCGCTACAGCGTAACTTCGGCCTTCCCGCTCACCGCCTCATATGCGACGTACCCACCAGGTGGAACTCCACCTTGCATATGCTGGACAGACTGTGCGAGCAGCAGCAGGCCATAGTGGAGTTTCAGCTGCAGCACGCATGGGTCAGTCGCACTGTGGATCAGACACACTTCACCACCAATGACTGGGCCTCCATGCGAGACCTGTGTGCCCTGTTGCGTTGTTTCGAGTACTCCACCAACATGGCCAGTGGCGATGACGCCGTTATCAGCGTTACAATACCACTTCTATGTCTCCTTGAGAAAACACTTAAGGCGATGATGGAAGAGGAGGTGGCACAGGAGGAAGAGGAGGAAGAGGGGTCATTTTTAGCACTTTCAGGCCAGTCTCTTCGAAGTGACTCAGAGGGAGGTTTTTTGCAACAGCAGAGGCCAGGTACAAATGTGGCCAGACAGGGCCCACTACTGGAGGACGAGGAGGACGAGGATGAGGAGGAGGTGGAGGAGGATGAGGATGAAGCATGTTCACAGCGGGGTGGCACCCAAAGCAGCTCGGGCCCATCACTGGTGCGTGGCTGGGGGGAAACACAGGACGATGACGATACGCCTCCCACAGAGGACAGCTTGTCCTTACCTCTGGGCAGCCTGGCACACATGAGCGACTACATGCTGCAGTGCCTGCGCAACGACAGCAGAGTTGCCCACATTTTAACGTGTGCGGACTACTGGGTTGCCACCCTGCTGGATCCCCGGTACAAAGACAATGTGCCCACATTACTTCCTACACTGGAGCGTGATAGGAAGATGCGCGAGTACAAGCGCACATTGGTAGACGCGCTACTGAGAGCATTCCCAAATGTCACAGGGGAACCAGTGGAAGCCCAAGGCGAAGGCAGAGGAGGAGCAAGAGGTCGCCAACGCAGCTGTGTCACGCCCAGCTCCTCTGAGGGCAGGGTTAGCATGGCAGAGATGTGGAAAAGTTTTGTCAACACGTTACAGCTAACTGCACCACCACCTGATACGGAACGTGTTAGCAGGAGGCAACATTTCACTAACATGGTGGAACAGTACCTGTGCACACCCCTCCACGTACTGACTGATGGTTCGGCCCCATTCAACTTCTGGGTCTCCAAATTGTCCACGTGGCCAGAGCTAGCCTTTTATGCCTTGGAGGTGCTGGCCTGCCCGGTGGCCAGCGTTTTGTCTGAACGTGTATTCAGCACGGCATGGGGCGTCATTACAGACAAACGCAGCCGTCTGTCTACAGCCAATGTGGACAAGCTGACGTTCAAAAAATTAAACCAGGCATGGATCCCACAGGACCTGTCCATCCCTTGTGCAGATTAGATATTAACTACCTCCCCTTAACAATATATTATTCTACTCCAGGGCACTTCCTCATTCAATACTATTTTTAATTTCATTTTACCATTATATTGCGGGGCAACCCAAAGTTGAATGAACCTCTCCTCTGTCTGGGTGCCGGGGCCTAAATGTGTGACAGTGGCCTGTTCCAGTGGTGGGTGACGTGAAGCCTGATTCTCTGATATGATATGAAGACTTATTCTGTGCTGACATGAAGCCAAATTCTCTGTTACGCGACCTCTCTCCTCTGCCTGGGTGCCTGGGCCTAAATATGTGACAGTGGCCTGTTCCAGTGGTGGGTGACATGAAGCCTGATTCTCTGCTTTGACATGAAGACAGATTCTGTGCTGACATCAGGCCAGATTCTCTGTTACGGGACCTCTCTCCTCTGCCTGGGTGCCTGGGCCTAAATGTGTGACAGTGGCCTGTTCCAATGGTGGGTGACGTGAAGCTTGATTCTCTGCTATGACATGAAGACAGATTCTGCGCTGACATAAGGCCAGATTCTTTGTTACGGGACCGCTCTCCTCTGTCTGGGTGCCGGGGCCTAAATGTGTGACAGTGGCCTGTTCCAGTGGTGGGTGACGTGAAGCCTGATTCTCTGCTATGACATGAAGACAGATTCTGTGCTGACATCAGGCCAGATTCTCTGTTACGGGACCTCTCTCCTCTGCCTGGGTGCCTGGGCCTAAATGTGTGACAGTGGCCTGTTCCAGTGGTGGGTGACATGAAGCCTGATTCTCTGCTATGACATGAAGACAGATTCTGCGCTGACATAAGGCCAGATTCTCTGTTACGGGACCGCTCTCCTCTGTCTGGGTGCCGGGGCCTAAATGTGTGACAGTGGCCTGTTCCAGTGGTGGGTGACGTGAAGCCTGATTCTCTGCTATGACATGAAGACAGATTCTGTGCTGACATAAAGCCAGATTCTCTGTTACGGGACCTCTCTCCTCTGCCTGGGTGCGTGGGCCAAAATGTGTGACAGTGGCCTGTTCCAGTGGTGGGTGACGTGAAGCTTGATTCTCTGCTATGACATGAAGACAGATTCTGCGCTGACATAAGGCCAGATTCTCTGTTACGGGACCACTCTCCTCTGTCTGGGTCCCGGGGCCTAAATGTGTGACAGTGGCCTGTTCCAGTGGTGGGTGACGTGAAGCCTGATTCTCTGCTATGACATGAAGACAGATTCTGTGCTGACATAAGGCCAGATTCTCTGTTACGGGACCTCTCTCCTCTGCCTGGGTGCCTGGGCCTAAAGGTGTGACAGTGGCCTGTTCCAGTGGTGGGTGACGTGAAGCCTGATTCTCTGCTATGACATGAAGACAGATTCTGCGCTGACATAATGCCAGATTCTCTGTTACGGGACCGCTCTCCTCTGTCTGAGTGCCGGGGCCTAAATGTGTGACAGTGGCCTGTTCCAGTGGTGGGTGACGTGAAGCCTGATTCTCTGCTATGACATGAAGACAGATTCTGTGCTGACATAAGGACAGATTCTCTGTTACGGGACCTCTCTCCTCGGCTTGGGTGCCTGGGCCTAAATGTGTGACAGTGGCCTGTTCCAGTGGTGGGTGACGTGAAGCCTGATTCTCTGCTATGACATGAAGACAGATTCTGCGCTGACATAAGGCCAGATTCTCTGTTACGGGACCGCTCTCCTCTGTCTGGGTGCTGGGGCCTAAATGTGTGACAGTGGCCTGTTCCAGTGGTGGGTGACGTGAAGCCTGATTCTCTGCTATGACATGAAGTCAGATTCTGTGCTGACATAAGGCCAGATTCTCTGTTACGGGACCTCTCTTCTCTGCCTGGGTGCCTGGGCCAAAATGTGTGACAGTGGCCTGTTCCAGTGGTGGGTGACGTGAAGCTTGATTCTCTGCTATGACATGAAGACAGATTCTGCGCTGACATAAGGCCAGATTCTCTGTTACGGGACCACTCTCCTCTGTCTGGGTGCCGGGGCCTAAATGTGTGACAGTGGCCTGTTCCAGTGGTGGGTGACGTGAAGCCTGATTCTCTGCTATGACATGAAGACAGATTCTGTGCTGACATAAGGCCAGATTCTCTGTTACGGGACCTCTCTCCTCTGCCTGGGTGCCTGGGCCTAAATGTGTGACAGTGGCCTGTTCCAGTGGTGGGTGACGTGAAGCCTGATTCTCTGCTATGACATGAAGACAGATTCTGCGCTGACATAATGCCAGATTCTCTGTTACGGGACCGCTCTCCTCTGTCTGAGTGCCGGGGCCTAAATGTGTGACAGTGGCCTGTTCCAGTGGTGGGTGACATGAAGCCTGATTCTCTGCTATGACATGAAGACAGATTCTGTGCTGACATAAGGCCAGATTTTCTGTTACGGGACCTCTCTCCTCGGCTTGGGTGCCTGGGCCTAAATGTGTGACAGTGGCCTGTTCCAGTGGTGGGTGACGTGAAGCCTGATTCTCTGCTATGACATGAAGACTGATTCTGCGCTGACATAAGGCCAGATTCTCTGTTACGGGACCTCTCTCTTCTGCCTGGGTGCCTGTCCCTAAATGTGTGACAGTGGCCTGTTCCAGTGGTGGGTGACGTGAAGCCTGATTCTCTGCTATGACATGAAGACTGATTCTGTGCTGACATGAAGCCAGATTCTCTGCTATGGCATGAAGAGACTGATTCTGTGCTGACATGAAGCCCGATTCTTTGCTATTGCATGAAGAGACTGATTCTCTGCTGACGTGAAGCCAGATTCTCTGCTATGGGACCTCTGTCCAATTGATATTGGGTCATTTTTATTTTTTTAATTTTTATTTTAATTCATTTCCCTATCCACATTTGTTTGCAGGGGATTTACCTACATGTTGCTGCCTTTTGCAGCCCTCTAGTTCTTTCCTGGGCTGTTTTACAGCCTTTTTAGTGCCCAAAAGTTCGGGTCCCCATTGACTTCAATGGGGTTCGGGTTCGGGACGAAGTTCGGTTCGGATTCGGATCCCGAACCCGAACATTTCCGGGAAGTTCGGCCGAACTTCTCGAACCCGAACATCCAGGTGTTCGCTCAAATCTATATATAAGTATTGAGTACAAGCTGGGTACACAAAGATAATTGATAGGAACTAAATATAAAGAGTTGTAAAATACATCAATGTGCAAACTGGATGCATAAAAGATATTATAAGTACAAATTAAATATATAAGAACCATTGGTTCCGGGACACATAGAAGTACAGTGCACTAAGATGGAGTCCAGGAAAAAAAATATAAAATAAAAAAATATATATAATAGGGACCGATAATGTCACATAGATTGGACATTTGCTGTTGATACCAGATTGGTGATGGTATATTAATTAAGAAGAGTTCCAGTCCTGAAAATTCCCACTTTGTAAGGCCTCAGGCACACGACTGTTGTTGTGTTCCGTTCCGCAAAATGGGGTTCCGTTGTTCCTTGATCCGTTTCCGTTTTTGTTTCCGTGTCTCTTCCTTTATTTTTGGAGGACCACCAGACATAAAGGAAAGTTAAAAAAAGTCTAAGTCAAGTTTGCCATGCAAATTATAGGAAAAAAACGGACGAGGACGACAATCTTGTGTGCCTCCGCATTTTTTAGCGGTCCCATTGACTTGAATGGGTCCGCAAACCGTTTGCCGCGAAAATAATAGGACAGGTTATATTTTTTTGACGGACTGGAACCACGGATCACGGACGCGGATGGCAAACGGTGCATTAGCCGAGTTTTCAACGGACCCATTGAAAGTCAATGGGTCCGCAGAAAATCACGAAAAACAGCACAACGGACACGGAATAAAACAACGGTCGTGTGCATGAGGCCTATGGAGGGAACAATTTGGTTGCAGATATGTATGTCTGTATATATTTCAAATCAATAGTCTGCAAATAATAAAATGAGAAAAATTGGAGTACGTTACCACTCCCATTTATCTCTATTTATTTTTTGTAGACTATTGATTTGAAATATATACAGACATACATATGTGCAACCAAATTGTTCCCTCCTTACAAAGTGGGAATTCTGTGTACTCAGCTTGTGTTTTACACTATATGTACCCAGCCTATACTCAGCAATACATGTACTCAGCTTGCATATAGCACTTTAAACCAAGTCTATAGAACAGCCTCCCCAGTACATCATACTGGTCGTGTTTTTATATTGAGAATATAAATAAATAAGTTTCTAAATCCAAATATTTGTTCCATTTTATACCAGTTGAGAGTGTGCCATCACAACTATACATTTTCAATTTTATTATATCAAAATGGTCTTTGGGTGTACCGGTGAACGAGCACCTCTATCCATATTGCAAAATCGGTGAGCCACTGAACTACTCTATCTCATATAAAATCCCTGCTTCAATAATTTTTTTTTGGGGGGGGGCAACTGGTAAATCACACCAGTAGAAATTATTTTCTTCAAATAGTGTTTTCCACTCTGTGTAGCTGCGGTAACGCAGCAAAACCGCAGACAAATGCTGCACTACCTAAATGCACTATATAGAACGTATATTGTTGGTAAAATGGTATATAACACCCCTTCTTCAAACAGTTTTTTGGGGGGGCAACTGGTTAATCACACCAGTAGAAATTATTGGTTCCAATAGTGTTTGTCACTCTTTGTAGATGCGGTAACGCAGCAAAACCGCAAACAAATGCTGCACTACCTAAATGCACTATAAAGAAAGTATATTATTGGTATATAACACCCCTGCTTCTATCAGTTTTTTTGGGGGGCAACTGGTTAATCACACCAGTAGAAATTATTTCTTCAAATAGTGTTTTTCACTCTGTGCAGATGCGGTAACGCAGCAAAACCGCAGATAAATGCTGCGCTACCTAAATGCACTATATAGAAAGTATATTATTGGCATATAACACCCCTGATTCATTCAGTTTTTTTGGGGGGGGCAAATGGTTAATCACACCAGTAGAAATTATTTCTTCAAATAGTGTTTTTCACTCTGTGTAGATGCGGTAATGCAGCAAAACCGCAAACAAATGCTGCACTACCCAAATGCACTATATAGAAAGGCGTGGGGAAAAGACAGAAATTACTCTTACCTGTAATTGGATTTTCCTATAGCCTCCACAACGGCACACAGGGATTCCCACCCAAAAAAAAGAAAAAGAAAAAGATATATATGTATATATATTACATTTTATGCTTATATATTATGAGTCATTTTGGTGGCGCATTGTTGATTCTCAGTTTGAAAAACCTTGTTTTTTGTATAACAAGTGGCATTACTTCTATTATTTATGTTTATACCTTTTTATTAAAATTGTTTTGTTTCACTTCTATTCTCATTTTAAAAATAGCAAATTTTTACAAATTTTCTGCAAATTTGGGATTTTTTTTTTTAATGCATAAACGTTAAACATATCAACTCAAATTCACAAATTCAGGAGAAGTATATGGTGGGCTCAGCATGCATGTTGGTACTTGCATCCCTGGATCCGATGAAAGCAGAGTGTACTTGGCTTGCATGCTGACCTGCATTCCCTGGACTTTATGTGGCTGTCATGGCCCATAAACAGGTAGGAACAAGAGTTAGGGACCACTCAAATGAGACGACCTTGACGCGGTGAGTGGCTTATTACGCTTTGGCCAAAATGTACACCAATGTCTCATCCAGCATGGAGGGCAGAGTGCTGGATGTAGTGTGCGATCACATTTGCATTTTCCGTTTGTATATGTATTTCGCCATAGTGATCTGCACCTACAGGCAGGTTGTGCGGGCTCAACCCCCCACATTTTTTCATTGACAGGTATTAGTTGTTATCTAATGGGAGTACAATCAGTACAAAAAGCACAAAACAGGGCAAACAAGGTACCAGTGAACCCAGAGTATGTTTCCTGTGATTGGAGTAAAGGCTCAAATTGAGTAGAGGTATCTGTGAAGTAGGATACGGACAGGAGGGCTAGTATCAAGTCAAATACACTTGAAAAGGCTTATTATGCAAATTTCCTATATATCTTCCATGGTGTCCACACCTTTAGAAAAGAGGATCTAGAGTGTGATTCCCAATGGGAAATTTCCTCTAACCTATAGATCTGATCCACTTTATTGATCCAGTGATCCATACAGGGAATATCAGAGGACAACCAGTGTGTAGGTAAGAGCATTCTGGCGGCTGCCAGCATGAGCGCAAAGAGAGAAGACTTATAAACCCCTAAACCACCCATCCCCAGGGATAACAAGGCCAGTTCAGGAGTGCATGAAAGGGATGTCTGGCATATCTGATTACATAGTTGAATGATCTTATGCCACCAAGGATTAATTCGGTCACAAGACCACCAGATGTGCATAAAAGTGCCTTTAGATAAGTGACATCTTCAGCAGATATCTGAGGCTGTTGAGCTGTACAAACATGTTTTATCTGGGGTCTTGTACCATCTCATAAGAATTTTGTAGCTGTTCTCTTGGATGCGTATACATCTGGATATCTTGTGGGGGAAGATTAAAAGTTTGATGATCTCCTGGGATGACAGATTTCGTTGTAAGTCTCTTTCCCAAAGGTCCACAATTGCAGGTTTAGGAAGGGAAGAGGGTGACTTTAGATGTCTATATATTTTGGAGATAGTTTTGGGTTGGTATACTTTACTACATATCATTTCCTCAAACCCGCATGGCTCCCTTGTTTGGGAGGCATTTTTTGCCCAGAGGAGAGTTTCTGTCTTGAGGAAATGAAGCAGGGTGGGATTACGGATCTGAGTATTAAATAACTTGCTTATATCAGGATCAGGGAGGACACAACCCATATTATCAAGTAGTTGTGAGACGGGTATCTCTGACAATCTTATTATGATTGGGCAGCTCTCCTTCAGTTCTTTGGGTGCCAAATCAATAATATCTTTTATAAGTAGCAGGGGGGAAGGGAGTGTAGGACCTTCAGAACTGGAGTGTGTTGCGGGTGAGAGAATTGGGTGTCGAGCTATGTGGAGGGAGCGGTCTATTAGTCAACAAGAGAGCCCGAATGGAAGAAGGGAGTAAAGCATTCTCCAATCCAAGCCAGGACTTGTGAGATGGTTCTCTAATCAGATCCAAAGCCCTGGAAAGTTGGATAGCTTCCATGTAGGCTTCAGGATCAGGGAGACCAATACCTCCTTTAGATCTAGGTTTAGTCAAAGTATCAAAAGAGATAAGGGGGCTTTTACCTTGCCAGATAAACTTGCGAATAGTTTTATTCAGAGAGATAAAAAAGGGTCTAGGTATTTCAATAGGGAGAACTTGCATCAAGTAGGT
Organism: Bufo bufo; assembly: GCF_905171765.1. Lineage (NCBI taxonomy): Eukaryota > Metazoa > Chordata > Amphibia > Anura > Bufonidae > Bufo > Bufo bufo. The sequence goes on along the minus strand of NC_053391.1, from coordinate 359,546,005 downwards.
GAGTTTCGGCATTATCCGGGACATAAAAATATTCTTCCTGCCAAACCACGATAGGTACTGAGCGTCTAGGGAATCCATCTGGGCCTGCATGGATGCTAGGAGGGGTTTGTAATTTAGTCTAAACAAGTCTGGTAGATGAGGAGATAGCTTCACCCCCAAGTAGGTCAATTGCTGGGTTTGCCAGTTAAATGGAGAGTTTGCTTGAAGAGAGGCGAGACTAGTCTGGGAGAGGCCAATATGAAGTACTTGGGACTTGGAGGGATTAATCTTGAAATTGGAGAGGGAGCCGAAATGACTAAGCGTTGTTAAGATCATGGGCATAGATTTATGTGGGTTAGTGGTGATAATTAACAAGTCGTCTGCAAATGCCGCCAACTTAAATTATCGCGCCCCCATTTTTAGACCTCTAATTTCTCCGTTTTGTCTAAGGGCTTGCAGGAGGGAACCATCACCAGGACAAATAATAAGGGTGAGAGGGGGCATCTCTGCCTCGTCCCATTTCTAATAAAGAAGCGGGAGGAGAGTATTCCATTAACTGACACTGACGCAGAGGAGCACGTATACATAGCAAACACGGCATTAATATACTGTTCTGGAACTTGGAATTTTGACAGGATCAATCTAATATACGTCCAGTCTACCCTATCAAATGCTTTCTCGGCGTCCGTGCCAATCAGGACCAAGGGGGTGTGTTTGTGTGCGGCATAGTACAAAGCGTCTAAAATTTTTGTGGTATTATCTTTCCCCTCCCTTCCTTTTACGAATCCGACTTGGTCTGGGTGGATTAGGGAAGGCAAGAAAACCTGTAGCCTAGTGGCTAGCATTTTGGCTATAAGTTTAAGATCCACATTAAGAAGGGATATTGGGCGATAATTGGAGCATAGTGTAGGATCTTTACCCTATTTAGGTATAATTGTTATAGTAGCTTTAGTCATCTCAGAGGATAGTGGGAGATTGGACATCGCAAGATTGCAGACAGGGAGCAAATAAGGTAGCAAGATATTTTTAAAGGACGAGAAGTATGATATAGAGAGACCATCTGGACCAGGGCATTTACCTTTGGGGGTGGATTTAATGGCTATAGTCAGTTCCGAAATAGTAAACGGTTTGGAAAGTGAATCTCTTTACGACACAGTTAGGACTGGGAGGTCAAGAGTGTCCAGGAAGGAATTAATGTTGGATTCCCTGCACACAGAGGGATTAGGGAAGTCAGGGACTGGGAGATTGTAAAGGGAGCTATAAAACAGTCGAAATTGCTCAGCAATCTCATCAGCCTTAAACAGTTGGGTACATTGCGGAGATCTAAGGGACTGAACATAGTGGGAGTTCCTTCTCTGCTTGATCCGACTCATCACATATTTAGAGGCTTTATTGCCGTGGGCAAAAAATTTTTGCTGGGCAGACAAGAAAATCTTGGCTGATCGCTCATTTAAGAGATTTTTCAATTGTGTCTTGAGAGAAGAAAGTTCCGCTAGTTGTTGGTCTGCCAAGGATCGCTTATGTGCTTTCTCAGCCAAATGGATTTTTGAAAGCAGGTCGCTAAGTTTTCTCTCTGATTCTTTCTTCAAAAAGGAGCAGAGACCAATCAGCCTACCTCTGATATATGCCTTATGGGCATCCCAGAAAGTTTGGGGAGAAACGTCAGAGGTATTATTAATTAGGAAATATTCCTCAAGATAGGAGGTTATGAGGGCAATATGTTTGTTATTGTTTAGTAAAGAGTCATTAAATCTCCAGTTGGGTACTGTATTGGTTTTTTGATTTGTGCGAATTTCATAAAAAATCGGGGCATGGTCTGATAGGGTAATATTACCAATTTTTGGGAATGAGCAGAATTGCAATTTGTCCTTTGGGACTAAAATGTAATCGATTCTGCTATAAGTATTATTAGAAGGTGAATAAAACGAGTAGTCAATTGCTTCTGGATTATAGCAAAGCCAAATATCTAAAACTCCCAGGTTATGTATATTCGCATGTAATGACCTAAGTGTTTTCCCTGAGGTTGGTGATCTTTTGGAGGAGGTATCAATTGAAGGGTTCAGGGCTATGTTAATGTCGCCTGCCACTATCAGGAAGCCTTCTCTATGTTTTTCAATCAGAGAAAAGACAGGAATGAGCCAATTGACTTGATCAACATTTGGGGCGTATATGTTCGCGAAAGTAAACATGGATTGTCCTATTAGGCCCTTTAGAATTAAATATCGACCCTCCGGGTCCTGAACATGTGATTTATATTGGAAGGGGAGTCCTTTAACAAAACCAATGCTGGCTCCCCTCGAGGCCGCACCCCCAGCACCGCAATGATACCAAGTAGGGAATTTTGAGTGGGAAAGGTTGGGGTAATTTCCATGTTTGAGATGGGTCTCCTGCAGAAAGACTACTGAACACTTTTCTCTATGCAGGAGAGATAAAATCTGACATCTCTTGGAGGGGGATCTCATTCCCTTAACATTATATGAGGCTAATTTAAATTCTGCCATAGTGTTTTAGGTGGAAGGGAAGTTGGGTAAAATCGAAGTGATGTAGCTAAGGAAAATTGACCAACCGTCAGGAAGGTGGAGGAAGGAGTGCGGCCCCAAGGAAAGCCAGGGAGTCTCCAATCACTTGGAGGAATCCCTTCCAGCATGTTCTGGGTAAGCAAGGACATCCGTTCACCCATTTGAGAAAGTGTCAGGAAGGATTTTGAGTACCTGTCAAAAAAGAAACAGTAAAAAACACTAAATAAAACAATTAGTAAAGATAAATTATAACTGAATATCATCCAAACAAGGTAGGATACATTAATTGCGCCTAATTGGTTAGGCAACATGTAAGGGGAGAAAAGGGTATAATACCCAGATGCATTACCCTCTTTAAAGCTATTTCACTGGTGTAAATGGTTTATGAGTTAGTAATAGGACAACCGGGGAGACAATAGGGCGATAGGAGGAACCTTCATAATCTTTCCCTCATTAAACTGGTAAAGGGCAGATGATGTAGGGGGTCTCATCAAAACCTGTTGGTAAAGAGGCTGGGGCGGGGTGCCCAAGGATATGGGAGAAAGAGTAAGAGTAGTACATATAGTACCTACAGAATACAAGGGCATAGTTATACAGGATTTATCTTGAGCGTCACATGTGTCATCAAATTTCAGCATGACTAGTCTGACCTTAAGACAGATGGGAAACCTCAGATGAGAAATCCCTACTGTATCCACTTCTAATACTGGGTGGAGAGTAAAGCGTGGGCAAAAAGATCTAGAAAAATACAAGCTAGGCTCTCCACTCAGTACATAGAGATTAGTCATCCATAAATCAAAACAATGGAAACTTAGAATAAGTAAGTCCCGCATGTTGATTCTCTTGGATCCCTAAGCCTAGGGAGAGAAAGCACTGCAGATTACTTATCCACCATGTTCAGACGTTTGGGGGTGGAGAAGGAGTTCTCCCTTCTACTTCTTTGGGGCTTTGGGGTGCGTAGGGGTTCCCAGGGTGTCACCGTCGGGAGGTCTGGTAATGAGCTCAAGTTCTGGACTATGTCCCTGTTTTCAATGGGCAATGGAGAAATCTGGAGGAGATCGTATGTTTTATCCAGGTCTGTAAAAGAAGAAATATGTATGCGTCGCCCCTCATGCAGGAAAGATAGACCGAAAGGGAATGTCCACCTGTAAATAATTCTGCGTTTTTCGTAGCCAATCTGTGAGAGGCTTCAAGGCTTTACGCTTTTTGAGAGTAGATTGCGGCAAATCTTGGAAAATGGTGATGCTGTTATCTTCCCAGTCCACCGAGTTGGAGTTCCTGGCGCTTGTCAAGATAGCTTCTTTTACAGGGAAATGCAGGAATTTACAGATTACATCCCTGGGGGGCTCATTCGCCTGTGGTTTAGGTCTGAGGGCTCTATGGGCCCGTTCAAGCAGGACTTCATGAGCAGAGTCAGGCCCTAAAAGTTTAAGGCAAATCTGGATTACCGTTTCTGGAATGTCCACAGTTGAGACAGATTCAGGGATCCCTCTAAAGCGCAAGTTATTGCGTCTGGATCTATTTTCTTGATCCTCCATGGCTGTGTAAAGGGAGTTAATATGGGTTTGAGCCAGTGTCATGCTGGATGACACCTCGCTCTGATGCTGGAGAATTGCGGCCTGGGTTTCTTCTAAAACCTCCACCCTCCGGCCTATGTGTTTTACATCTTCTTTTATGGCAGAGATGTCAAGACTAAGGGGGCCCAGGGCTTCTGTAAGAGCCTCCTTCAGGAAGGCTCTGGATATGGGTAAACTGTTCGCCTCACTGGGGTCATCCCCTACCTTTTCACCGCCGATAGCTGCAGACAGCTTGTGTCCTGAGCGAGGTGTGCCGGGCGCCATCTTGGATTCGCGGCTCACTGCCGCTGCGGCTGCTTTTTTAATAAACTTCTCCATCTCCCCAGTTTGGTTCTGGGAGAGATTGGTTCCCAGTTGTTCTGTGGGCTTCTGGCCCCCGATTTTCACCATGTCCAACTCCAGTAAGCTTGTGGTAAGGTGCTGTGAGGGATATGCAGGCAGGAGAGCAGCTCTTCACACGACCATCCAGCTCAGGCGCTGGCTCCGCCCCCCACGACCGTTTTTTTTTAAGGTCCGCAAAAACGGGGTCCGTAGGTCCGTGATCCGTGTCCGTTTTTTCTTCCGTGGGTCTTCCTTGATTTTTGGAGGATCCATGGACATGAAGAAAAAGTCGTTTTGGTGTCCACCTGGCCGTGCAGAGCCAAACGGATCCGTCCTGACTTACAATGCAAGTCAATGGGGACGGATCCGTTTGACGTTGACACAATATGGTGCAATTGCAAACTGATCCGTCCCCCATTGACTTTCAATGTAAAGTCAGGAGTTAATATACAATAGGATCGGAGTTTTCTCCAATCCGATGGTATATTTTAACTTGAAACGTCCCCATCACCATGGGAACGCCTCTATGTTAGAATATACCATCGGATTTGAGTTAGATCGTCAAAACTCAGATCCGACTGTATATTCTAACACAGAGGCGTTCCCATAGTGATGGGGACACTTCAAGTTAGAATATACTAAGAACTGTGTACATGACTGCCCCCTGCTGCCTGACAGCACCCGATCTCTTACAGGGGGCTGTGATCAGCAGAATTAACCCCCCTCCCTCCCTCCCCTGTATTTAACTCTTTGGTGGCCAGTGTGGCCCCCCTCCCTCCCCTGTATTTAACTCATTAGTGGCCAGTGCGGCCCCCCTCCCTCCCCAGTATTATATTCATTAGTGGCCAGTGTGGCCTACCCTCCCTCCCCCCACCTAATTAAAATCACCTTCCCCCATCATTGGTGGCCAGTGCGGCCTCCCCTCTTCCCCCCCTAATTAAAATCACTCCTCCATCATTGGTGGCCAGTGCGGCCTCCCCTCTCCCCCCCTAATTAAAATCACCTTCCCCCATCATTGGTGGCAGCGGAGAGTTCCGATCGGAGTCCCAGTTTAAACGCAACCAGGCAGCTACTGCAGTCCTGGTTGCCATGGTTACTTAGCAATTTTAGAAGCATTATACTTGCCTTCGCTGTCTGTGACCGGCCTACTGGTAAGTGAAAGGTCTGTGCGGCGCATTGCCTATAGAACAGACCTGTCACTTACCAGTAGGAGGAGCGCCCGCCCGGCCGGTCACAGACAGACACGAAGTGAAAACTCAGCTCTGAAAAAGCTTTTATGCAGACGGGTCTGCGGATCAGTCTGTGTGAAAGTAGCCTATGGCCACGGACCACGGACACGGATGCCAATCTTGTGTGCATCCGTGTTTTTTCACGGACCCATTGAATTGAATAAGTCTGTGAACCGTTGTCCTTTCAAAAAATAGGACAGGTCCTATTTTTTTGACAGACAGGAAACAGGGATCACGGCCGCGGATGAACAACGGTGCATTTTCCGAGTTTTCAATGGACCCATTGAAAGTCAATGGGTCCGCAGAAAATCACGTAAAATGGAACAATGGCCACAGATGCACACAACAGTCGTGTGCATGAGGCCTGAGGCTGAGGCGCCTTCAGCCCAGGATGTTGCCAATGCTCTGGTGGAGTGAGCTTTCAACAAAGGAGGCGGAGCAACTCCCTCAGTCTCATAGGCTAGAATGATACAGGCCTTGATCCATCTGGAGATGGAAGTCTTGCTAGCTGCTTTGCCTTGGTGAAGACCCAGATATTGCACGAGTAACTGGTTTGATTTTCTCAGATTGTTGGTTGCCTCCAAATACTGCAGAACGCACCTTCTAACATCTAGGTTGTGGAACAATTTTTCCTTATCCGATGTCGCTTGGGAACAAAAGGAGGGAAGAGTGATTTTCTGCTGACAGTGGAACTTGGTCACTACATTAGGAAGGAATTCAGGAGCATTTTTTAATAAAACAGTAAGATAGGGAGGTAGAATAGAAAAAGCCTGGATTTCTCCTATTCTTCTGCAGTAGTGATGGCTAATAAAAATACTGTTTTGAGTGTCAATGTTCCCAAGAAGATTTTTTCAATGGGTTCAAAAGGCGGATGCATTAGTCTGGATAGGACCAGATTTAAGTCCCAAGGAGGGACTGAAGACCTAAGCCTAGGGCGAATTCTACTTGCCCCCTTAAGGAATCTATTGACAACATTCAAATCTGATAGCTTGTTGTTCAAGAATGCGCTTAGAGCTGCTACTTGGACTTTTAAGGTACTTACTAATAGTCCTTTATCAAGTCCCGCCTGAAGGAAATCCAGAATTAGGGAATAAAAAAGGATGGTGGCTCTCTCACTCTTCCACTTTTGGAAGGTGCACTGCCCCACAGCACTCCCAAATGCTGGTATATGAAAATTGGGTTGGAAACTTTGATAGGGGGTCACTCAATATCAGGCATACACATGGTTGTTTAGTATCCACAATAAAGTTTACTAAGCATAAAACATAAAATATCACATACAGATTATAACATATCATAAAAGGCTAAAAATGCAAAAATACAAAAATACTGCACTAGTTAGAATGATGTCCCAATGCCCACAATGCGATGTGGGAGGGGTGACAATGACCCGAAGGGTAAATCAATCCAGTGTATATCAAATTGGTATCAGTTTAATAAAGCTGGATCTCAGAGTCATAGGTTCATATGTGCTCACATGGGATTTAGATAACAAAGGGTAAATGCTGTTGTATTGTTTGATTTTACGTTACCAAGTCTTCATCCGGTGTTGCCAATAGTTTTGTGTGGCGTAGTATTTGTACTCGTCCGGTCAGACGTATGGGTGAGATCTCCCGCTCCTACGGATACGATGCAGCGATATAGCAGAGTTCGCCGCTGTGACCCGCCAGCATGTCCCACGTGGTTCACTGCTCGGTCATGTGATTTCACAGTCTTTGGGCGGAGATTCAAATCACCTGTAAGTGAAGTTCATAAATTCGGATGTTGCTAATATCCTCGATACTACAATATGCGATTTGCAATATGTAGTTTGGAGCGGTCATTTTCGATGATCCCTCACTGTTGTTACCAAACGCGTTTCGGGGTAAAGCGACCCCTTCCTCAGTGGTTTGAACAGTGATGGTCTAGTGTCCTCTTTTATATGCTGTCCATGATCGGGCAATGCATGTTGGGGCAGTGAGGGATATCTTGAAAACACGGATACCGGTTCCAAAAGTTGGAACCCACGGTTTTTTCTCCCAAGGTGTATATAACAATTACAAGATTGATGTTCTTTTTCTGTCCATTACTAATATTCATAGCGGTATAAAATAAAACCGGTCAAAACATGTATAAATAACATATAGACCTTAAAAACAATGTAAAACTGAAAAAAACGCATGTGCGATTTATCTGCGTTTTCAATGCGTTTTTTCTGAAAATAGTTCAAATGGATCAGTATGGTAAAACTGGATACATATTCAATATGTTAAAAGCATTGTATAAAACTATATTCTATTGTACACACACAGCCATGTCAAAAAGCTAAAAATTTGACTATATATTGGGTATAGGTGAACACAAATGCGATTCCCCTGCATCCTCAATGAAATTCTTCACAATCAATTTATTCGAATAAGGTGGGGTGCAGGAGACTAACTTCGACATTTCTAAGGGAATGTCGAGACAATCAATTTATTCGAATGCAGTAGGGTGCAGGAGACTATCTTCGATATTTCTAGGAGAGTGTGGAGACATGATGTAAATATAGGAGCGCGGACCTTCCAGGAAGGAGAGATCTGGGTGCTGGAAAAACAGGCTGACCCAGATGTCCCATTCCCGGCAGACCAGCACCCCAATTAAAGGAAGCCAAACAGCACCATATCAGCCTCTCGGTAATAGGGTATCAAATTCAAATATCCTCTTGGACTCTGTTCTGGACATCTGGAGGATATGATTACCCCCTCTCCATGGATACTTGACTTTTTCAAGTGCCATATATCTGAGATTTGATGGGTCGCTATTATGGTGGTCTCTGTAGTGTTTAGATAGTGAGTGTAATTCGTACCCTTTCTTTAAATTCGAGACATGCTTTGAAATTCTCTTCTTTAGCGTTCGTTTAGTTCTACCTATGTATTGTTTGCAACACGGGCATTCAATTAGATATATAACATTGGTCGAGTCGCATGTCAAACCCTCTTTAATATCCATTGAGAATGAGTTCTGAGTTGATTGTTTTTTTTTTAGGGAATTTAGTAATTCTACAATTAGAACAACGTTCACATCTGTGGAAGCCATTAAAGGATAACCAGTTCTGCTTATTTTGTATGATCTGGTTCTTCCTCTTGCTCTTCACAGATGGGGCAACTTTGAGGCCTAAATTAGAAACCCTGGTATATGTAATCTGAGGCGTAGTAGTGAGTAGAGAACCAATTATTTTGTCCGCAAGTAGATGATGCCAATATTTCTTGATAATTCATTCCATACCTCTATACTGTGCATGGAATGGCAGGTTCATTCTCAATGTATCCTCCATCATTTGTCTCTGCTTGGGGACAAAAAATTCTTCCCTCTTCATTGTTCTAACTTCTCCTAATGATCCTTCCAAAAGGTGGATAGGATATTGTTTGTCAAGGAACTGTTGTTTTAGTGCCCCCGCCTCTATTTCAAATTGTTGTTCCTGGGGGCAGTTGCACTTTAACCTCCTAAATTGACTCTTCGGCACGTTAACCAGCCATCTCGGTAAGTGGCAGCTTGTGTATAGTATGTAGCTGTTTTTAGTCACTGGTTTTTGATATGTGCTGCATACTAATTTGTTATCCTCTACTTTAATGTCAAGGTCCAAGAACTGTATATTTATATCACTAATGGTGGAAGTAAATTTAAGGTTCCAGTCATTTGCATTTATTTGTTCCAAAAAGGATGAAAGGGCTGTCATCGTGTCCTGCCACACGAACACCACATCATCTATGTACCTTCGCCACAGTACCAGTCCCGCCTTCAGTACTGGCTGGATGGTGACAGATTCCCATTGGGCCATGAATAAATTAACATAACTGGGGGCGAATCTGGTACCCATGGCGGTACCCTTACACTGCACATAGAAATCCCCATCAAAGGTAAAATAATTGTGTGTTAGTATATATTCGACCCCCTCTATTATAAACAAGATCTATTCCTCCTTCATGGTGTTATGGAAGGTAAGTTGTTGATAAAGGGCCCTTAAACCTTGTTTGTGGTCAATTATTGTGTAGAGGGAATTCACATCTAACGTACCCAAAATCCACCCCTTCTTAAACTCCATCTCCTCCAATGTTTTTATGATATCAGTGGTATCTTTTATATACGAAGGTATATCCTTGACAGCAGGTTGTAATAATTTGTCTATATATCCTGATAAATGTGAAGAGATGGAGTTTATCCCAGATATTATGGGCCTTCCCGGAGGTTTTTGTAAATCCTTGTGGATTTTGGGAATACAATATAGTACCGGTAGCCTTTTTTCCGTATTCATAATGTATTTGGCCTCCTGTTCTAACAGGATTTCAGATCCGGTACCCTTTTTACAATATTGTACCAACAATATGAAATATTCCTCCATAGGATCTTGTTTGAGTTTTATATACAGTTGCAAGAAAAAGTATGTGAACCCTTTGGAATTATATGGATATCTGTACAAATTGGTCATAAAATGTGATCTGATCTTCATCTAAGTCACAACAATAGACAATCACAGTCTGCTTAAACTAATAACACACAAAGAAATAAATGTTACTATGTTTTTATTGAACACACCATGTAAACATTCACAGTGCAGGTGGAAAAAGTATGTGAACCCTTGGATTTAATAACTGGTTGACCCTCCTTTGACAGCAATAACTTCAACTAAATGTTTCCTGTAGTTGCAGATCAGAAGTGCACAACAGTCAGGAGTAATTCTTGACCATTCCTCTTTATAGAACTGTTTCAGTTCAGCAATATTCTTGGGATGTCTGGTGTGAATCGCTTTCTTGAAGTCATAACCCAGCATCTCAATCGGGTTGAGGTCAGGACTCTGACTGGGCCACTCCAGAAGGCGTATTTTCTTCTGTTTAAGCCATTCTGTTGTTGATTTACTTCTATGCTTTGGGTAGTTGTCCTGTTTCAACACCCATCTTCTGTTGAGCTTCAGCTGGTGGACAGATGGCCTTAAGTTCTCCTGTAAAATGTCTTGATAAACTTCGGAATTCATTTTTACTTTGATGATAGCAATCCGTACAGGCCCTGACTCAGCAAAGCAGCCCCAAACCATGATGCCCTCACCACCATACTTCACAGTTGGGATGAGGTTTTGATGTTGGTGTGCTTTGCCTCTTTTTCTCCACACATAGTGTTGTGTGTTTCTTCCAAACAACTCAACTTTGGTTTCATCTGTCCACAGAATATTTTACCAGTACTGCTGTGGAATATCCAAGTGCTCTTGTGCAAACTGTAAACGTGCAGCAATGGTTTTTTTGGACAGCAGTGGCTTCCTCTGTGGTATCCTCCCATTAAATCCATTCTTGTTTAGTGTTTTACGTATCGTAGATTCGCTAACAGGGATGTTAGCATATGCCAGAGACTTTTGTAACTCTTTAGCTGACACTCTAGGATTCTTCTTCACCTTATTGAGCATTCTGCGCTGTGCTCTTGCAGTCATCTTTACAGGGCGGGCACTCCTCACGAGAGTAGCAGCAGTGCTGAACTTTCTCCATTTATAGACAATTTGTCTTACCTTGGTGTGTTTGCCTGTATTCCCTCCCGATTCTCTTTACTGGTGTTGGTGTCCAGGCTTTTTTCGTTTTTGTTTTTTGATGTGGGGGTGTGTAATCTATATAAAGAGGTGATGAAAGTGATTCATATCGATTTGTTGTGGGGACATTGTATTGATTAACATGCCCCCTCTTGTTAATATCGTGTGATGCTTGTGGTTGTATGGATTTATTATTATACTCATTACTGGTACCTTCCTCTATACTTGTATTTTGGATATCATTGATGTTAGAGTTTTTATATATGATATCTTTCTCTAGTACGTCCAAATTTCTACAGATACTCTGTTGCCATTTGTGTACTTGTTCTGTATTGGGAAGTTGGTCTACTGTTTTCTTTAAATCAATCATCTGTTCTGAAATATCTACTAAAATTTGTGCGCGTCTGCTAATAATCATGTGTATCAAACTAATTGACTGTGCTTTAAGGAACGTGTCCCAGTCTTTTTTAAATGTGTCATTTATTAAATCTGTAGCCAGTGTCTTAGTTAGTGTTAACCCTTTAGGGATAAGGCCACTCTGTACATATTGATTCAGGGCTCTTATTTCCCATTTATTACGCAGTTGCTTCTGTAGTAATTTCTCTAAACTGCCAAACGTTTCATCAATATTTTTTCCAGAATTATCACAATTCTCTACAGATGTGTTGAAATTGTACATATCGATCATCTTGTATTTGGTATCCATGTGTTGCCAGATATCCATGATGGATCAGTGGGAGCTCAACCAATGGGAGAGTACAAATCGAGAATAAAAAAGGATGGTGGCTCTCTCACTGTTCCACTTTTGGAAGGTGCACTGCCCCACAGTACTCCCAAATGCTGGTATATGAAAATTGGGTTGGAAACTTTGATAGGGGGTCACTCAATATCAGGCATACACATGGTTGTTTAGTATCCACAACAATAAAGTTTACTAAGCATAAAACATAAAATATCACATACAGATTATAACATATCATAAAAGGCTAAAAATGCAAAAATACAAAAATACCGCACTAGTTAGAATGATGTCCCAATGCCCACAATTCGATGTGGGAGGGGTGACAATGACCCGAAGGGTAAATGAATCCAGTGCATATCAAATTGGTATCAGTTAAATAAAGCTGGATCTCAGAGTCATAGGTTCATATGTGCTCACATGGGATTTAGATAACAAAGGGTAAATGCTGTTGTATTGTTTGATTTTACGTTACCAAGTCTTCATCTGGTGTTGCCAATAGTTGGCGTAGTATTCGTACTCGTCCGGTCAGACGTATGGGTGAGATCTCCTGCTCCTACGGATACGATGCAGCGATATAGCAGAGTTCGCCGCTGTGACCTGCCAGCACGTCCCACGTGGTTCACTGCTCGGTCATGTGATTTCACAGTCTTTGGGCGGAGATTCAAATCACCTGTAAGTGAAGTTCATAAATTCGGATGTTGCTAATATCCTCGATACTACAATATGCGATTTGCAATATGTAGTTTGGAGCGCTCGTTTTTGATGATCCCTCACTGTTGTTACAAAATGCATTTCGGGGTAAAGCGACCCCTTCCTCAGTGGTTTGAACAGTGATGGTCTAGTGTCCTCTTTTATATGCTGTCCATGATCGGGCAATGCATGTTGGGGCAGTGAGGGATATCTTGAAAACACAGATACCGGTTCCAAAAGTTGGAACCCACGTTTTTTTCTCCCAAGGTGTATATAACAATTACAAGATTGATGTTCTTTTTCTGTCCATTACTAATATTCATAGCGGTATAAAATAAAACCGGACAAAACATGTATAAATAACATATAGACCTTAAAAACAATGTAAAACTGAAAAAAACGCATGTGCGATTTATCTGCGTTTTCAATGCGTTTTTTCTGAAAATAGTTAAAATGGATCAGTATGGTAAAACTGGATACATATTCAATATGTTAAAAGCATTGTATAAAACTATATTCTATTGTACACACACAGCCATGTCAAAATGCTAAAAATTTGACTATATATTGGGTATAGGTGAACGCAAATGCAATTCCCTGCATCCTCAATGAAATTCTTCACAATCAATTTATTCGAATAAGGTGGGGTGCAGGAGACTATCTTCGATATTTCTAGGAGAGTGTGGAGACATGATGTCTCCTGCACCCCACCTTATTCGAATAAATTGATTGTGAAGAATTTCATTGAGGATGCAGTGGAATCGCATTTGTATTGGAAACCATGCTCTCCTGGGCCAGAATGGAGTAATTAGGATAATTTGGGCTTTCTCTTCCAAGATCTTGGTAATGACCTTCGGTATCAGAGGAAATGGTGGGAACGCATAAAGAATTTCATGAGGCCAGGATGTTGACAAGGCGTCCACTTTCAGGGGTCGATCTAGAGGGGACAGGGAGAAAAAGTCTGTGACTTGCCTGTTTTTTCTTGTGGCAAATAGATCGATCTTTGGAGTGCCCCACCTGGCACAAATCTGACTCCATTCTCCTGGCTTTAGTTGATCCCTGCTCAGGAAGTCCGCCACTTGATTTTCTCTTTCTCTTACGTGGGTTGCCAATAAAGAGCGTAGATTTTTCTCGCCTCAATTTAGGATCTTTCCCGTCACTGAAGATAGGGAGCAGATTCTTGTTCCTCCCTGTTTGTTCAGGTAGGCCACTGTGGTGGAATTGTCCGAGAGGATTTTTACATTTCTCAGATGGATAGAGGGAGAAAAGGCTTTTACGGCTTCCCAGACCGCACTTAATTCCCTCATGTTTGACGAAGCTTGTTGTAGCTCTGTTCTCCATAGGCCCTGCTTCACCTTCCCCTCCATGTGGGCTCCCCAACCCTGTTGACTGTCATCTATTGTGATGACTACCTGGTCTGCCTGTCTCCATTCCACCCCCCGGGATAGATTTGACTGGATTTTCCACCAGGATAAGGTCATCTTTTGATATGATGGAATCCTTATTATTTTGTTTAGGGATGTCTGCTTTTTGTCCCAGTTCTTTAGAAGAAAGGCTTGAAGCGTTCTTGAGTGGTGCTGGGCCCATTTTACTGTCTGGATTGTTGACGTCATGAGTCCCAAGATTATCATTATATCCCTGAAGGAGGCAACCTTTTGTCGTTGAAAATTCCTGATGCTGGAAATTAAACTCTGTTGTAAAAAAACTCCAGCAGAACTCCCAATTTTATTTTTTTCTATGAGGGGAGGAGACACGACTCCTGTTGGTTTATTAACCAACCTAGGTCGGCCAGGGTTATAAGGATTGTCTGGAGGTGACGCAGAAGAAGGTTCTCTGATGGGGCTGTGATTAAAAAATCGTCCAGGTACAGGACAAATAAAATTCTTGGTGAATAATCTTGGGGCTGAGCTGAGGCCAAACGGTAGAACTTGGAATTGATAGTGGCATAGAGACCCCTGGAACCATACCGTTTCCTTAGAAACTTCTGGTCTCTCTTCCGGATTGGTGGAATGTGATAGTAGGCATCCGCCAGGTCTACTGTTATCATATAACAATTTTTTGGAAGCAGATTGACAATGGATTTTACGGTCTCCATTTTGAATTTCGTCTTCAATAGCGTCTTCAAATTTATTATCGCCCTGAAAGTACCATTTGGTTTTCTTACCAGAAAGATAGGTGAATAGAATCCCTTTTTCTGCTCTTCTACTGGTACTGGAATGATGACTCTCTTCTCTAACAGGAACAATATTTGCTGATCCATTGCTTACTGATTTTTGCCTTTCAATTTTGAGTTTTCCATGTAACGGTCTGGGAAAAGACAGGTGAATTCCAGACTGTAACCTTCTTTTATCATAGCCAGCACCCAAGGGGAGGCCTGAATATTCTCCCAGGCTGAGTAAAAGAGATTGAGCCTTCCCCCTACTGCTCCTCTGCCTTCATTGGGTAGTGGGGCGAGAAGACTTTTTGGGGTTATACAGGAATCCTTTCCCCTTTCCTCTGGATGTTTGCCAAGATGATCCTGATTCTTTTTTCTTTTGATCAGGCCTACCACGTCTTTGGGGCCGAAAGGATCGTCTCTGGTGATAAAACTTCAATTCGGTGGGAAAGCCTTTTTTCCTATCTGATGCTTTCTCTAAAATATTGTCAAGCGCTCAGCCAAACACTCTATCCCCTTCGCAAGGCAAGGCACATAGTTTCTTTTCTGATGCTGTATCCCCCGACCAGGTTCTCAACCAAATTGCTCTATGTGAAGCATTGGACAGGGCGGCTGTTCTGGCTGATAATTTTACTAGGTCAGCGGAAGCGTCTGCAATAAAGTTTGCGGCCTGTTTAAACATAGGGATTGAGGCTAGAATATCTTCTCTTGGAGTACCAGACTCGATGTGCTCCTCCAACTGTCCTAACCACAAGGACAGGGTCCTAGCTGTGTAGGTTGCCGAGATTCCAGGTCTAAATACTGCGGTGGAGGATTCCCAAGTTTTTTTAAGCAGATTCTTATATTTTTTATCCATGGGATCTTTGAGTAAACCCAGATCCTCAAAGGGTAATGCAGATTTTTTCGAAATTCTTGCTACTGTTGCGTCTACCCTAGGAGTCTTGTCCCATGTGACCGAATCTTCCTCCGCAAAAGGGTATTTTCTCTTAAATATTTTAGATGCTAACTGTCTTCTGTCAGGTTCTTTCCACTCATTATGAATTTATGCTCTTATATTGTTGTGGACTGGAAAAACTCGCTTTTTTCTGTCTCCCAAGCCTGCAAACATCTGATCTTGTACTGTAAGCGGCTCTTTTGTTTCTTCCAAGTTAATTGTGGCTCGGATAGTTTTGAGCAAGTAATCTGTCTCTTCAATTGAACAAAGAGGTTTCCTATATATGTCCTCAGAAATAGATGAGTCTGAGTCGGATGTAATTCTCCCTCATCTACGTCCGAGTCTTGTTCCATAACAGAGGTACTCGATGTAGAGGGTCTGGACGGGATTGTAGATAACTTTGCCTCTACAGCAGCCCCGACTTCCTCTTTAATCATGGTTCTTTGACTTTCAACCAGGGAAGGGGATTCTTCAGAGACCACCTTGTCACAATACTTCTGACATAGAGGCTTCTTATAGGAGCTAGAAAGCGCCTTTTTGCAGATGGCACATTTCTTTTTGAGGGACGGTTCCCTTTTTGAGACATCTCTCCCCTAGGAGACATAACTCTCCGGATAGTGCCCACACGATCAAACAGTTCATCAACTGTTGCAGCGTAGGAGTTATATACCTACTCAGCTGTGAGTGTGGCCAACGATATGTGGGTAAAACCCGGAGGGAACTGCGCAAAAGGATGGGCGAGCACTTGGGAGATATCCGTAGAGGAAGGGACACGCCGGTAGCCCGACATGTCCTTTCTCTACACGGTGGCCGGACCTCTGCCATAAAGTTTATGGGAATTGAACGAGTGAATAAGCCATTTCGTGGGGGTGATTGGGATAGACGGATCCTACAGCGCGAATGCTGGTGGATCTTTAAACTTAATACATCCCACCCCCATGGCCTTAACGAACAGCTACACTTTGGCTGCTATATATGATTTTCCTTTACTATATGTGGCATCTGTCAGGCATGCCAATCCTGTGCACTGTTCCATTCATGTTGTCCTATCTGCTTGCGATATTATGTCCTCTTGTTTGGCAGCCCATTTCTTCTTTTTTCCAGGTCAGTTAGGACGTTAGCCCACCAAAATGTCCCACTCTGTCACATAATTAAGGGGTGAATATCTCCCCTCTGGGGGACGATCGGTGTAGTAGCCACTAGGTCATAAACTTATTGTCCTTGCTCAGCTCCACCCCCCTTATCTGTAGGTTATGCTACAATCGGCGCCTGGCTTTTGGGGCGGTTCGAGGGACCTAAGTTCACTCCCCCCCTCTTAGCTGCGCCCATCGGGAGGCCTGGTAGGGGTGCCGACGCAGTTGCGTCACAATGAGTGCCTCCCCCCAGGCTTAAATGTGCCCTGTGGGAACGCCGCTCCCCCGTCTGGCCCGATCATGTGACATGGTCCGGTCACGTGGGACGACGTCATACTCGGCGCAGACGCACTGACCAGCGTCTCTCCCCTCTTCTCTACTGAAATACAACGCGCCAATGCACACAAGCTAGGCGTGCAACTTAGGACGGACGTGGTGAATCTCCATGCCGTCAACTCTGGACATTGGCCGACACCACTCCAGCAGTTATGTGATTACCTACTCACATCTACCACTTTGTAGGCAGCATGGGTACTTAGACTTAGTTATTCAATTGTATTGTCTTTCTGTCTATGTTCTTCTTTTTTCAGGTATACCATTTACATGCCTCACACTGTCAAGAGTCTTTTTCTATGTGGAGTTACTCCCTTTGAATAAATACCCCCATATGTTTGCTTCACTGGGTTACTTATTACAGTGGCATTATATAGACTGACAGGAGCCTTAAGCCCCGTGTCCCCTGATGACTTTTGGGGCCTCTGGTTTAAATTTAAATGCACTGAAGATATGTTATACTAAGAAACGCGTCGGGACACGCTGACATATCATACACACATTCCGTGTGTTTACTTTATTTAGGGTCCTTGAGACCTGTTTTAACTCAGAATCTCTTCCGGCCTTGATACCTAGCATCACGCCCCTAGCCACCCTTTGACAGGGTTACCTAGGGTCTCCATATCAGGGCTAGGTTCCGGACGGGGCCACCCCTTGCGGGGCACGGACCCCGTGTTAGGTCACCAGGGCCAGGATAGGTCAAGTAGGGAGGCACTAGGGTTAGTTTCTTATAGAGGCTACTCTAGTGCCTGGCCGTCTGGACACCTCGGATGTCTGTATCCATCTGATGGAGTACCTACCTGCTCCATGTGACCTCCTCCTGCAGTAACCCACTACACGCGGTTATCCAAGTGAGGCCTCCTTTAGATCTGGTAAGACCTTTCCATTTCTGAATTACCTGTCTTCCTACCGTCTTACCCTAGACACTAGGAATCACTTGCGTCCTCCATCTTGGGCCCTCGTGTCGTTTATCACAGGCCTAGGGAGGACGGCACCTGGACGTGTACCTAATCCTTTAAACACTTGGCACTTCTCTCCAGGGGCATTGTCTGTCTTTTTTGTATTTTTGTTTGTAAGGGGTCTTTTACTCCCTCCTGGGAGAACAGACATATTAAAAGTTATATTTTAAATTGTTACTGTTCCCCTTCGTTTCATATATTCTACGCCCTGAGCGGTACCCAGGTGTACTGCCTCCGCAGCTACATATCCTGGGAAGACACTTATTTTGTTATCATTTAGTCCAAGGGACATGGCAGGTTTTCTTACTGCCGGCCTGGATAGGGAGACGTGGCTAACAGAGGCTAAAACAATATTCTCTGATCAATCATTTACCCAAAAAAAATATACCCCTACACTCAACGGGGCTTTTTCAGAACTCACTCGCATTTACAAGGAACATATCAGTTCCTGGTGGGAGTTGCAAGGGCTAGAACACTACATCAAACAAGGTATAGTGCCCCGGGGCCTTCGTATTTCCCTCGCACCAGCATATCGTATCAGGAATCCAGAACTCTTGGTGAAGTGGGAAAAAGAAGCAACCAGCAGCTCCCTCAGGTTTATGCAACTTCTTATAGACGAAGAAAGGGCCATACTTGCTCGGTTAGACACTAATCTATCGGAACAGATAGAGATTGTCAAGAAATTCCACTCTGACACAGAATTTAACATCAAGGAGAGCCAATTACAAAACACAATAGAACGCTACCAGTACCATCTTAAGGAGCGTAAGCACAAGCAGTTTACTAGGGACCTACAGGATTTTAAGGATAACAAGGTCTACTTGTTTCTTACAAATCAAGGGACGTCCCAAAAAACTGATCTGTCTTCCACTGACACGGAGGCCTCGGACACTGAGAGGGATAGATACCCTAGGAATAGAGGTCAAGGTAGGGGTGGTTACAGAGGCAGGAGACGTGGGGGAGGCAGGTACAACACGGGCCAATTTTCTAATCAACCACAATGTCCCCCCTCCACCCAGCCGTCCCCCTCCACTCAGCCCTCTTCTTCCTCCTCGTCCTCTTTTTTAGAACAAGGGACACACTATCCCTTGCGCAACCGGAACCCCACGCTATACAATGCGTAATACCCGAGGATGACAGGCTTGTCATCAATCTGTCCTCCCGCTCCCTGACGATTAAAGAGAATAGTCTCCTGAGAAAGGGACTCTCCTTTGTTCCGACCCAAAAGTATGACACCTTCCGTTGGGTCAAGGATCTCCACCTGTTTGCCCGGAAGCTTAAGTGGCACAAGCACTTTAAAATGAAGGACCATAAAGAAAGTCGCGACCTGGGCATCCCGGTGGAGATCCTTGACGACGTCCACCTTTTATTTAGTCTGGACACGGTACCTACTGATTCGGAGGGGAGAGGTCCCTTTACGAATCTTAAAAAGAAGAGTACCAAAATGCCCCCAGCTGGGGAGGTTTCTTGTATAGATGTTTTCATCAAGCAAACAATATCCGAACTCCGCTCTCTTGAACCTACCACTATCCGGTTCAACTGCAGCAGAGAAGATAGGGACATCATCAGTTCACTTGAGGGTGATAATAAAATAGTCATCAAACCCTCCGACAAGGGAGGGAATATTGTCCTTTTGGACACTGCAGCATATAAATTGATGTGTCTAGCCATCTTGGATGACAAAGAGGGCTATGAAATCATACAGCACAACCCCACGCTGCGGTTCCAGGGCGAACTATGTGCAATACTTGCTGATGCCAAGACTGCCCAACTGATCAATGGAGACGAATTTGAATTTCTGTATCCCCCCCATCCGTTGACAGCAACATTTTATTGTCTTCCTAAAGTCCACAAGGACACCACACCGATGAGGGGATGTCCCATTGTGTCAGGAGTGGGCAGTCTTTCGCAAAATGTGGGCATCTATATTGACCGCCTCCTCTGTCCTTTTGTACAAGCGTTGCCCTCCTATATAAGGGATACTGGGGACTTGTTAACTAAACTGGAGCATATTTGCATAGAACCCGACTGGCTCTTGGCGTCGATTGACGTCGAGGCATTATACTCCTCCATTCCCCATGATAAGGGCCTAGCAGCGGCAGCACACTTCTTAAGAGCAAGAGGGTGCAAGCACTCAGCACATAGTAATTTCGTCTTGGAACTCCTGCAGTTTGTTCTAACTAAGAATTTTTTCCTTTTCGACGGCCGATGGTACCACCAGCTCAGGGGCACGGCGATGGGCAGTTCATGCGCCCCGTCGTATGCCAACCTGCTCCTGGGCTGGTGGGAGGAGACAGTGGTGTTCGGAGACACACCCTGTGAATCTGTCGAACACGTTGCCCTTTGGTCCCGCTACATAGATGACATTTTTGTCCTGTGGAGCGGGACCGAAGGGCAGTTTGATGGCTTCATCCAGGAGTTGAACACCAACTATATCGGACTTAAGTTCACCTCTTCCATCACGAGGGATAACCTCCCCTTCTTAGACATTGCCATCTCTAGGGATGATGTGGGCGGGCTGAAAACTACGATATATCGTAAACCAACGGCAACAAATTCACTTTTGAGGTGGGATAGTTGCCACCCCACGCCACTTAAACGGGGTATTCCCTATGGACAATACATTCGTCTTAGACGTAATTGTTCGGAATTGAGCGAATTTAAACAGCAAGCGTCGACCATGAGAGCTAGATTTTTAGAACGGGGTTATCCAGACAAAATATTAAAACTAGCATATCAAAAGGCTCTGGCACGTAGTAGAACTACTCTCCTTCATCCCGCAAAACGTTCCAGCATAGACCCAACAAAAATAATTAGACTTATTGGCACCTTTGACTCGGCCGCAACCCAAGTGAAAGACATCCTGGGTCGCAATTGGGAGACCCTTTTGATGGACCCGGATCTAGCCGAGATCCTGAGCCCGCACCCCTCTATAACATTCAGAAGGGGGACCAACCTAAGGGACAAATTAGTACACAGCCATTTTAGTCCCGCTGTGACCCAAGGGACATGGCTGGACAAAAACACCACGGGCTGCTACAAGTGCGGCCACTGTAGTTTCTGTGAATGGTTGGTCAAGGGCAGATCCTTTGCGGCGAACCCTTCGGATAGTGCCCACACGATCAAACAGTTCATCAACTGTCGCAGCGTAGGAGTTATATACCTACTCAGCTGTGAGTGTGGCCAACGATATGTGGGTAAAACCCGGAGGGAACTGCGCAAAAGGATGGGCGAGCACTTGGGAGATATCCATAGAGGAAGGGACACGCCGGTAGCCCGACATGTCCTTTCTCTACACGGTGGCCGGACCTCTGCCATAAAGTTTATGGGAATTGAACGAGTGAATAAGCCATTTCGTGGGGGTGATTGGGATAGACGGATCCTACAGCGCGAATGCTGGTGGATCTTTAAATTTAATACATCCCACCCCCATGGCCTTAACGAACAGCTACACTTTGGCTGCTATATATGATTTTCCTTTACTATATGTGGCATCTGTCAGGCATGCCAATCCTGTGCACTGTTCCATTCATGTTGTCCTATCTGCTTGCGATATTATGTCCTCTTGTTTGGCAGCCCATTTCTTCTTTTTTCCAGGTCAGTTAGGACGTTAGCCCACCAAAATGTCCCACTCTGTCACATAATTAAGGGGTGAATATCTCCCCTCTGGGGGACGATCGGTGTAGTAGCCACTAGGTCATAAACTTATTGTCCTTGCTCAGCTCCACCCCCCTTATCTGTAGGTTATGCTACAATCGGCGCCTGGCTTTTGGGGCGGTTCGAGGGACCTAAGTTCACTCCCCCCCTCTTAGCTGCGCCCATCGGGCGGCCTGGTAGGGGTGCCGACGCAGTTGCGTCACAATGAGTGCCTCCCCCCAGGCTTAACCCGATCTCGCCGTGTCTTTTGACGCATGCGCCCTGTGGGAACGCCGCTCCCCCGTCTGGCCCGATCATGTGACATGGTCCGGTCACGTGGGACGACGTCATACTCGGCGCAGGCGCACTGACCGGCGTCTCTCCCCTCTTCTCTACTGAAATACAACGCGCCAATGCACACAAGCTAGGCGTGCAACTTAGGACGGACGTGGCGAATCTCCATGCCGCCAACTCTGGACATTGGCCGACACCACTCCAGCAGTTATGTGAGTACCTACTCACATCTACCACTTTGTAGGCAGCATGGGTACTTAGACTTAGTTATTCAATTGTATTGTCTTTCTGTCTATGTTCTTCTTTTTTCAGGTATACCATTTACATGCCTCACACTGTCAAGAGTCTTTTTCTATGTGGAGTTACTCCCTTTGAATAAATACCCCCATATGTTTGCTTCACTGGGTTACTTATTACAGTGGCATTATATAGACTGACAGGAGCCTTAAGCCCCGTGTCCCCTGATGACTTTTGGGGCCTCTGGTTTAAATTTAAATGCACTGAAGATATGTTATACTAAGAAACGCGTCGGGACACGCTGACATATCATACACACATTCCGTGTGTTTACTTTATTTAGGGTCCTTGAGACCTGTTTTAACTCAGAATCTCTTCCGGCCTTGATACCTAGCATCACGCCCCTAGCCACCCTTTGACAGGGTTACCTAGGGTCTCCGTATCAGGGCTAGGTTCTGGACGGGGCCACCTCTTGCGGGGCACGGACCCCGTGTTAGGTCACCAGGGCCAGGATAGGTCAAGTAGGGAGGCACTAGGGTTAGTTTCTTATAAAGGCTACTCTAGTGCCTGGCCGTCTGGACACCTCGGATGTCTGTATCCATCTGATGGAGTACCTACCTGCTCCATGTGACCTCCTCCTGCAGTAACCCACTACACGCGGTTATCCAAGTGAGGCCTCCTTTAGATCTGGTAAGACCTTTCCATTTCTGAATTACCTGTCTTCCTACCGTCTTACCCTAGACACTAGGAATCACTTGCGTCCTCCATCTTGGGCCCTCGTGTCGTTTATCACAGGCCTAGGGAGGACGGCACCTGGACGTGTGCCTAACCATATACACTTGGCACTTCTCTCCAGGGGCATTGTCTGTCTTTTTTGTATTTTTGTT
Organism: Bufo bufo; assembly: GCF_905171765.1. Taxonomy (NCBI): domain Eukaryota; kingdom Metazoa; phylum Chordata; class Amphibia; order Anura; family Bufonidae; genus Bufo; species Bufo bufo. Next base: position 359,522,850 of record NC_053391.1, on the reverse strand, counting down.
TGTAGGGGGTCTTTTACTCCCTCCTGGGAGAACAGACATATTAAAAGTTATATTTTAAATTGTTACTGCTCCCCTTCGTTTCATAGAGACATAATCCAGAAAAAGTTTTTTAGTTTTTTTGGGGAACCGCCACCAAAGACAAACCAGGTTGCTGTAGCAACAGAAAAAAACACCAAAAGTGCCTTCAAAAACCTTAATAAAACTACATAGGGAGGAGGCTTACCGGGCTTGAGGGCCCGGGAGTATCTGTGGGTTTTCTGGGGGACTCAGAATCAGCCTGCAGGGACATGCTTATGCCAGGGGAGCGCATAGTCAGCTGCATGAGGACGCCGGCAGCCCGCGCTGCTATACTTCCTGTTCTGGCGAGTGATGTCACTGCCTCGCCCCCGTGCGCTGCCCCGTTCTCAACTATACACCAGTACGACACACGGGGAGTCTCGTGGGAGCGTTCCCAGGCCCAGGAATGCTCCCTCTTGCCCACAGATCCACCGGTCCCTACCTGGGACGCGGGATGAAAAGCCCGGGGTGACCGGCATCTGACAGATTTACACCTAGAGGAGGGAGGAACAATCATTACTGTGTCCCGCGACCCCTCCTCCTGCAACGGCCCTCTGGCAGAGCCGGGATTACAAACTGAAAGGCCGTGCAAGCTGCTGATCAACGATCCCGACCTTCTGAGGGACAGGAAACAACTGGAGAGGTAAGAGGGAGGGGGGCCTTGATTTGCTGATCTCACTATTGTTTCCTGTCCCTGAGAAGGCGGGCTAACCTCCTGGTGGTGCCGTTGTGAAGGCGTGGGGAAAAGTATACTATTGGTAAATAACATCCCTGCCTCAATCAGGTTTTTGGGGGGGCAACTGGTAAATCACACCAGTAGAAATTATTTGTTTCAATAGCGTTTGGCACTCTGTGTGGATGCAGGCTCACAGCAGAACCGCACACAACTGCTGCACAATACAATTGCACTATAATATACTTACTATGTTAGAAAGTATATTATAAGTATATTACACCCCTCAGCACACCTTCTATACCAGTCCTTAAAAGGACTTTTGTGGCCCTATTACCTAGCAATTTGTGTCCCTATCAGTCTCCACACAGCAAACTCTCCCTACACTGGCAAAAGACTGAATGTAAAATGGCACCCAGATAAGGTTTATTTATAAGGTAGGGGGTATGTCCATGTGCTGAAACGTCTCAATTGGCTGTCCTGTACCACCTGATGAATGTGTCATGGTTCAAAGTTCTTCACAATGTAAAAAAAATATGGCGGACGCGAATATTGCCATGTGTTCGCATGTTCATCGAATCCCGAACGCGCATAGTTCGCCACGAAACGACCGCCGGGCGAACCGCAAGGCCATCTCTATTGCTGGGAAAACTTGGCATGCAGTTATGTCTCAAGCAGCTATGAAAGGTGTGGTTTCAGTAGACACAGGGTCTTGTCACAAGAGGGCACAAAAGTGCTTTACCCACTACCCTACAAAACGATTCTCAGAGGCTACTTTTGGGTAGTCTACATTTAGATGTGTGAATACTGACTCCAAGACATGCCTCTCTAACTCACTCAAAGACATTTTGCCCAGCTGACAGACTTTCAGAGGGGGCAAATCATTGGACTGAGAGAAGCTGGCAAGCATGAGCAGCTCCCCCAGTTTTGTTGTCAACCATCAAGACACAGGTGGCACCTTCATTACACAGTCCTGTTTCTGCCCTGACCATTTCCAGGCACTTAGCAGAAGGAAATTTCGTTTCAGGACACCAATTATGTGCCCTGCCATTGACAGCCTTTGTTTGCAGTTGTGTTGTGGACATAACAATAAATCTGAATTGCTATGTACTAGAACCATATTGTCTTAGAGAGGTTTTCCAGGAATTAAGAAAATTAAAACACTTAAATTTTACATTATTATAAATATATTCCCAAATACCTTTCATTAGCTATAATGGTTTGTTTTGTCTAGGAACCAATCATTAGAAATAAAATGGCCTCCATCGTATTAGTACACAGAAAACCTGTCCTAATCACACAGTAGGACAAGTTACTTCACGTCTCATCCGTCTCTCTGCTCTACTTGTCAGGGATTATGATCCTGAATATAGCTGACTGGCATACACCACCACACCGGCCATTTTATTTCAACTCATGATTGCTCCCCAGATAAAATGAGCCATTATAAATAATGAAAGGTATTTAGAAATATATTTAGAATACGCATGATGACACGGCTTTGCATGGGTATATTTCGACTATCTCATTTACTGTTTGTGTGTTTTGCATTCCATCATAATTCAACTCTATAGGCAGCATAATGGTTCCGTGCTGGTTTCCGTTATGCAGGACTGGACTCCTGCATAATGGAAACCAGGACGGATCCATTATGCTGCCAATAGAATTGTGTGGGGCAGGGCAGTGTGAGGGGGGTCACTGTTAAGGGGATAGGCCACTGTGGAGTTTACAGTTAAGAGGGCGGGGTGCTGTGGAGGTCACTGTTAAGGGGTAGATGTCACGACCATGGTAATGGCCGTGACTCCTGAACCGCATGCAGTTGCCTGTGGTCTGGGGTTGTTGTCAATCACAGATGAGGGCTGAAGTATGTTGCCTCACCTGTGGTTGCCACTGGCAACATTAGGTATGTGGCAGTAGAGCAGTTGGAGCTGGTAGCTAGGCTGCTCGCTGTCATTGCATGTGGTTGCACCTGGCAACCTGTCTTTGTAGGTGTGCCTTTTTATAGGTTTGGTGTGCACGAGGTTTGTGTGTGTGCACTGACATTTTCCCTTCACTTGTGGCTGCCCGAGGCAACGTGTTATTGTGTACAGTACATGTGGTGGCAGTGACTCCCAGGACACGGTTGCCACGCATGTCGTTGCCTGCGGTAACAGCTGCAGTGTAATTGTGTGCGTATTTCCCTTTAAGTTGCGATCTTCCCTTCCCTGGTGTGAGAAGGGTTAATTCCCTTCCTAGACTGTGAGCACAGGGTGTGTCTGTGTGGATGTGGCTACTTGGGCCTATATAGCCTCTGCTGAGAGCAGTAGTCAGAGGGGTACTTCAGCCATGGTCTGCTGGAGTCATCCTCCTACCTAATACCATCTGCCAGTGAGGGCCACCCTTGTGGTCATAGCAAATGTTATGTTATGTTTAGTCGATGTTGTTTTCCTTTTGTTATTTAATGCAGCTATGCATCTGGGTTCCTGTCTGTATGTGTGTTGGCTGTGTCCTTTTAAGTATGGTGTGGATGTCAGCGTGTCAGCACAGGGATCCAGTCAGCAAGGCTGTGGCAGGTAGGTGGAACTAGTGCAGTTCGCCTGCCATATCCATAGGTCTTTTCCTTGCAGCTTGGCCAGTGAGACTCCTGTTCCTCCGTGTCCAGGAGGAACGGGCTGTCTACCCAGCTCCTAGCTCAGGGATCGGCGGAGGGTCAGTAGGGATCCGAGGTTCCTGAGCATGAGCCCTCCTACCTTCAAGGTCGGCTCATGCAGCTAGGAGTCAGGGTCAGATTAGGGAAGCTCTAGGAGGTGACCTGCTCCCTATTTCTGTCGTCCTGGCCGAGCAGCCACTAACATCTTCTGGCATCGCATGGCTGAGGGTTTCCCCCATCCTCAGCTGTGACAGTAGATCACTTTGGGGGGTCACTTTTAAGGGTGGTGGGCAGCTGTGGAGGTCTTTGTTAGTTGAGCAGTTGCTGTGTTGTGGAGGTCACTGTTAAAGGGGTGGGCTGCTGTGAGATCAAAGTTAAGGGGGTAAGCTGCTGTGGAGATCACATTTTAAGAAGGCGAGGCACTGTGGGGGGTCAGTGTTAACGGGTGGGGGGCTGCTCTCTTAAATATATTTGTTTCTGTCTGTCTGGACGTCTGTCTGGATGTCTGGCTGTGCTTTATGCGCGACCAAACAACTTGACCGATCTTTACCAAATTTGGCTTACAGGTACATCAGGTGTCTGTGAAGGTTTCAGCTCTCTAGGACGTACCGTTCCTGAGATAGTCCCAAAAAATTACCGCATTAGCCAATACAAGCCTGCAAGTGTTTCTCTTCATATGCCAACTGGCATTACACATGGTCACATGTCCCTTATCAGCCAATAGAAGCTCACAGGTCCTATTTCAGGTTTTCATAACAACTGATCACAGGTTTTAGCAGTTTGCAGGTCCTTAATTATTCAGTCATATGACCTGTTAGGATTAGATACATAACTCAGCAGGCAGTATCACACATGATAGGATTAGATACACAGCTCAGCAGACAGTATCACACAGGATAGGATTAGATACACAGCTCAGCAGACAGTATCACACATGATAGGATTAGATACATAGCTCAGCAGACTGTATCACACAGGATAGGATTAGATACATAGCTTAGCAGACATTATCACGCAGGATAGGATTAGATACATAGCTCAGCAGACAGTATCACACAACATAAGATTAGTTACACAGCTCAGCAGACAGTATCACACAGGCTAGGATTAGATACACAGCTCAGTAGACAGTATCACACAGGATATGTTTAGATACATAGCTCAGCAAACAGTATCACACAGGATAGGATTAGATACACAGCTCAGCAGGCAGTATCACACAGGAAAAGATTAAATACACAGCTTAGCAGACAATATCACCAAACATAAGGTTAGATAAACAGATCAGCAGACAGTATCACACAGGATAGGATTAGACACACAGCTCAGCAGACAGTGGGGTGGGGTGCTGTAGAGGTCACTGTTATGGGGGAAACTGTCGATATCTTTTAATGACACACATAAACATTAAATGAAATAGATGAAATATACCCGTGCAAAGCCAGGTCCTTCTGCTAGTATATATATATAAATTAATTTCTGTCTGTTTTTCTGTTCTTTATGCATGGCCAAACGACTGAACCAATCTGCACCACATTTGGCACATAGGTACATCAGGTGTGCGGGAAGGTTTTAGAACGTGTCTCAGCTCGATGGGATGCACCGTTCCTGAGATATTCACAAAAAATATATTAGCCAATAGGAGCTTGCAGCTTCACTCACATTCTAACTGCCATTCACACAGTCACATGACCCTTATTATCCAATAGAAACGTACAGGTCCTTCAGTCTGGACATACACAGTTACACCAGGTTTCCATAACAACTCATCCATTTTTAATCACTGTTAGAGGTCACTGTTAAGAGGGTGTGGTACTGTGGAGGTCACTGTTAAGGGGCAAGGTGCTAGGGATATCACATTTTAAGGGGTTAGAGTGCTGTGGAAGTCTTAAAATAAGGGGACAGGGTGCTGTTGAGGTCTTATTTTAAGGGGGCAGAGGGTGAGGGTCACTCTTAAAGGGGAGTGGCCCTGTGAAGGTCAATGTTAAAGGGACAGACCGCTGTGGAGGTCACTGCTAAGTGGGCTGAATGCTGTGGAGGTCAGTGTTAAGAGGGCAGGCCACTGTGGGGGAGGGATCACTGTTAAGGGGGCAGACAACTGTGGAGGTCAGTGTTAAGGGGGCATGGTACTGTGGAGGTCAACGTTAAGGGGGCAAGGTGCTGTAGAGATCACTGTTGAGGGGTTGGGCCACTGTGCAGGTCACTGTTAAGGGGGTGGGGTGCTGTACAGGTCACTGTTAAGGAGCCAGGCTCTGTAAAGGTAACTGTTAAGGGGATTGGCCACTGTGCAGGTCACTGTCAAGGGGACTGAGCTCTGTAGAGGTTACTTTTAAGGGTGCTGTAGAGATTACTTTTAAGGGGGCAGAGCATTGTGGGGTGATTGTTAAAGGGGTGTGCCACTTTGTAGATCAGTGCAAAGCGGGGAGGGCACTGTGGAGGTCACTGTTAAGGGGGCGATCCGGTGTGGAGGTAACTATTAAATGGGCAGAGTACTTGGAAGATCACTCTTAACATCTTGGGGACACATGACGTACCGGTACGTCATGATGCCCTGGTACTTAAGGACACATGACGTACCGGTACGTCATATGTATTTCCGATCACCGCCGCGGGTCAATGCCAAAGGGGGTCCTGTGCCCCCCCCCCCCCCGTATCGGCGATCGCTGCGGATTAACCCCTTCTATGCCACTGACCGCGGCATAGAAGGGGTTTGTGCCGGGTGAGTGCATCGAGTAACCGCGCTGCTGTGGCGACTAAAACATCTTTTTTTTAAAAAAAAAATGCTGGTATTGTGTAAAACTTAAGTAAATAAAAAAGTATACATATTAGGTATTGCCACGTCCGTAAGAACCTGCTTTATAAAAATATCACATGACCTAACCCCTCAGGTGAACACCGTACATTTTTAAAATAAAAACGGTGTAAAAAAAGCAATTTTTTGTCACCTTACATCACAAAAAGTGTAATAGCAAGCAATCAAAGGTCATACGCACGCCAAAATAGGACCAATCAAACCATCATCTCATCCCGCAAAAAATGAGACCCTACCTAAGATAATCGCCTAAAAATTGAAAAAACTATGGCTCTCAGAATATGGAGACACTAAAACATGATAATTTTTTGTTTCAAAAATGAAATAACTGTAAAACTTAAATAAATAATAAAAAATATACATAGGTATTGCCACGTCCGTAATAACCTGCTCTATAAAAATATCACATGACCTAACCCCTCAGGTGAATACCGTAAAAAAAAAAAACTGTGTAAAAAATGATTTTTTTTGTCACCTTATTTCACAAAAAGTGCAACACCAAGCGATCAAAAAGTCATACGCACCCTAAAATAGTGCCAATCAAACCGTCATCTCATCCCGAAAAAAATGAGGCCCTACACAAGACAGTCGCCAAAAAAATAAATAAAACTATGGCTTTCAGAATGTGGAGACACTAAAGAATCTTATTTTTTTTTTAAATGCTTTGTTATGTAAAACTGAAACATAATTGGTATTGTCGCGTCCATGACAACCTGCTCTATAAAAATACCACATGATCAAACCTGTCAGATGAATGTTGTAAATAACAAAAAAAATAAAAAACGGTGATAAAACAGCTATTTCTTGTTACCTTGCCTCACAAAAAGTGTGATATAGAGCAACCAAAAATCATATGTACTCTAAAATAGGACCAAATAAACGGCCACCCTATCCAGTAGTTTCCAAAATGGGGTAACTTTTTTGGAGTTTCTACTCTAGGGGTGCATCAGGGGGGCTTCAAATGGGACATGGTGTCAAAAAAACAGTCCAGTAAAAATGCCTTCCAAAAACTGTATGGCATTCCTTTCCTTCTCCACCCTGCCATGTGCCCGTACAGCAGTTTACGACCACATATGGGGTGTTTCTATAAACTACAGAATCAGAGCCATAAATATTGAGTTTTGTTTGGCTGTTAACCCTTGCTTTGTAACTGGAAAAAAAATATTAAAATGGAAAATCTGCCAAAAAAGTGAAATTTTTAAATTTTATCTCTATTTTCCATTCATTCTTGTGGAACACCTAAAGTGTTAACAAAGTTTGTAAAATCAGTTTTGAATACCTTGAAGGGTGTAGTTTCTAAAATGGGGTCAATTTTTTGGAGTTTCTACTCTAGGGGTGCATCAAGGGGGCTTCAAATGGGACATGGTGTCAAAAAACCAGTCCAGCAAAATCTGCCTTCCAAAAACCGTATGGCATTCCTTTCCTTCTGCGCCCTGCCGTGTGCACGTACAGCAGTTTACGACCACATATGGGGTGTTTCTGTAAACTACAGAATCAGAGCCATAAATATTGAGTTTTGTTTGGCTGTTGACCCTTGCTTTGCAACTGGAAAAAAATTATTAAACTGGAAAATCTGCCAAAAAAGTGAAATTTTGAAATGTTATCTCTATTTTCCATTAAATCTTGTGGAACACCTAAAGTGTTAACAAAGTTTGTAAAATCAGTTTTGAATACCTTGAAGGGTGTAGTTTCTAAAATAACCAGTGCCACATTTGCAGTGTAACGTGTGCGCTGAAAAAATGTATCTGTGACATAGTGTCCTTTTCTTGTAGATGGTGTCCGCTGCGGACAGTGACATTAGCGGCACCACATCTCCTGTGCAAAGTGTGCGCATCCAAAAAATATCTGACATACAGTATACTTTGTCAATAGACGGTATCCGCTTCTGACAGTGACATTACCTGGGCCACATCTGCAGTGTAACGTGTGCGCTTCAAAAAAAATTCTATGACCTACAGTGTACTTTTTGCGTAGACGCTGCGGACAGTGACATTACCGGTGGTAACTCTCCTGTATAACGTTTCCTCATCCCAAATACCTGTAACATTCTTTGCAATTTTTCATTAGCCGCTGGATATCTCCTGTGTGACGTTTCCACATCCCAAATACCTTTTTTAATTTTGTTTGTGCATACATTTCCAAATCATACGCTACTGTACGTGTGACAGACTTTCAATCATATAACATTTAATATGAAGAAGGTGAGCAGTAAGGAACGTGGCAGTGGCCGTGATGCTGATGGTGCGCACAAAGGCCGTGGCCCTGAGCGTGGTGAAACTGTGCCTGCTGCCAGAGCACAAGAAAAACAATCATCCACGATACCTAGCTTTATTACCCAGTTTGCAGGGCGGCGCAGGACACCACTCTTGAAGTCAGACCTGTGCGACCAGTTGGTTGCTTGGATTGCAGCTGATAATGCTTCCAGTCGGTTAAGCATCACCCTGTCTTCCACCAAGTCCAGTCTCAGTAACAAAGAGTCTGCTCAACCCAATCCTCACCCTGATCCTCCTTCCTCCCATCATGGAGAGTCTGGTCAAACAAGTGATCCCACACTCGGATATTCCGAGGAGCTCTTTTCAGCACCATTCCTTGATTTGGCCCTCTCGCCAAGCACACTTGAACAGGAACAGATTTTGTGCCCTGATTCCCAAACTCTTGACCATCCACAATCACAAGAAGATGACAGTGGGGAACTGCAATTACTGCTTATTGAGGTGAATGATAATGAGACACAGTTGCCAATAACTCAACGGCAATTACTCTCTCAAGAGGTTGATGAAAAGGATGAGACACAGTTGTCAGTCACTGAGGTAATGGTTTAGGTCAACAAGTCAGGAGGATGAGCAGAGTGAGGAAGTGGAAGAGGAGGTGGTGGACGATGAAGTCTCTGCCCCAACTTGGAAAGGTGGAAAGCCGAGCGAGGACAGCAGTACAGAGGGGGAGGGATCTGCTGCACCGCAACAGGCTGAAAGAGGCAGTGGGGTGGCAAAAGGGAGAAGGTGGGCCACACCAAACAGGCCCGCAACTGTTCCTCGGAGCACCCCCTTGCGGAAATCTCCCTTGCTAAGGGGTATGTGTACTTTTTTGAGGAAAGAGTGGACGACAAAAGAATAGTAGTTTGCAACCTGTGCAGTACCAAAATGAGCCGGGGCGTAAACACTAGCAACCTCACCACCACCCAGCATGATCCGCCACATGGCATCCAAGCAGCGTAATAAGTGGGACATATGCCTGGGTCCACAATCTGTGTTTGCTGGTCACACCACTGCCTCCTCTTCCCCTGTGTTACATGCTGGCCAATCCCCTGTTGAAGGCACAGGCCCAGATGACCTTCGCAAGCACCATCAGCGACCACATCCACTTCCATGTCCCAGCACAGCATCCAAATGTCCTTGCATTTGAACACAAGCACAAATACCCAGCCTCTCACCCACAGGCCATAGCATTAAATGCGCAGCTTTCCAAATTACTGGCCCTGGAAATGTTGCCATTTAGGCTTGTGGACACTGAGGCCTTCCGCAGCCTGATGTTGGCGGCCGTCCCTCGTTACGCAGTCCCCAGCCGCCACTATTTTTCAAGGTTTGCCGTGCCCGCCTTAAACCAACATGTGTCCCATAACATCACACGTCCCGACGCCAAGGACTGCGGGCCCTTATTCCATCAGGGTTTCAGGGTTCCAACCCCCACTTCTCCTCCTCTGCCTCCTTCTCCACTTCCACCTCCGAACTATCCACGTGCAGCACCAGTCAGTCATCAGTCAGTAGCTGGAAGCAGTGTAGCACTGCAGTGGGGAAGTGTCACGAGGGTATCAAGAGCCACGTCTGACTCCGTTATACCCGGGGTCAGGAAGTCGCAGCGGGTGGCTGCGCGCTCTATATCTAAAGATCATGGTGTTTCTTAGTTATTGTTTTCTGTGTTTGCCTTGCTATCCTTTTTGTCTCTCTCAGGGATCCGTAGCTTCTCCTCCTCAGCTGTTTCGTGTCTGCCACTCCCTACCTCCTTATATTCTCCCCTCACACTTCTCTAGTTGCCAGTTATAGAGCTTCCTGCCTGGACATCTATACTGACCCACTGGAGTGGTTAATCCTGGTTGTTGTTCCTGTGTGCTACCCTCCGGATCCCTGTTTGGCTTATTGTTGTCTCCTGTTGTCGCCCACCTGGGAATATATGTTGAGTCTGTGTTGTTTGTCCTCCCCTTGGTGTTTTCCCTTAGAGTTAGTGGTGCGGACTAGTGTTCCCATCGCCCTGTTCACTACCTAGGGCTCAGCTCAGGGAAAGCCAGGGCTTTAGGCACGTGATCGGCGTACGGGTGAGGAACCCGTCTAGGGACGTCAGGGCAGCCAGGTGCCAGCCGCCAGGTGAGTCAGGGGTCACCATCTTCCCTCTCACTTGGGCAGGGCCTTCCTCGTTCCCTCCCTCTGTGTCACGTATGTGATAGCCACGCCGACCGTGATATTATAACTGGCCCTTACTTTTTGAGAAAATTTTTTATTTTTTTTTGTTGTTTTTTTTTCTCTCTCTACTTAGAATCCAATATGGATCCTATTGATGCCTTGGCAGAACAGCTTCAAAGCCTGTCTTTGGAGGTGGCAGGATTGAAGGCGTCTGTTCTCCAACAACAGCAGCAAATGCAGCAGACCGCACCCCCAGCGGTTGCTATGGGTAACCAGGTTGTCACTGAACCCAAGGTTGCTTTTCCCGACAGATTTTCTGGGGGAAGGGACAAATTTGCAACGTTCCGTGAGGCCTGCAAATTATATTTTAAGTTGTGCCCTTACTCCTCAGGTCATGAAGAACAGCGGGTTGGGATTGTCATTTCCCTGCTTCAGGGGGATCCGCAATCCTGGGCGTTCTCGTTACCCCCTGGTTCTCAGGCTCTTCGGTCAGTGGAGGGATTTTTTGGGGCTTTGGGTCTCATATATGATGACCCTGACCGAGTCGCCCTGGCTGAGTCGAAGTTACGGAGACTCCTACAGGGAGATCGGTCAGCAGAGGAATATTGCTCAGAGTTCCGTAGGTGGGCTACGGATACTCAGTGGAACGACCTGGCTCTCAGGAGTCAGTTCTGCTCTGGGTTATCTGAAAGGGTTAAGGATGCACTGGCGCTGTATGAGACCCCCCTTTCCCTTGATGCTGTTATGTCCCTCTCTATCAGATCAGAATAGATAGACGTCTTAGGGAGAGATCGAAAATTCCGGAGCAATTGGTTACCTCTCCCAAGCAACAGTCAGCCTGTACTGACTTAGATGAGCCTATGCAGCTAGGCGGAACTTCTCGTCAGGTTCGTCCTCCCGAGATTCGCCGTAGGGGGGGGGGCTTGTTTTTCTGTGGGGGGAGGGGTCATTTCATTAATGTCTGTCCCTCCTTTCTCAAAAACAAAAGACCGTCGGAAAACTACTAACCCCGGGCTGTGCGGAGGATGTCAGCCGGGGGGTATACGTTTCCTCCATACGAACATCTCAATTTGTGTTACCAGCGGTCATTGTTTTTGGTGTTAAGACGGAGTCTATTTCTGTTTTTCTAGACAGTGGAGCAGGGGTAAACTTGATTGATGCCCATTTTGCCCGCACTATGGGTTTGTCTCTCTGTACGCTGCAGAGACCTATTCCCGTATTCGCTATAGATTCTGCTCCTCTGTCTCAGAGAAACCTCACCCACATTGTTCGTAATTTACACCTTCGGGTAGGGGACCACCATAATGAGTGTCTTTCATGTTACGTTCTGGAGGGCCTTCCCTCTCCGGTGGTATTGGGTCTTCCCTGGTTGGTAGCGCACAATCCAGTGGTGGATTGGCAGGCCAGGGAGATATTGGAGTGGAGTGAGCATTGCAGAGAGAATTGCTTAAATAACAATTGCTTAATCGCCTCCATAGCTTCCCTACCTACATTTATTTCGGACTTTGAGGACGTTTTTTCTGAAAAGGGTTGTCAGAAACTACCACCTCATCGTCCTTATGATTGCCCGGTTAACCTGATTCCCGGGGCAAAATTACCCAAGTCCAGGTTGTATAATCTTTCGGGTCCCGAGAGACAAGCCATGAAAGATTATATCTCCGAGAGTCTGGCTAAGGGACACATCAGACCCTCTTCTTCACCCGTGGCTGCAGGGTTTTTCTTTGTTAAAAAGAAAGATGGGGGCCTGCGTCCTTGCTTAGATTTCCGTGAGTTAAACCAGATAACCATCCGTGACCCATACCCTCTTCCTCTCATTCCTGACCTTTTTAATCAGATTGCGGGTGCTAAGTGGTTCTCCAAACTTGATCTTAGGGGGGCCTACAATCTGATTCGTATCAGGGAAGGGGATGAGTGGAAGACAGCTTTTAACACCCCTGAGGGGCATTATGAAAATCTTGTTATGCCTTTCGGTCTGACCAATGCCCCTGCTGTCTTCCAACATTTCGTTAATGATATTTTTAGTCATCTCATCGGCAGGTTTGTAGTCATATACCTAGATGATATCTTAATTTATTCGGCTGATCTGAAAACACATGAGGTGCATGTCAGGCAAGTACTGCAGGTCCTACGGACGAATAAATTATATGCGAAAATTGAAAAATGTGTCTTCGCTGTTCAGGAATTACAGTTCCTGGGATATCTATTATCTGCTTCAGGTTTCCGCATGGATCCTGGGAAGGTCCAGGCAATTTTAGATTGGGATCTTCCTGAGAACCTTAAAGCCCTACAACGGTTTTTGGGTTTCGCTAATTTCTATAGAAAGTTCATTAAAAATTATTCAGTGATCGTTAAACCCCTTACCGACATGACTAGGAAGGGGACGGATTTTTCCAAATGGTCTGACGCCGCTAAAGATGCATTTTCCTCTCTAAAGGAGAGGTTTACCTCGGCACCTGTTCTAATTCAACCTGATGTCTCCCAGCCTTTTATTGTCGAGGTAGATGCGTCAGAGGTGGGAGTGGGAGCTGTATTGTCTCAGGGTCCGTCTCCTGGCAAATGGCGTCCTTGCGCTTTCTTTTCCAAAAAATTATCTTCTGCAGAGAAGAATTATGATATTGGAAATAGGGAACTGTTGGCGATTAAACTGGCGCTTGAAGAGTGGCGTCACTTCTTAGAGGGAGCAATCCACCCCGTCACGGTGATTACGGATCACAAGAACCTTCTGTACCTAGAATCGGCTAAACGTCTCACCCCTAGACAAGCTAGGTGGTCGCTATTCTTTACCAGATTTAACTTTGTAATCACCTATCGTCCTGGGGCAAAAAATACCAAGGCAGACGCATTATCTCGTAGTTTCCCTGGAGGGGGTAATGTTTGTGATCCGGTACCTATTTTAACAAGAGGAGTGGTTGTCTCTGCTGTACACTCTGTTCTAGAGGGAAAGGTGTTAGAGGCTCAGGGGGACGCCCCGGCCTCTTGCCCCTCAGAGAAATTGTTTGTACCGTTAAACCTGCGTCTTGAATTATTAAAAGAACATCATAATTCGGCACTTGCTGGACACCCGGGTAGTAAAGCAACCTTGGAGCTTTTATCTCGTCGTTTTTGGTGGCCAAGGTTGCGTCAGGATGTAATGGATTTCGTGTCTACTTGCTCTACTTGTGCACGCGCGAAAGTCTCTCATACACGTCCAGCAGGGTCTTTATTGCCACTTTTCATTCCCAATAGGCCATGGACACATCTGTCTATGGATTTCATCACTGACTTACCGTTGTCGGCGGGTAAAACAGTTATCTTGGTAGTAGTAGACAGGTTTAGCAAAATGGTACACTTTATTGCGCTACCCGCACTTCCTAATGCTAAAACTCTCGCTCAGGTGTTTATCAGTGAAATCGTGAAGCTTCACGGGGTCCCTTCCGATGTGGTTTCGGATCGGGGAACCCAGTTTATTTCTAAGTTTTGGAAAGCTTTTTGTTCCTGTTTGGGGGTTCACTTGTCCTTTTCCTCAGCTTTCCATCCTCAGTCGAATGGACAGACTGAGCGTACCAACCAAAACCTAGAAACATATTTAAGGTGTTTTGTGTCTGAAAACCAAGAGTTGTGGTCATCATACTTACCGTTAGCTGAATTTGCCATAAATAATCATTATCAGGAGTCCACTGGCAAGTCACCATTCCTTGGTGCATACGGTTTTCATCCCCAATTTTGTACTTTCAAAGAGGGGGGGTCTTCTGGGGTTCCCGAAGAGGAAAGGTTTTCTTAATCTCTTTCATCCGTATGGCAGAAGGTGCAAGTTAACTTGAAAAAGATGAGTGGTAAATATAAATGCATGGCCGATAAGAAACGGTCGCCAGGTCCGGACCTAGGAGTGAATGACTATGTGTGGTTGTCTACTAGGAATATTAAGTTGAAGGTTCCTTCTTGGAAACTGGGTCCTAGGTTCATTGGTCCCTATAAAATAGTAGCCGTCATTAACCCTGTGGCTTTTCGCCTGGAGCTACCTCAGACTTTTAAGATCCATAACGTCTTCCATAAATCGTTACTCAAGAAGTATGTTCCACCTCTAGAACCATCGCCGCTGCCACCTCCTCCTGTTATTGTGGATGGTAATCTGGAGTTTCAAATAGCCAGAATTGTTGATTCTCGTCGGGTCCGCCGCTCTCTTCAGTATCTTGTGCATTGGAGGGGTTACGGTCCCGAGGAAAGAATGTGGGTTCCAGCGTCAGAGGTAAACGCCAACAGGTTAATTCAGACTTTCCATGCCTCTCATCCGGAGAGACCTGGTCCTGAGTGTCCGGAGGCCCCTCGTGAAAGGGGGGGTACTGTCACGAGGGTATCAAGAGCCACGTCTGACTCCGTTATACCCGGGGTCAGGAAGTCGCAGCGGGTGGCTGCGCGCTCTATATCTAAAGATCATGGTGTTTCTTAGTTATTGTTTTCTGTGTTTGCCTTGCTATCCTTTTTGTCTCTCTCAGGGATCCGTAGCTTCTCCTCCTCAGCTGTTTCGTGTCTGCCACTCCCTACCTCCTTATATTCTCCCCTCACACTTCTCTAGTTGCCAGTTATAGAGCTTCCTGCCTGGACATCTATACTGACCCACTGGAGTGGTTAATCCTGGTTGTTGTTCCTGTGTGCTACCCTCCGGATCCCTGTTTGGCTTATTGTTGTCTCCTGTTGTCGCCCACCTGGGAATATATGTTGAGTCTGTGTTGTCTGTCCTCCCCTTGGTGTTTTCCCTTAGAGTTAGTGGTGCGGACTAGTGTTCCCATCGCCCTGTTCACTACCTAGGGCTCAGCTCAGGGAAAGCCAGGGCTTTAGGCACGTGATCGGCGTACGGGTGAGGAACCCGTCTAGGGACGTCAGGGCAGCCAGGTGCCAGCCGCCAGGTGAGTCAGGGGTCACCATCTTCCCTCTCACTTGGGCAGGGCCTTCCTCGTTCCCTCCCTCTGTGTCACGTATGTGATAGCCACGCCGACCGTGATAGGAAGTGACAACAGGCTGTGCTGAAGCTGATCTGCTTAGGTGAAAAACAGCACACCACCGCAGAGCTGTTGCAGGGGATAAGAGACCAGACTGAGCTGTGGCTCTCGCCACTCAACCTAGAACCAGGAATGGTTGTGTCTGATAATGACCATAACTTGGTGGTGGCTTTGGAGCTCGGCAAGCTCACACACCCCATGCCTAGCCCAAGTTTTCAACTTAGTGGTTCAGAGGTTTCTCAAAACCTACTCCAATTTGCCTGAAATACTGGTAAAGGTGTGCCGTGTGTGTGCACATTTCCGAAAGTCATCGACAGCTTCAGCCAGTCTTTCAACGCTGCAGCAGCGCTTGAAACTGCCAGCTCATCGGCTGTTGTGCAACGTGAGCACGTGCTGGAACTCTATGTTCCACATGTTGGCCAGGTTTTGTGAGCAGCAGAGGACAGTAGTGGAATACCAGCTGCAACATGGTCGTCGCCTTTCCAGTCAGCTTCCGCTATTAACAAGCGAGGAGTGGGCATGGATGTCTGACCTGTGAGTTTTTTTAGAAACTTTGAGGAATCAACACAGATGGTGACCTGCGATAACATAATTATTAGCATAACCATCCCACTTCTGTGTCTACTCAAACACTCGCTGCTCACAATTAAGGATGACGCTTTGCATGTGGAAGAGGTGGAAATGGGGGAAGACATTACACAGGGTGATAGCCAGACCACCCTCAGTTCGTCTTCTCAGCGCGAATTGGACGATGAAGAGAAGGAGGAGGAGCAGGAGATGGTTGCATCCGCTACAGAGGGTAGTACCCATGGAAGTTTAATTCCACCTGTTCTACGTGGGTGGGCAGAAGAGAAGGAAGAGGATGAGGAGATTGAGGGTCATCCTCCTGATGACGACAGCAAAGTCTTGCCTTTTGGTACTCTGGCACACATGGCTGACTTCATGTTAGGCTGCCTTTCCGGCGACCCATGCGTTATAAGCATTTTAGACAACACGGATTACTGCTTGTTCAACCTTCTTGACCCCTGCTAAAAAGAGAACTTCTCATCTCTCATTCCTCTGATGGAGAGGATGAGCAAAACGGTGCAATACCATAAGATCCTTGTTAAAAAATTGCTCCAAAAATTTCCATCTGACAACACTTGCGGCAGAGTCCGTAGTTCCTTGGTCAACCGAGGAGGGGAGACAAGGGGAACACACAGCAGTTCCAACAGAGGCAGGGAAACACTCTCCAAAGCCTGGGACAGTTTCATGACACACCGTCAGCACCCTCACCCTGATGCGCGGCCTAGTGTCACAAGGAGGGAAAATTTTTGGAAGATGGTGAAGGAGTACATAGCAGACCGTGTCAGCTTCCTCAATGATCCCTAAGTGCCTTTCAACTACTGGGTGTCCAAGCTGGACACGTGGCATGAACTGGCTTGCCTGCCCTGCCACTAGCGTTTTGTCAGAGCAGGTATTTAGTGCTGCTGTTGGCATTATAACAGATAAGCGTATCCGCCTGTCAACTGAAAATGCTGACAGGTTGACCCCTTAAAAATAAACAAGGCCTGATTGACCATGACTTCTCGACTCCACCAGAGGAAAGCTGATTAACATAAAGGCACTTTAAATGTGTTGTTTATAGTGTACTAAATACACTGTATTCCCATGCACCCCTTCCACCACAAACAAGGGTATATGGTTTAATCTTTCTTTTCTCATTCTCCTTCTCCTCTTCCATCATATCAACATGTTTATTCGTCGGATATAATGCCCTCGCATATATGCCCTTCACATATCATGTTTTACAGGGTCAGCTCAGCTGCAGGCCCTCCTATATAATTTTTAGAGGGTCAGCTCACCAGCAGGCCCTCACCGACAATGTTTTACAGGGTAAGCTCACCAGCAGGCCTTCACCTACAATCTTTCACAGGTTCAGCTCATCAGCAGGCCCTAACCTACAACCTTTTAGAGGGTCAGCTCACCAGCAGGCCCTCACCTACAATCTTTTACAGGGTCAGCTCACCAGCAGGTCCGCGCCTAAAATCTTTTACAGGGTACGTGTGACAGACTTTCCCTTCTATCCCTGCCTAACGGTGCCTCTCCCTCACTGACCCTAACCTACCTGGAGGGTGATGGGTGCAGGAGGGTGATGGGTGCCGATTGGGGGATCGCAGGAGCCTGGTGAGGACTGTGCTGCACGGTGCAGGTGCTGAACAGGAAGAGGAGGGGAGAGAGGAGCGCAGGAATTTTGAATCTAGCGCCTCTCTCCCCTGCACCAATCAGCACCCTGGACAGCAGGCATCAGCACCATGGCCAACACCGCCTCTCCTAATGTTCGTACTGCGATTGGTGGTGTGTAATCACGCCACCGATCGCAGTCTTTTTCCGGTTCATCGGGTCACCGGAGACCCGAATGGACCGGAAACGCAGCAAACCGCAGGTCTGAATTGACCTGCAGTTTTCTGCGATCGCCGATACGGGGGGGTCACATGACCCCCCCTGGTGTTGTGACAGAATGCCGGCTGAATGATTTCACATCGCATTTTAAATTTTACGTCATGGGTCCTTAACCACCTCAGCCCCCATAGCTTAAACACCCTGAAAGACCAGGCCACTTTTTACACTTCTGACCTACACTACTTTCACCGTTTATTGCTCGGTCATGCAACTTACCACCCAAATGAATTTTACCTCCTTTTCTTCTCACTAATAGAGCTTTAATTTGGTGGTATTTCATTGCTGCTGACATTTTTACTTTTTTTGTTATTAATCGAAATTTAAAGATTTTTTTGCAAAAAAATGCCATTTTTCACTTTCAGTTGTAAAATTTTGCAAAAAAAACGACATCCATATATAAATTTTGCTCTAAATTTATTGTTCTACATGTCTTTGATAAAAAAAAAATGTTTGGGTAAAAAAAAAATGGTTTGGGTAGAAGTTATAGCATTTACAAACTATGGTACAAAAATGTGAATTTCCGCTTTTTGAAGCAGCTCTGACTTTCTGAGCACCTGTCATGTTTCCTGAGGTTCTACAATGCCCAGAGAAGTACAAACACCCCACAAATGACCCCATTTCAGAAAGTAGACACCCTAAGGTATTTGCTGATGGGCATAGTGAGTTCATAGAACTTTTAATTTTTTGTCACAAGTTAGCGGAAAATGATGATTTTTTATTTTTTTTCTTACAAAGTCTCATATTCCACTAACTTGTGACAAAAAATAAAAACTTCCATGAACTCACTATGCCCATCAGCGAATACCTTGGGGTGTCTTCTTTCCAAAATAGGGTCACTTGTGGGGTAGTTAAACTGCCCTGGCATTCTAGGGGCCCAAATGTGTGGTAAGAAGGTTGAAATCAAATTCTGTAAAAAATGGCCGGTGAAATCCGAAAGGTGCTCTTTGGAATGTGGGCCCCTTTGCCCACCTAGGCTGTAAAAAAGTGTCACACATGTGGTATCGCCATACTCAGAAGAAGTTGGGGAATGTGTTTTGGGGTGTCATTTTACATATACCCATGCTGGGTGAGAGAAATATCTTGGCAAAAGACAACTTTGTATAAAAAAATGGGAAAAGTTGTCTTTTGCCAAGATATTTCTCTCACCCAGCATGGGTATATGTAAAATGACACCCCAAAACACATTGCCCAACTTCTCCTGAATACGGAGATACCAGATGTGTGACACTTTTTTGCAGCCTAGGTGGGCAAAGGGGCCCATATTCCAAAGAGCACCTTTCGGATTTCACAGGTCATTTTTTACATAATTTGATTTCAAACTCCTTACCACACATTTGGGCCCCTAGAACGCCAGGGCAGTATAACTACCCCACAAGTGACCCCATTTTGGAAAGAAGACACCCCAAGGTATTCGCTGATGGGCATAGTGAGTTCATGGAAGTTTTTATTTTTTGTCACAAGTTAGTGGAATATGAGACTTTGAAAAAAAAAAAAATCATCATTTTCCACTAACTTGTGACAAAAAATAAAAAATTCTAGGAACTCGCCATGCCCCTCACGGAATACCTTGGGGTGTCTTCTTTCCAAAATGGGGTCACTTGTGGGGTAGTTATACTGCCCTGGCATTCTAGGGGCCCAAATGTGTGGTAAGGAGTTTGAAATCAAATTCTGTAAAAAATGGCCGGTGAAATCCGAAAGGTGCTCTTTGGAATGTGGGCCCCTTTGCCCACCTAGGCTGCAAAAAAGTGTCACACATCTGGTATCTCCGTATTCAGGAGAAGTTGGGGAATGTGTTTTGGGGTGTCATTTTACATATACCCATGCTGGGTGAGATAAATATCTTGGTCAAATGCCAACTTTGTATAAAAAAATGGGAAAAGTTGTCTTTTGCCAAGATATTTCTCTCACCCAGCATGGGTATATGTAAAATGACACCCCAAAACACATTCCCCAACTTCTCCTGAGTATGGAGATACCACATGTGTGACACTTTTTTGCAGCCTAGATGGGCAAAGGGGCCCATATTCCAAAGAGCACCTTTCAGATTTTTACCAGTCATTTTTTACACATTTTCATTTCAAACTACTTACCACACATTTGGGCCGCTAGAATGCCAGGGCAGTATAAATACCCCACAACTGACCCCATTTTTGAAAGAAGACACCCCAAGGTATTTTGTGATGGGCATAGTGAATTCATGGAAGTTTTTATTTTTTGTCACAAGTTAGTGGAATATGAGACTTTGTAAGGGAAAAAAAAAAATAAAAAATCATTTTCCGCTAACTTGTGACAAAAAAATAAAAAATTCTAGGAACTCGCCATGCCCCTCACGGAATACCTTGGGGTGTCTTCTTTCCAAAATGGGGTCACTTGTGGGGTAGTTATACTGCCCTGGCATTTTCCAGGGGCCCTAATGTGTGGTAAGTAGGTAAATGACCTGTGAAATCCTAAAGGTGCTCTTTGGAATGTGGGCCCCTTTGCCCACCTAGGCTGCAAAAAAGTGTCACACATGTGGTATCGCCGTATTCAGGAGAAGTTGGGCAATGTGTTTTGGGGTGTCTTTTTACATATACTCATGCTGGGTGAGAGAAATATCTCGGCAAAATACAACTTTTCCCATTTTTTTATACAAAGTTGGCATTTGACCAAGATATTTATCTCACCCAGCATGGGTATATGTAAAATGACACCCCAAAACACATTGCCCTACTTCTCTTGAGTACGGCGATACCAGATGTGTGACACTTTTTTGCAGCCTAGATGCGCAAAGGGGCCCACATTCCTTTTATGAGGATATTTTTAGACATTTGGATCCCAGACTTTTTCTCACGCTTTAGGGCCCCTAGAATGCCAGGGCAGTATAAATACCCCACATGTGACCCCATTTTGGAAAGAAGACACCCCAAGGTATTCAATGAGGGGCATGGCGAGTTCATAGAAATTTATTTTTTTGGGCACAAGTTAGCAGAAATTGATTTTTTTTTTTTTCTCACAAAGTCTCCCTTTCCGCTAACTTGGGACAAAAATTTCAATCTTTCAAGGACTCAATATGCCCCTCACGGAATACCTTGGGGTGTCTTCTTTCCGAAATGGAGTCACATGTGGGGTATTTATACTGCCCTGGCATTCTAGGGGCCCTAAAGCGTGAGAAGAAGTCTGGAATATAAATCTAAAAAATTTTAGGCATTTGGATTCCGTGAGGGGTATGGTGAGTTCATGTGAGATTTTATTTTTTGACACAAGTTAGTGGAATATGAGACTTCGTAAGAAAAAAAAAAAAATTTCCGCTAACTTGGGCCAATAAAATGTCTGAATGGAGCCTTACAGGGGGGTGATCAATGACAGGGGGGTGATCAATGACAGGGAGGTGATCAGAGAGTCTATATGGGGTGATCACCCCCCTGTCATTGATAACCCCCCTATAAGGCTCCATTCAGACGTCCGTATGCGTTTTGCGGATCCGATCCATCTATCAGTGGATCCGTAAAATTCATGCGGACGTCTAAATGGAGCTTTACAGGGGGGTGATCAATGACAGGGGGGTAATCAATGACAGGGGGTTGATCAGGGAGTCTATATGGGGTGATCACCACAGTCATTGATCACACCCCTGTAAGGCTCCATTCAGACGTCCGTATGCGTTTTGCGGATCCGATCCATCTATCAGTGGATCCGTAAAAATCATGCGGACGTCTGAATGGAGCTTTACAGGGGTGTGATCAATGACAGGGGGGTAATCAATGACAGGGGGGTGATCAGGGAGTCTATATGGGGTGATCACCACAGTCATTGATCACGCCCCTGTAAGGCTCCATTCAGACGTCCGTATGCGTTTTGCGGATCCGATCCATCTATCAGTGTATCCGTAAAAATCATGCGGACTTCTAAATGGAGCTTTACAGGGGGGTGATCAATGACAGGGGGGTAATCAATGACAGGGGGGTGATCAGGGAGTCTATATGGGGTGATCACCACAGTCATTGATCACGCCCCTGTAAGGCTCCATTCAGACGTCCGTATGCGTTTTGCGGATCCGATCCATCTATCATTGGATCCGTAAAAATCATGCGGACATCTGAATGGAGCTTTACAGGGGGGTGATCAATGACAGGGGGGTAATCAATGACAGGGGGGTGATCAGGGAGTCTATATGGGGTGATCACCACAGTCATTGATCACGCCCCTGTAAGGCTCCATTCAGACGTCCGTATGCGTTTTGCGGATCCGATCCATCTATCATTGGATCCGTAAAAATCATGCGGACGTCTAAATGGAGCTTTACAGGGGGTGATCAATGACAGGGGGGTAATCAATGACAGGGGGGTGATCAGGGAGTCTATATGGGGTGATCACCACAGTCATTGATCACGCCCCTGTAAGGCTTCATTCAGACGTCCGTATGCGTTTTGCGGATCCGATCCATCTATCAGTGGATCCGTAAAAATCATGCGGATGTCTGAATGGAGCTTTACAGGGGGGTGATCAATGACAGGGGGGTGATCAATGACAGGGGGGTAATCAATGACAGGGGGGTGATCAGGGAGTCTATATGGGGTGATCACCACAGTCATTGATCATGCCCCTGTAAGGCTTCATTCAGACGTCCGGATGCGTTTTGCGGATCCGATCCATCTATCAGTGGATCCGTAAAAATCATGCGGACATCTGAATGGAGCTTTACAGGGGGTTGATCAATGACAGGGGGGTAATCAATGACAGGGGGGTGATCAGGGAGTCTATATGGGGTGATCACCACAGTCATTGATCACGCCCCTGTAAGGCTCCATTCAGACGTCCGTATGCGTTTTGCGGATCCGATCCATCTATTATTGGATCCGTAAAAATCATGCGGACGTCTAAATGGAGCTTTACAGGGGGTGATCAATGACAGGGGGGTAATCAATGACAGGGGGTGATCAGGGAGTCTATATGGGGTGATCACCACAGTCATTGATCACGCCCCTGTAAGGCTCTATTAAGACGTCCGTATGCGTTTTGCGGATCCGATCCATCTATCAGTGGATCCGTAAAAATCATGCGGACGTCTGAATGGAGCTTTACAGGGGGGTGATCAATGACAGGGGGGTAATCAATGACAGGGGTTGTGATCAGGGAGTCTATATGGGGTGATCACCACAGTCATTGATCACGCCCCTGTAAGGCTCCATTCAGACGTCCGTATGCGTTTTGCGGATCCGATCCATCTATCAGTGGATCCGTAAAAATCATGCGGACGTCTAAATGGAGCTTTACAGGGGGTTATCAATGACAGGGGGGTGATCAATGACAGGGGGGTGATCAGGGAGTCTATATGGGGTGATCACCACAGTCATTGATCACGCCCCTGTAAGGCTCCATTCAGACGTCCGTATGCGTTTTGCGGATCCGATCCATCTATCAGTGGATCCGTAAAAATCATGCGGACGTCTGAATGGAGCTTTACAGGGGGTTATCAATGACAGGGGGGTGATCAATGACAGGGGGGTGATCAGGGAGTCTATATGGGGTGATCACCACAGTCATTGATCACGCCCCTGTAAGGCTCCATTCAGACGTCCGTATGCGTTTTGCGGATCCGATCCATCTATCAGTGGATCCGTAAAAATCATGCGGACGTCTGAATGGAGCTTTACAGGGGGGTGATCAATGACATGGGGGTAATCAATGACAGGGGGGTGATCAGGGAGTCAATATGGGGTGATCACCACAGTCATTGATCACGCCCCTGTAAGGCTTCATTCAGACGTCCGTATGCGTTTTGCGGATCCGATCCATCTATCAGTGGATCCGTAAAAATCATGCGGACGTCTGAATGGAGCTTTACAGCGGCGTGATCAATGACAGGGGGGTAATCAATGACAGGGGGGTGATCAGGGAGTCTATATGGGGTGATCAGGGTCTAAAAGGGGTTAATAAGTGACAGGGGGGGTGTAGTGTAGTGTGGTGCTTGGTGCTACATATTGCTGACCTATCTGTGTCCTCTGGTGGTCGATCCAAACAAAGGGGACCACCAGAGGACCAGGTAGCAGGTATATTAGATGCTGTTATCAAAACAGCGTCTAATATACCTGTTAGGGGTGAAAAAAAATCACATCTCCAGCCTGCCAGCGAACGATCGCCGCTGGCAGGCTGGAGATCCACTCGCTTACCTTCCGATCCTGTGAACGCGCGCGTTCACAGGAAATCTCGCGTCTCGCGAGAGGACGCGCCGGCGCGTCCAGGCGGAATCAATCAACCACCTCCAGGACGCGTCGCTGCGTACGGCGGTCCGGAGGTGGTTAAGGACTCGGGAAACATGCCGTACCGGTACGTCATGCGTCCCTAAGGGGTTAATAGAACAGGTTCTGTAGACATGTATGTGGAATCAGCTGATGACGGTGTAAAAGGAGTGCACTTCTTCTTGACGCTAACATCTACCTGTAAGGCTGAGTTCATACTTGAGTTATTTGTTCAGTTTTGGCTCCATGACTGCCCAAATAAGTGAAGTGTGCAGTGAGTCTAAGAGCAACGCCTGTCATCTGCATGTCATATGAACTATACCAACAAAGGCTGACACTAGCTACTATATGTACAGTACCGCACGGCCACAAAATATGAAACTCCTACAAATGCAAAACACACCAGCGGTAATGTTCATACAAATCTTTATTAAACACATATGCATACAAACAAGATAAATAGATGATTGAGTAATTAAAACCCAGTAGGGAAATGCAGAAAAGTGTGGATGAAACCCCCCCCCTCAGAGCCAGTACGTACAGTGGCAAGAAAAAGTATGTGAACCCTTTGGAATGATATGGATTTCTGCACAAATTAGTCATAAAATGTGATCTGATCTTCATCTAAGTCACAACAATAGACAATCACAGTCTGCTTAAACTAATAACACACAAAGAATTAAATGTTACCATGTTTTTATTTAACACACCATGTAAACATTCATAGTGCAGGTGGAAAAAGTATGTGGTTGAACCTCCTTTGGCAGCAATAATTTCAACCAAACGTTTCCTGTAGTTGCAGATCAGACGTGCACAACGGTCAGGAGTAATTCTTGACCATTCCTCTTTACAGAACTGTTTCAGTTCAGCAATATTCTTGGGATGTCTGGTGTGAATCACTTTCTTGAGGTCACGCCACAGCATCTCAATCGGGTTGAGGTCAGGACTCTGACTGGGCCACTCCTGAAGGCGTATTTTCTTCTGTTTAAGCCATTCTGTTGTTGATTTACTTCTATGCTTTGGGTCGTTGTCCTGTTTCAACACCCATCTTCTGTTGAGCTTCAGCTGGTGGATAGATGGCCTTAAGTTTAGGGATGAGCAAATCCGAACTGTATACTTTTCGTAAAAGTCCGGGTTCGGGTTCGGTGTTCGGCGCTTTCTTGGCGCTTTTTGAAAGGCTGCAAAGCAGCCAATCAATAAGCGTCATACTACTTGCCCCAAGAGGCCATCAGTGCCATGCCTACTATTGGCATGGCTGTGATTGGCCAGTGCAGCATGTGACCCAGCCTCTATTTAAGCTGGAGTCACGTAGCGCTGCACGTCACTCTGCTCTGATCAGTGTAGGGAGAGGATGCAGCTGCTGCTGTTAGGGCGAGATTAGGCAGGGATTTATTTACTAAAGTGATCGATATACAGCTGTGTATCATACAACCTCTGCTATTCAATTGCTCACTGTTTTAAGGCTGCCCAGAGCGTTTTTCAGTCACTTTTTTCTGGGGTGATCGGCGGCCACCAAGTCCATTTTTAACCATCAATAGTGTGTTTTTTTTTTTTTTTTTGCTATATCCTACATCAGGGGCTTGACTGTACTTGCTATTTTATTGAGGGGTAAAATACAATTGCCAAAATAGCAGTACGCTAAATCTGGTGTTTCAGCTGTGGCTAGCCAATTGTAATACTGTCTGCTGTCTGCCGAAGCACAGTTTTTGTTCTGGGTTGAATACAATTCCCAACTTAGCAATTCCCTAAATTAGTGGTTTCTGCTCTATCAGACCAAGGTTAAATCTATCCATAAAAGGGTATATTAGATTGAAGGTGCGGATAGGGTTATCCTCAATAACTTCACACGCTACCGTGCATTTCCAAGTCTAATTCTGTCCGTAAAAGGGATACCTGTCATCCAGCGCCTAAATACTAGGCCTCAAATTTATATTCAGCTAAATCTGTCGTTAATGCTGTGCCTGTATTAGTGTAATACGGTACCTAAAAAGATTGCCAGATAGTGTTAGGTGCCTGTAAAAAAAGGCCTGAATTTGAATTCAATACATTGGGCCAAATAATTTTTTTCTTATTGTGGTGAACGGTAACAATGAGGAAAACATCTAGTAAGGGACGCGGACGCGGACATGGTCGTGGTGGTGTTAGTGGACCCTCTGGTGCTGGGAGAGGATGTGGCCATTCTGCCACAGCCACACGTCCTAGTGAACCAACTACCTCAGGTCCCAGTAGCCACCAGAATTTACAGCGATATTTGGTGGGGCCCAATGCCGTTCTAAGGATAGTAAGGCCTGAGCAGGTACAGGCATTAGTCAATTGGGTGGCCGACAGTGGATCCAGCACGTTCACATTATCTCAATCCCAGTCTTCTGCAGAAAGCGCACAGATAACGCCTGAAAACCAAGCCCATCAGTCTGTCACATCACCCCCATGCATATCAGGGAAACTGTCTGAGCCTCAAGTTATGCAGCAGTCTCTTATGCTGTTTGAAGACTCTGCTGGCAGGGTTTCCCAAGAGCATCCACCTAGCCCTTCCCCAGGGGTGGAAGAGATAGAATGCACTAACGCACAACCACTTATGTTTCCTGATGAGGACATGGGAATACCACCTCAGCACGTCTCTGATGATGACGAAACACAGGTGCCAACTGCTGCGTCTTTCTGCAATGTGCAGACTGAACAGGAGATCAGGGAGGAAGACTGGGTGGAAGACGATGCAGGGGACGATGAGGTCCTAGACCCTACATGGAATGAAGGTCGTGCCACTGAATTTCAGAATTCGGAGGAAGAGGCAGTGGTGAGACCGAGCCAACAGCGTAGCAAAAGAGGGAGCAGTGGGCAAAAGCAGAACACCCGCAGCCAAGCAAGTCCGTCTGCTACTGGCCACCACCATCTGGGACCGAGCACCCCAAAGGCAGCTTCAAGGAGTTCCCTGGCGTGGCAGTTCTTCAAACAATGTGCTGACGACAAGACCCGAGTGGTTTGCACGCTGTGCCATCAGAGCCTGAAGCGTTCTGAACCTTAGCACAACCTGCATGACCAGGCACCTGCTTGCAAAGCATGAACTGCAGTGGAGGAAACACCTTAAAAACAAGGAAGTCACTCAGGCTCCCCCTGCCTCGGCCTCTTCTGCTGCTGCCGCCGCCTCGGCCTCTTCCTCCGCCTCTGGAGGAACGTTGGCACCTGCCGCCCAGCAAACAGAGGATGTACCACCAACACCACCACCTCCGTCACCAAGCATCTCAACCATGTCACACGGCAACGTTCAGATCTCCATCTCACAAACATTTGAGAGAAAGCGTAAATTCCCACCTAGCCACCCTCGATCCCTGGCCCTGAATGCCAGCATTTCTAAACTACTGGCCTATGAAATGCTGTCATTCAGGCTGGTGGACACAGACAGCTTCAAACAGATCATGTCGCTTGCTGTCCCACAGTATGTTGTTCCCAGCCGACACTACTTCTCCAAGAGAGTCGTGCCTTCCCTGCACAACCAAGTATCCGATAAAATCAAGTGTGCACTGCGCAACGCCATCTGTGGCAAGGTCCACCTAACCACAGATACGTGGACCAGTAAGCACGGCCAGGGACGCTATATCTCCCTAACTGCACACTGGGTAAATGTAGTGGCGGCTGGGCCCCAGGCGGAGAGCTGTTTGGCGCACGTCCTTCCACCGCCAAGGATCGCAGGGCAACATTCTTTGCCTCCTGTTGCCTCCTCCTCCTACTCGGCTTCCTCCTCCTCTTCTTCCACCTGCTCATCCAGTCAGCCACACACCTTCACCACCAACTTCAGCACAGCCCGGGGTAAACGTCAGCAGGCCATTCTGAAACTCATATGTTTGGGGGACAGGCCCCACACCGCAAAGGAGTTGTGGCGGGGTATAGAACAACAGACCGATGAGTGGTTGCTGCCGGTGAGCCTCAAGCCCGGCCTGGTGGTGTGCGATAATGGGTGAAATCTCGTTGCAGCTCTGGGATTAGCCGGTTTGACGCACATCCCTTGCCTGGCGCATGTGCTGAATTTGGTGGTGCAGAAGTTCATTCACAACTACCCCGACATGTCAGAGCTGCTGCATAAAGTGCGGGCCGTCTGTTCGCGCTTCCGGCGTTCACACCCTGCCGCTGCTCGCCTGTCTGCGCTACAGCGTAACTTCGGCCTTCCCGCTCACCGCCTCATATGCGACGTGCCCACCAGGTGGAACTCCACCTTGCTCATGCTGGACAGACTGTGCGAGCAGCAGCAGGCCATAGTGAAGTTTCAGCTGCAGCACGCACGGGTCAGTCGCACTGCGGAACAGCACCACTTCACCACCAATGACTGGGCCTCCATGCGAGACCTGTGTGCCCTGTTGCACTGTTTCGAGTACTCCACCAACATGGCCAGTGGCGATGACGCCAATACCACTTCTATGTCTCCTTGAGAAAACACTTAGGGCGATGATGGAAGAGGAGGTGGCCCAGGAGGAGGAGGAGGAGGAGGAGGAAGAGGGGTCATTTTTAGCACTTTCAGGTCAGTCTCTTCGAAGTGACTTAGAGGGAGGTTTTTTGCAACAGCAGAGGCCAGGTACAAATGTGGCCAGACAGGGCCCACTACTGGAGGACGAGGAGGACGAGGATGAGGAGGATGAAGCATGTTCACAGCGGGGTGGCACCCAACGCAGCTCGGGCCCATCACTAGTGCGTGGCTGGGGGGAAACGCAGGACGATGACAATACGCCTCCCACAGAGGACAGCTTGTCCTTACCTCTGGGCAGCCTGGCACACATGAGCGACTACATGCTGCAGTGCCTGCGCAATGACAGCAGAGTTGCCCACATTTTAACGTGTGCGGACTACTAGGCTGCCACCCTGCTGGATCCCCGGTACAAAGACAATGTGCCCACCTTACTTCCTGCACTTTAGCGTGATAGGAAGATGCACGAGTACAAGCGCACGTTGGTAGACGCGCTACTGAGTGCATTCCCAAATGTCACAGGGGAACAAGTGGAATCCCAAGGCGAAGGCAGAGGAGGAGCAAGAGGTCGCCAACGCAGCTGTGTCACGGCCAGCTCCTCTGAGGGCAGGGTTAGCATGGCAGAGATGTGGAAAAGTTTTGTCACCACGCCACAGCTAACTGCACCACCACCTGATACGGAACGTGTTAGGGCTCTTTCACACTTGCGTTCTTGTCTTCCGGCATAGAGTTCCGTCGTCGGGGCTCTATGCCGGAAGAATCCTGATCAGGATTATCCTAATGCATTCTGAATGGAGAGAAATCCGTTCAGGATGCATCAGGATGTCTTCAGTTCCGGAACGGAACGTTTTTTGGCCGGAGAAAATACCGCAGCATGCTGCGCTTTTTGCTCCGGCCAAAAATCCAGAACACTTGCCGCAAGGCCGGATCCGGAATTAATGCCCATTGAAAGGCATTGATCCGGATCCGGCCTTAAGCTAAACGTCGTTTCGGCGCATTGCTGGACATTTAGCTTTTTCAGAGTGGTTACCATGGCTGCCGGGACGCTAAAGTCCTGGCAGCCATGGTAAAGTGGAGCGGGGAGCGGGGGAGCAGCATACTTACCGTCCGTGCGGCTCCCGGGGCGCTCCAGAGTGACGTCAGGGCGCCCCAAGCGCATGGATCATGTGATCGCATGGATCACGTCATCCATGCGCATGGGGCGCTCTGACGTCATTCTGGAGCGCCCCGGGAGCCGCACGGACTGTAATTATACCGCTCCCCCGCTCCCCGCTCCTAGCGTCCTGGCTGCCATAGTAACACTGAACGCATTTGGAAGACGGTTCCGTCTTCAAATGCTTTCAGTACACTTGCGTTTTTCCGGATCCGGAGTGTAATTCCGGCAAGTGGAGTACACGCCGGATCCGGACAACGCAAGTGTGAAAGAGGCCTTAGCAAGAGGCAACATTTCACTAACATGGTGGAACAGTACCTGTGCACACCCCTCCACGTACTGACTGATGGTTCGGCCCCATTCAACTTCTGGGTCTCCAAATTGTCCATGTGGCCAGAGCTAGCCTTTTATGCCTTGGAGGTGCTGGCCTGCCCGGCGGCCAGCGTTTTGTCTGAACGTGTATTCAGCACGGCAGGGGCGTCATTACAGACAAACGCATGCCGTCTGTCTACAGCCAATGTGGACAAGCTGACGTTCATAAAAATGAACCAAGCATGGATCCCACAGGACCTGTCCATCCCTTGTGCAGATTAGACATTTATAACTACCTCCCCTTAACCATATATTATTGTACTCCAGGGCACTTCCTCATTCAATCCTTTTTTTCATTTTCATTTTACCATTATATTGTGGGGAACCCAAAGTTGAATGAACCTCTGCTCTGTCTGGGTGCCGGGGCCTAAAAATATCTGACAATGGCCTGTTCCAGTGTTGGGTGACATGAAGTCTGATTCTCTGCTATGACATGAAGCCTGAATCTCTGCTATGAGACCTCTCTCCTCTGTCTGGGTGCCGGGGCCTAAAAATATCTGACAATGGCCTGTTCCAGTGTTGGGTGACATGAAGCCTGATTCTCTGCTATGACATGAAGCCTGATTCTCTGCTATGGGACCTCTCTCCTCTGTCTGGGTGCCGGGGCCTAAAAATATCTGACAATGGTCTGTTCCAGTGGTGGGTGACATGAAGCCTGATTCTCTGCTATGACATGAAGCCTGATTCTCTGCTATGGGACCTCTTTCCTCTGTCTGGGTGCCGGGGCCTAAATATCTGACAATGGCCTGTTCCAGTGTTGGGTGACGTGAAGCCTGATTCTCTGCTATGACATGAAGCCTGATTCTCTGCTATGACTTGAAGCCTGATTCTCTGCTATGACATGAAGCCTGATTCTCTGCTATGGGACCTCTCTCCTCTGTCTGGGTGCCGGGGCCTAAATATCTGACAATGGCCTGTTCCAGTGGTGGGTGACGTGAAGCCTGATTCTCTGCTATGACATGAAGCCTGATTCTCTGCTATGACTTGAAGCCTAATTCTCTGCTATGACATGAAGCCTGATTCTCTGCTATGGGACCTCTCTCCTCTGTCTGGGTGCCGGGGCCTAAATATCTGACAATGGCCTGTTCCAGTGGTGGGTGACGTGAAGCCTGATTCTCTGCTAAGACATGAAGCCTGATTCTCTGCTATGGGACCTCTCTCCTCTGTCTGGGTGCCAGGGCCTAAAAATATCTGACAATGGCCTGTTCCTGTGGTGGGTGACATGAAGCCTGATTCTCTGCTATGGGACCTCTCTCCTCTGTCTGGGTGCCGGGGCCTAAATATCTGACAATGGCCTGTTCCAGTGGTGGGTGACGTGAAGCCTGATTCTCTGCTATGACATGAAGCCTGATTCTCTGCTATGACTTGAAGCCTGATTCTCTGCTATGACATGAAGCCTGATTCTCTGCTATGGGACCTCTCTCCTCTGTCTGGGTGCCGGGGCCTAAATATCTGACAATGGCCTGTTCCAGTGGTGGGTGACGTGAAGCCTGATTCTCTGCTATGCCATGAAGCCTGATTCTCTGCTATGACTTGAAGCCTGATTCTCTGCTATGACATGAAGCCTGATTCACTGCTATGGGACCTCTCTCCTCTGTCTGGGTGCCGGGGCCTAAATATCTGACAATGGCCTGTTCCAGTGGTGGGTGACGTGAAGCCTGATTCTCTGCTATGACATGAAGCCTGATTCTCTGCCATGAGACCTCTCTCTAATTGATATTGGTTAATTTTAATTTATTTTATTTTAATTTTAATTCATTTTCCTATCCACATTTGTTTGCAGGGGATTTACCTACATTTTGCTGCCTTTTGCAGCCCTCTAGCCCTTTCCTGGGCTATTTTATAGCCTTTTTAGTGCCAAAACATTCGGGTCCCCATTGACTTCAATGGGGTTCGGGTTCGGGGCGAAGTTCGGGTCGAGTACGGATCCCGAACTTGAACATTTCCGGGAAGTTCAGCCGAACTTCTCGAACCCGAACATCCAGGTGTTCGCTCAACTCTACTTAAGTTCTCCTAGAAAATGTCTTGATAAACTTGGGAATTCATTTTCCTTCGATGATAGCAATCCGTCCAGGCCCTGATGCAGCAAAGCAGCCCCAAACCATGATGCCTCCACCACGATACTTCACAGTTGGGATGAGGTTTTGATGTTGGTGTGCTTTGCCTCTTTTTCTCCACACATAGTGTTGTGTGTTTCTTCCAAACAACTCAACTTTGGTGTCATCTGTCCACAGAATATTTTGCCAGTACTGCTGTGGAACATCCAGGTGCTCTTGTGCAAAATGTAAACATGCAGCAATGCTTTTTTTGGACAGCAGTGGCTTCCTCTGTGGTATCCTACTATGAAATCCATTCTTGTTTAGTGTTTTTCGTATCGTAGATTCGCTAACAGGGATGTTAGCATATGCCAGACACTTTTGTAAGTCTTTAGCTGACACTCTTTAGCTGACACATTCTTCTTCACCTCATTGAGCAGTCTGCGCTGTGCTCTTGCAGTCATCTTTACAGGACGGCCACTCCTAGGGAGAGTAGCAGCAGTGCTGAGCTTTCTCCATTTATAGACAATTTGTCTTACCGTGGACTGATGAACAGCAAGGCTTTTGGAGATACTTTTATAACTCTTCTCAGCTTTATGCAAGTCAACAATTCTTAACCGTAGGTCTTCTGAGAGCTCTTTTGTGTGAAGCATCATTCACATCAGGCAATGCTTCTTGTGAAAAGCAAACCCAGAATTCATGTGTGTTTTTTTTATAGGGCAGGGCAGCTGTAACCAACACCTCCAATCTCATGTCATTGATTGGACTCCAGTTGGCTGACACCTCACTCCAATTAGCTCTTGGAGATGTCATTTGTCTAGGGGTTCACATACTTTTTCCACCTGCACTGCTAATGTTTACATGGTGTGTTCAATAAAAACATGGTAACATTTAATTCCTTGTGTGTTATTAGTTTAAGCAGACTGCGATTGTCTATTGTTGTGACTTAGATGAAGATCAGATCACATTTTATGACCAATTTGTGCAGAAATCCATATCATTCCAAAGGGTTCACATACTTTTTCTTGCAACTGTATATCAATACATTGTTGTTGTATAAAGTTGCCGCTGCCTGTGTGGTGCACCGAAAACTGTATCAAGGAAGATGGAACAATGAGTGTTCTCAAATATCAGTTTCCTCAATAAATGCACAAACACACCAGAGGTCTGAAAAATTGCTCGACGATATGCCCTCTCAATCGGGCGTCTCGTATACTCTCTCTGCTGAAATGTTGGCCAGTTCCTGCGGGCGAAAAGAATCTGCTCCACTGATCATTTATTTGAAATTCAGGCTGACGACCTGCGGAAGAGATTTCAGCAGAGAGAGTATACAAGACGCCCGATTGAGAGGGCATATCGTCGAGCACGTCAGGCCAAGTGCCCTGAACCCCTACAACCACGAGTACGTTGGGATGCACCTGATGAGATACAATTCATCACTACTTACAACAACAACTGCACCGAGATAGGTGAGGTACTGTCAAGAGGGTGTCTAGAACCACGCCTGACTCCGTTATACCCGGGGTCAGGAAGTCGCAGCGGTTGGCTGCGCGCTCTATGTCAGATAGGGCTGTTTCCTTTTGGTAGTTTTCTGGGTTTGCTTTGCAAACCCTTTTGGCTCACTCAGGGATCCATAACTCCTTCTCCTCAGCTGTTACTTGTCCAACACTCCCAACCTCCTTATATTCCCCTCTCACACTTCTCTGGTTGCCAGATATAGAGCTTCCTGCCAGGACATCTATTCTGACCCTCTGGAGCTGTGATGCTGCGTTCTCTGGTTGTTGGTCCAGAACGCTACCCTCCGGATCCCTGTTGGACCTTTGTGGTCTGCTGTGGTCGCCCACCTGGGTGTATGTGTTTGTCTGTATTGTCGGTCCTCTCCCTGGTGTTTCCCTCTTAGTGTCAGTGGTGCGGACTAGCGATCCCACCGGCCCGTTCACTATCTAGGGCTCATTTTAGGGAAAGCCAGGGTTTAGGCACGTGATCGCCGCACGGGTGAGGAACCCGTCTAGGGACGTCAGGGCAGTCAGGTGCCAGCCGCAAGGTGAGTCAGGGGTCACCACCTTTCCCTCTCCCTTGGGCAGGGCTTTCCCTTTTCCCTCCCTGTGCGTGTCGCCGGTCATTACAGGTACTATCAAAATATTGGGAAATACTAAGTGGGACTCACAGTTGGGACCGACAATGTCGTTTCGCCCACGCTTAACATTTAGACGGTCCAAAAATCTCAAGGACCATCTGGTACGAAGCCATCACATCGTGAGACAACCTGGACTCTTCGGGTCCAAGGGCCCCAAATGGGGCAACAAACCATGTGGGAAATGCGTTGCTTGTTGCAATATGGATAGGGCAGACATCTTTTGTGATACTGCACATAGAAAGGAATATCGGATCACTTATCCAATTGACTGTGCTACCACTGGGGTGATATACTGGGCCCTATGCCCATGTGGCAAAATCTACGTGGGTCTGACGACACGCCAATTCAAAAAACTTATTCGGGAACATGTATTGGCGATTACAGCTGCAGCCGATATTACGGATGATGCTCTCCTTACGACGATACCAAAACACTTTAAGGAAGTACATGGTTGCAATGGCTCCCTGCTGAGGTTTAGGGGTATTGACCACGTCAAAATATCCCCTAGGGGGGGAAACTGGAAGAGGATTCTTGCCCAACGGGAATCTCGATGGATCTTTACCCTTAACTCCATTACACCATACGGACTCAATGATTATAATAGTTTTGTGCCTTTCTTGTAGACTCCCTCGTGCTGCGCTTTGCTGGGATCCTGACACTCAATAGGTGAGTTCTGGTTTTTAGCAGTATATGGCTTTTATTGCTTGCTTAATATGTTTTTATCAGTTCTAGTGGTGTGTCTGGCTATCTGCCTGTGACCTTAACCCTTTTCTTGCTCAGTTCTTTCTAGACCCTGCGGATCATTTAGCGCGCTTTCCAAGCGGCACCGAGGGGGGGTGCTGTTCCAGCAACGGACTGCCTGTGTGGAGATATAATGATGCACGGACACTTTATACTCAAGTGTATGTAGGGTGCATTATGAACTTATGCATTCTGCATCCCTTAGTTTTTATGTAATTTATTGCTATGTGTGGACATGGTATTTGTGGACACGTACAAGCTGCATGCAGCAAAATGTTGTATATAGAATATATATTGAAAGATGTGGTATAATGGGATCCGGTCACTACCACGGTAGTGCCACAGATTATGCAATTATGCAATGGATGTTTATGCCCTTACCTTTTGTACCAGGTATTTTGGTCTAGACTGTATATATCTCACACTTTATGTATAAGTTTTCGCAGTAACTTTGTTGCATGTGGTCATTATGCGTTTTTGCACTTGCACTTTCGCACTTCACTTGCACTTTTTTGTTTTGCACAGTTTATTATTAACATTATGTATAGATATATATTTTTTCACTATTATCAGTATTAGTTTTTACTAATTTATTCATTACATTCTTTTTCTTCTTCTTGTCACATGAATTATGATCATTGGTAGAATCATGATGTATTTATTAATACATTTATGAGATGAGAGCACTTTTCTCGCAATAAGTGGGTAATCTATATTACTCTCCTAATAAGGGTGTTGCACTGTTCGTGTCCATGTGTCTATTTATGTGTGTATTTAAGAGAGTATAGGAGTTGCATAGACATGCGTGATTGTCCCCACCCACCTGCGGGTCAGGTGGGCACCGCTGCTGGGCGGCCGCAGACGCTGTGTCCGGATCATGTGGTTTGCGGGGGCGCGTTGTCCTCGCTTCCGGTCGTGAATTCACATCCGGTTCGCTGCTTAGAGCTGGTGTGGCACGGGCCGGGGGCGGGGCTGGGGCGCACTTGCGGCAGGTGGTCCGGTCGAATGCGCATGCGCGACGGTGACATCATGTATGACGTCCGCTGTGTGTGCACAATAGGACAGACGTCAGCGCCTCTCAGGTGCAGGATGTGAGGGAGTTGATGGCTGCACCTGATTGGTTTATGCAGATAGGCTGGGTATAAAGGGTGGGTCATATGCAGGGGAGGGCTGGCAGCCTTAGTCCTGGGGGGCAAATCCAGTCAAGTGGCCCATTTTAGCACCGCCCATTATTAAAAGCCCCTCCTACATATAATAGGCCACTCCCAACAAACACTGTACAGCTGACATTCTATAGTTGCGGCCTGTCTCTACACATCATACGGAGAGGGGAGTACCTGTCCTGGCTGCACTGCCTGCTTCACATTATGCCATAAACAGCAGGCTACAGCCAGGAAGCTCCTCCGCTCTCCTCCCTCCCCAGATCCTGCTCAAGGCCTGTGGTTCCCCCCCACCATCTGCCACCCGCCCGTGGCCTGCTGCCCCCTTTCGCCGTCCTCACCCAGCTCTGAATCCTCCTTCTGCAAATGGCGGGGGAGGAGCCGGAGCATCTCCTCTCCTACATAGCGCCCCATACCTCTTACATCCAGTGATGTCACCTTTGTTGTAGACGTTCTCTTTCTTTATCTTCTCCATTCAGACCAGACTGATTTTTCTGCCATCTCCCGTCTCTGCAGAGATTGAGAAACAGACATTAATTTCCCACATTTCCATCATCTTCACATCTTCTGAACACCCTTTCCTGCCACCCCCAATACTATACTGCAGAAACAGTCCCCCTGGAAATACTACTACCACACAGATAGTGCCCCCTTAAACAATTATTGGCCCACAGTGCTCTAAAAAATAACTGCGCCCAATAGTATAAAGATATTGTCCCCCAAAAATAATTGTGCTAAGCTGATACTATGCCAGGGTGCCCCCAAAGTAACAGTGCTCCCCAAAATCCCACCAATAGAAATAATTTTCTGCCAGAGCACACTTAGTAGTAATAATGCCCCTATAGTGCCCTAGTAATCATGTTCCTCATAGCCCCCCAGTAGTAGTAAAGCTCCCCATAATACCCCCTAGTAGTACTAATTCTCCCTATAATATGACAGTACATGAAATACCCCCGCTTAGTGCCTGCAGTTGAGCTAATGTCCCCATAATGTATGCCAGTATAAAATACCCCTATATAGTGCCCCAGTAATTGTAAATGCCCTCATAGTGCTCCTCTCCCCCTTCCCCATAGTGTTCCCCATAATATGCCAGTAAAAAAATTCCCCTTCTTAGTGCCCCCAGCAGATGCCCCTATAGTGCTCCTCTTCCCCACAATGTGCCAGTAAAAAATGCCCCTTCTTAGTGCCACCATATGCCCCAATAGTGCTCCACTCCCCCATAGTGCCCCCAAATAATGCCCCATAGTGCCGCTCTCCCCTATAGTGCCTCCCATAATGTGCCAGTAAAAAACGCCCCCTTAGTGCCACCAAATGCCATAGTGCCCCCCATAATGTGCCAATACAAAAGGCCCCTTTAGAGCCCCCACTTCCCCATAGTGCCCCCAAATAATGCCTCTATAGTAACACCAGATGCCCCATAGTACCTCTCTCCCCTCTAGTGCCCCCAATAATGTGCCAATAATAAAAAAAAGCCCCTTTAGAGCCCCCAGATACCCCCATGGTGCCCCCCCATAATGTGCCAGTAAGAAATGCCCCCATAGTGCCAGCTCCTCCCATAGTGCCAGCTCCCCTCATACTGCAAGCCCCCCCATAGTGCCAGCTCCCCCATAGTGTCAGCTCCCCCCATAGTGCCAGCTCCCCCATAGTGCCAGCCCCCCCATAGTGCCAGCCCCCCATAGAGCCAGCCCCCCATAGAGCCAGCCCCCCCATAGTGCCAGCCCCCCCATAGTGCCAGCTCCCCCATAGTGCCAGCCCCCCCATAGTGCCAGCCCTCCCCATAGTGCCAGCCCTCCCCATAGTTCCAGCCCCCCCATAGTGCCAGCCCCCCCATAGTGCCAGCTCCCCCATAGTGCCAGCCCCCCCATAGTGCCAGCCCCCCCCATAGTTCCAGCTCCCCCATAGTGCCAGCCCCCTATAGTGCCAGCTCCCCCTATAGTGCAAGCCCCCCCATAGTGTCAGCTCCCCCCCATAGTGCCAGCTCCCCCATAGCCATAGTGCCAGCTCCCTCATAGCCATAGTGCCAGCTCCCCCCATAGTGCCAGCTCTCCCCCATAGTGCCAGCTCTCCGCCATAGTGCCAGCCCCCCCCCCATAGTGCCAGCTCCCCCATAGCCATAGTGATAGCTCCCCCCGCAAAGAAAAAAAAAAACCACTAATACTTACCTCCATCAGCAGCGATGCAGGCCTCTTCCAGCCTGTGTCCCTGCTTTTTACTGCCTGGCTCAGGCGGCACGATGATAATGGCGTCATCCCGCTGCCTGAGCCGGCCTCTGATAGGCTGCAGGCATTAGTGCCTGCGGCCTATCAGAAGAACAGGGGAGGGACACGCCTCTCCCTCCCCTGCCCCACAGCACAGCCATCTGTATTGCTGTCCTGAGGACGGCGATACAGATGAATATGGAGATGAGCGCTTCCACAATGGAAGCGCTCATCTCCTACTGCCTGCCGCAATTACATCCAGGGCCGCGCCGCCTGTGGTGATCGGCGGTGCGGCCCTGAGGAATAAAAAAAATTATAATAATTTTTGTTAAAGCGGCCGTTTTTTTAGGGCGGCCTGGGGGGCAATTGCCTCCCTGCCCAGCCCGCCCCTGGTCATATGGCAGGTTCATTGTGCCCTGTGAAAAAGCCAGTGAGCGAAACGGACGTCGGGCCGCCCCTCCAGCCAGGTTGGTTATCTGTTATGTACTTAGTATGCTAGTGTCGCTGCTTGTGGGTTGTCACCGTGGGAAAGCTGTTTTCTGCACTGATTTATGCTCTTTGGTCTTTTCAAGCCACCCAGGGTTGGTAATTTCAGACCTCTGGTGTGTTTGTGCATTTATTGAGGAGACTGATATTTGAGAACACTCATTGTTCCATCTTCCTTGATACAGTTTTCGGTGCACCACACAGGCAGCGGCAACTTTATACAACAACAATGTATTGATATACGTACTGGCTCTGGGGGGTTTTTCATCCACACTTTTCTGCATTTCCCTACTGGGTTTTAATTACTCAATCATCTATTTATCTTGTTTGTATGCATATGTGTTTAACAAAGATTTGTATGAACATTACCGCTGGTGTGTTTTGCATTTGTAAGAGTTTCATGTCATTTGAACTCACAGTATTATTTCATTACCAAACCAGACTCACTATGCATGCTACTGCAAGGCACAGTGTTTTACACCACTATAAAGGCTCTCAGCAGCCAGGAAATAGCCATTTTTTAACAAAATTTGCAGAGAATATATTCGGATCAAACCAATTTTTTTCTAAAAAAATTAGGTGAATCAGCAAAATAGAATTTTTGAAAAATTCGCTCATCTCTAATCGTCACAAATGCCTATTAAGTTGGCTAAGGGGTTTACCTAAGCTGGATATATAT
The DNA here is from genome assembly GCF_905171765.1 of Bufo bufo. NCBI lineage: Eukaryota > Metazoa > Chordata > Amphibia > Anura > Bufonidae > Bufo > Bufo bufo. Next base: position 359,483,234 of record NC_053391.1, on the reverse strand, counting down.
CGGCAGATTACAAGAACGATGTGAACGATATATCTTTGTTTAATCCCTTTAGGCCTGAATGTCCACTGCGCTTCCTTTTGCAGTAATTTGGTGTCGATATCACCCCCTCGCGGGGACATACGGATGGATTCCATACCCTGGAACATCATAGGCTTCAGTTCCCCCGGATGTATCAACTCCACATATCTAGCTATAGGAGTGTCAGATTTGTTCCAGATGTCGTTTAGGTGTTCGCCTATACGGTGACGGAACTCCCTTTTGGTTTTGCCCACGTATTGCATGCCACAATGACATGTGGCCAAGTAGACGACCCCCACTGTCCAGCAATTAATACATGCTATAATGGTGTATGAGCAACTAATTACCGTACTGGAGAGAGAATTAACCATTCTAATTACTCCGCAGGCAATGCAAGTCCCAAAACAGAAAGTGCCCCTTGCCTAGGATTTAAGCCACGTCACTGCTTGCAGTTTACGATAGAAAGTGAGAGTCAACCTATCCTTCAGACTGCATCCCTGTAGGAATATAATAGAGGGAGTAGACCCCACTAAATGACCAACATCGGGGTTCAGATTCAAAATACCCCAGTATCTGGTCGAAATGTCCCTGACCTCCTGGTGTGCCATATCAAAATTGGCCACAATCCTGATGTTGTCATCCACATCGGTCCTGACTCATGGATTGAGTAAAGATACCTGATCCACTCCCAGGGACTGGTAATATGCATCCCTAAGTACTGCCTCAGGGTAACCACGCCGCTGGAACCTCTGCTTTAGATCTACCGCTGCTTTCTTAAAGGCCGAAAGATTGGAACAGTTCCTGTGCACGCGAATGTATTGACCCTTCAGTATTCCCCTCTTTAATGGTTGTGAGTGATAGATGTCCCAATGCAGAAGACTATTTGTGTCCGTTTCCTTACGAAACAAGCTGGTACTGATATTACCATCCTCATCATGTGTGATGCTTAGGTCCAAGAAGGTGATGTGGAAGGGGTAAAGAAAAGCCCCATGGTGTAATTGTTGAGGGTGGTCACGAAAATGCAGAAGTCCTGTGACCCGTTCCATAAGATGAGAACATTATCAATGAAAAGGGCCCAGAGCAGGATGTGTGATGCACACATCACCATTCCTTCCCCAAAGACAACATCTCTTTCCCACCAACCTAGGTAGAGGTTGGTGTAGGACGGGGCACAGGGGCTCCCCATCGCCAAGCTCCTCGTCTGATGGTACACCTGGTGGTCGAAGATGAAGATGTTGTGCTCAAGAATAAAACTTAGGAGTCAGACCGTAAATGCATTACTTGCACGAAGCTAGATCCCGCATTCCTGCAGGAATTGACCCACAGCATTACAGCCCTGTTGGTGAGGTATAGAGCTTTGTAGGGCCTCAACGTCGAGGTTTGCCAACATTATGCCCACGTCTACCTGTAGACCATCCAACTTTTTGAGGATGTCCGTAGAGTAGTAAACGTATGATGGCAATGCCGAGACGAAGAGCCTTAAAATAAAGTCCACATACACACTTGATGGATCTATAGAACAACCTGTGCCTGACACAACGGGACGACCCTTTAGCGAGTCTAGGCCCTTGTGCACCTTGAACAAGCTATAGAAGCAAGCCTGTTGTGGAAAGCGTGGACACATAAAGTTGATCTCATTCTGATTGATTAAAACCTGTTCAAGGTCTTCCCGCAGGATATCTCATAACTTGGCACAGAACGTCTGATGGGGATTAGACTGGAGCACCCTATAGCAAGCTTGATCATCTAGTATCCTGTTAAACATATCAAGGTATTGGTCACCATTAGAGATGAGCAAATTTAGAAAAAATTAGATTCGCTGGTTTGTCAAATTTTTCAGGAAAAATATATATTCGCTGCAAATTATGTAAAAAAAACGGCTATTTCCTGGCTGCTGAGAGCCTATATAGTGGCGTAGAACACTGTGCCTTGTAGTAACATGCATAGGGAGTCTGCTTTGGTGGTGAAATAATACTGTGAGTCCGTATGACATGCAGATGAAAGGCGTCACTCTTAGAATCACTGCACACTTCACTTATTTGGTCAGTCACAGGGCCAAAACTGACCAAATAACTCAAGTATGAACTCAGCCTACAGGTAGATGTTAGCGTCAAGAAGAAGCGCACTCCTTTTACACTGTCGCCAGCTAATTCCAGATAGATGTTCACAGAACCTGTTCTATTAAACACGTATACATTAGAGACTCCTGGGCAGAGTGGAGAGGGTGTCAGCAGTAAGTTTGTGTTGACGTCACTAATTAATTTGCCCTTCCTCCAAACCATCAAAACAATAACCCACAAAAAACTGATCCTGTCTGTGGAGCAAACACCTTCACTCGGTCAGCATTTGCTCAATAATCCATCAGTATTGCCAATGCCAAAAAAAAAAACAGGAGTGGATCTAAAACAGAGATGACACGTGAATGGAATATTTGTTTTAAAACATTTTATTGACGTGCAAGTATAACAACATAGAATGTTTCGGCAACACAAAAGGAACAAAGTTACAGAATAATCCGAATACGCAGCGATTAATCATACAGTACATATTTGTGACATAAACTGTTACAGCTGTTTGTTACTATGTTGCAAACTTAAATAAAGCTTTTATTTTCATGGAAAAACATATCTCAATTGTCATCATTTATTGAGCATAGTGTAACAACTAAACGTTAACTATTAACTGATAATACAGTTGAGTTTCAGTGTCGTTACTAATAAGTCAAATAATTATTTACAAGTGGTCAATTTATGTGAGGTTTCTGTATGTTTTCCAGGTACTCCAAATCTGGCCAAATTGATGAGAGGTATTGGATTCCCAGTGAGGTAGTTGCTCCATAGAGAATGTAATATTTGCATGTCTTTTGTGTTTTGTTCCCACTCCTGCTTTTGGCTACCAAATCATAAGCCAATTCTGATGGGACCATACAGGCCTTACAGCTGCTACACAGACATGATCCGTTGTGCATCTCATTTTTCCTTACTTCTAACAGATCAGAAGAAAGGTCAAATAAATGATGATGTCATCCAGGCTGAAAGGCAAAATAGTGGCCCAGGCATGAAGTGGGGAGGGTGGGAACAGCATAAGAAGTACACAGAGTGGACCTATGACATAGTGGTTGGGTGGAAGCAGCATGAGGAGACCATAGAGTGGCCCAATGGCAGAGTCTGGAGGTGGCGGCAGCATCAGGAGGCCACAGAGTGGCACCATGACAAAGTGTGGAGGTGTCGGCAGTATGAGGAGGCCACTGAGTGGCCCAATGACAGAGTCTGAAGTTGGCAGCAGTATGAGGAGGTGGTGGCAGCAGCAGCATCAGGATGAGGCCACCAAGTGGCACAATGACCGAGTCTGAAGTTGGCAGCAGTATGAGGAGGCCACTGAGTGGCACAATGATCGAGTCTGGAGTTGGTAGCAGTATGAGGAGGCCACCGAGTAGCACAATGATCGAGTCTGGAGGTGGCGGCAGCATGAGGAGACCACAGAGTAGCCCAATGACAGAGTGTGGAGGTGGCAGCAGCAGCATCAGGAGGAGGCCACAGAGTGGCGCAATGACACAGTCTGGAGTTGGCAGCAGCATGAGGAGACAACAGAGTGGCACAATAACAGAGTCTGGAGGTGGCGACAGCAGCATCAGGAGGATACCACAGAGTGGCAAGGTGACATAGTGTGCAGATGGCAGTAGCATCAGCAGTAGCATCAGAATACCACAGAGTGGCAAGGTGAAATAGTGTGTAGATTGCAGCAGCAGCATCAGGATACCGCAGAGTGGCAAGCTGGCATAGTGTGGAGATGGCAGTAACAGCATCAGCAGCATCAGGATACCACACAGTAGCAAGGTGACATAGTGTGGAGGTGGAAGCAGCATCAGGAGGCCACAGAGTGGCAATGTGAAATAGTGTGGAGATGGCAGTAGCAGCAGCATCATCAGGATACCACAGAGTGGCAAAGTGACATATTGTAAATATGGCGGTAGTAGCAGCAGCATCAGGATGCCACATATGGTGACGCTGCATATGTTGATGCAGGGCTGTGGTACCAGCATTGGCACCCTGGCCATGCTTCACCTTCTGCCCACATATTCAACATATGGCCATGTTAACCTCCTCCGGCGGCTTAACAAAAAACTGCCACACCACCGAGTAGGTGATTTTATCCCCCAACGCCGCTGCTTCCGTGAACCCCTGCACCACTACTTCCCGGGCAAGTAGGCTGCTGAGAAGCAGGTGGTCTACCCTGGGCACATTTGGCTCCTGACCTGCCACTGCTGCCACCCTGCTGACTCCCAGCAATGCTTTCAACACAACCGCCGAAGTGAATTTAGAATATATTTTTCTTTCTGTACTGAAATAGGCCACTAAACGCTTTCAACACATATAACTGTAGTAGTGAACTGAGAATATATTTTTCTTTTTATACTGAAATAGGCCAGTAAATGCTTTTAGCAGAATAAATGCACCAGTGAAGTGCGTATATATATTTCTTTCTGTACGCTTTCAACACATATAACTGCAGAAGTGGACTGAGAATATATTTTTCTTTTTCCACAGATATAAGCCACTAAAGGCTTTTCAACATAGCACCTGCACCACAAGAACGAATTGCTGGAATGACAGAGCTGTATAATGGCTATTTGGATCCCCAAATAATCTTTCCCTGCACTTGTAAATCGCTTTTCTAGCACTGTCCCTAGCGCCTTCTGATTTCTCTCTCTGCACTAATAATTCCTCCCTATCCTTTCCCTGCACTTATAAATCGTTTTTTCTGTTTCTTTGTTCGCAATTAGTTTTTTCCTATTGCTGTCCCTAGCGCTTTCTCACGTCTGTCCTTGCACTGAGAACGCTGGAAAAGGGCAGAATCTAAAACCGCTGCCGTATTTATAGGGCTGTGACATCACAGAGCTGGCTGCTAATTGGCTGCATGCATGCATGTCAATCTTGGTAATCCCGCTTTCCCAGAGTTTCTTGCCCCAGGCCTCAGTCCTCACACGTGTAGCCGCCATTTTAGGAACAATTGCGATTCGTTACCGGAAATTCGCATTCGTTGTGAATACATTTTTTCCTGAAATTAGGATCGAATTCCACTTTGTCAGCTTCAATTCGCTCATCTCTAGTCACCATCCATAACCACAATATTGCCTCCCTTATCGGACGGCTTAATGACTATTGAGGTGTCCTGTTCAAGCAACAGGAGAACTTCCTTTTCATCCAAAAGCAGATTGTTCAGACCAACTTTCATCCCTTCCAGGGTCGATAACTGGTCTGTGACCACTGTTAGAAATGTATCCAACGGCGAGTTGTCATTTAATGGCATATTGAGATGTGATTTGGGTAGCAAGTCAGTAAATGGAGCTTCCCCTACTGGTCTACTACTTTCTTCCAGTAGGTCAGAAGTCTGGAACGCATAGACATCACCAGACGCTAGGTTTTATCCCTGGTGATGCTCTGCCAGGCCTCTAATGCAATTGTCTTCAGTTCTTGCTTGTTCTTGGGGCATTTTCCCTTTAGTTTTGTCTTCAGCAAGTGAAATGCATGCTCAGAATGTCCAGATCTGGAAAATCTCACACATCAATGCCTAGTTCCATGCACCTTCGTTTACCATGGTTAGCAAAGAACTTCCTCCATTTCATCTTGCGAATGAATAGGCTTAACCCCTTAAGGACACAGCCTTTTTACACCTTAGGACCAGGCCATTTTTTGCAAATCTGACCAGAGTCCCTTTAAGTGCTGATAACTTTAAAACGCTTTGACTTATCCAGGCCGTTCTGAGATTGTTTTTTCGTCACATATTGTACTTCATGACACTGGTAAAATGAAGTCAAAAAAATATTTTTTTTTGCACCAAAAAATACCTAATTTAACAAAAATTTGGAAAAATTTGAAAATTTCTAAGTTTCAGTTTCTCTACTTCTGTAATACATAGTAATACCCCCAAAAATTGTGATGACTTTACATTCCCCATATGTCTACTTCATGTTTGAATTGTTTTGGGAATGATATTTTATTTTTTGGGGATGTTATAAGGCTTAGAAGTTTAGAAGCAAATCTTGAAATTTTTCTGAAATTTACAAAAACTCAATTTTTAGGGACCAGTTCAGGTCTCAAGTCACTTTGCGAGGCTTACATAATAGAAACCACCCAAAAATGACCCCATCTAAGAAACTACACCCCTCAAGGTATTCAAAACTGATTTTGCATACGTTGTTAACCCTTTAGGTGTTGCACAAGAGTTATTGGCAAATGGGGAGGAAATTTGAGAATTTCATTTTTTTGTCAAATTTTCCATTTTAACCCATTTTTTCCACTAACAAAGCAAGGGTTAACAGCCAAACAAGACTGTATCTTTATTGCCCTGACTCTGCCGTTTACAGAAACACCCAATATGTGGCCGTAAACTACTGTACGGCCACACAGCGGGGCGTAGAGTGAAAGGTGCGCCGTTTGTTTTTTTGGAGGGCTGATTTTTATGGACTGGTTTATTTACACCATGTCCCATTTGAAGCCCCCTGATGCACCCCTAGAGTAGAAACTCCCTAAAAGTGACCCCATCTAAGAAACTACACCCCTCAAGGTATTCAAAACTGATTTTACATACGTCGTTAACCCTTTAGGTGTTGCACAAGAGTTATTGGCAAATGGGGATGAAATTTGAAAATTTCATTTTTTTGCCTTATTTTCCATTTTAACCCATTTTTTCAACTAACAAAGCAAGGGTTAACAGCCAAACAAGACTGTATCTTTATTGCCCTGACTCTGCCGTTTACAGAAACACCCAATATGTGGCCGTAAACTACTGTACGGCCACACAGCGGGGCATAGAGTGAAAGGTGCGCCGTTTGGTTTTTTGGAGGGCTGATTTTTATGGACTGGTTTATTTACACCATGTCCCATTTGAAGCCCCCTGATGCACCCCTAGAGTAGAAACTCCCTAAAAGTGACCCCATCTAAGAAACTACACCCCTCAAGGTATTCAAAACTGATTTTACATACGTCGTTAACTCTTTAGGTGTTGCACAAGAGTTATTGGCAAATGGGGATGAAATTTGAAAATTTCATTTTTTTGCCTTATTTTCCATTTTAACCCATTTTTTCAACTAACAAAGCAAGGGTTAACAGCCAAACAAGACTGTATCTTTATTGCCCTGACTCTGCCGTTTACAGAAACACCCAATATGTGGCAGTAAACCACTGTACGGCCACACAGCGAGGCGTAGAGTGAAAGGTGCACCGTTTGGTTTTTGAAAGGCTGATTTTTATGGACCGGTTTATTTACACCGTGTCCTGTTTCAACCCCTCTGATGCACCCCTGGAGTAGAAACTCCCTAAAAGTGAATCCCATTTTGGAAACTACGGGATAAGGTGGCATTTTTTTGGGGACTATTTTTAGGGTAAATATGATTTTTGGTTGCTCTATATTACATTTTTGTGAGGCAAAGTTACCAAAAATTGAAATTCTGAAATTTCATCTCCATTTGCCATTAACTGTTGAGGAACACCTAAAGGGTTAATAAAGTTTGTATAATCAGTTTTGAATACCTTGAGGGGTGTAGTTTCTTAGATGGGGTCAGTTTTGGGGAGTTTTTACTCTAGAGTGCATCAGGGGGGCTTCAAAAGGGACATGGTGTCAATAAAAAAGGCCATCAAAATCGGCCTTCCAGAAACCATGTCGGTCCTTTCCTTTTGCGGCCTCCCTTTTACTGATACAGCAGTTTACGACCACAAATGTGGTGTTTCTGTAAACTGCAGTATTAGAGTAATAAATATTAAGTTTTGTTTGGTTGTTAATCCTTGTTTTGTTACCGTAAAAAACGGATTGAAATGGAAAAGTGCCAAAAATAGCGGTTTTGGCACCTTTTTTTTTTTTTTTTAACCGTGTTTTTAACCGTGCTATATGACTTTTTTATCGCTTGCTATTAAACTTTTTGTTATGTAAGGTGACAAAAAAATTCTTTTTTTGCACCTATTTTTTTTTTTTTTTTGACCTTGTTAATCTGGGAGGTTGGGTAATGGGGTATTTTTATAGAGGAGATTATTACGGACGTGGCAATACCTAATAAGTCAACTTTTTTTTTTACAATTATTTAGGTTTTAGACTATATTATCTTTTTTGATACAAAATATTTTTTGGGTATCTCTAAAGTCTAAGGGTCATTTTTCTTAATTTTTTTTTATCCAATTATCTCATGTGGGGGCTCATTTTTTGCGGGATGAGCGGACGGTTTTATTGACACTATTTTGGGGGCTATATGACTTTTTGATCGCTTGCTATTAAACTTTTTATTATGTAAGGTGACAAAAAAAAAACTTTTTTTGCACCTTTTTTTTTTTTTCCCTTGACCGTGTTAATCTGGGGGGTTAGGTCATGAGGTAGTTTTATAGAGGAGATTATTACCGACGCGGCGATACCTAATATGTCTACTTTTAACAAATTATTAAATTTTTTTTGGGTGTCTCAAGTCTGAGAATCATTTTTTTTTATCCGATGTCAGTGCTAAATTGGGATATAAATTTAGTACTCCATGGAAGTGTGATACTCCCTGAAGCAACCGTCAATGCAGAGGCCCGGATGATCGGGGCACGTGTCGCACTGAGTAGTCGTGTCCTTCCGTATCCCCCTCCTGCGACACACTCTGCGCTTTTTTTGGGTTCGTCCCTTCTTTCCAGTATGGGGGACCACACCTGGAAAGTGTTGGCCAGGGACGATCCGGGCACCTACAGTTCCCGAGGTACTCCGGCCTGCTCTTTCCCGGTCCGAAAAGATCAGGGCCTTGAGGACTGCCTCATAGAACTGGAGGAATGTCCCTGTGCTGCCAGCGCTTCGGGATAGTACAAAAGAGTTGTACATGGCAACCTGCACCAAGTAGACCGCAACTTTTTTGTACCATGCCCGGGTTTTGCGCATGGCATTATATGGCTTGAGGACTTGATCCGAGAGATCAACTCCTCCCATATACCGATTGTAGGCGACGATACAATCGGGCTTGAGGACCGTTGCCGCGGTACCTCGCACAGGGACAGGGGTGATGCCGTTACCATGAATTGTGGACAGCATAAGGACATCCCTCTTGTCCTTATACCTGACCAGCAACAGGTTTCCAGTGGTAAGGGCACGGGTCTCACCCCTGGGGATAGGTACCTGGAGGGGGTGGGCAGGGAGGCCGCGTTGATTTTTCCGCACGGTCCCACAAGCGGACGTGGATCTGGCGGCAAGGGACTGGAACAAGGGGATACTGGTATAAAAGTTATCCACGTAAAGGTGGTAACCCTTATCCAGCAGTGGGTACATAAGGTCCCACACAAGTTTCCCGGTAACACCCAGAGTGGGGGGACATTCTGGGGGTTGAATCCGGGAATCTCGCCCCTCGTACACACGAAATTTGTAAGTGTACCCTGAGGTACTCTCACAAATTTTGTATAGCTTCACGCCATACCTCGCCCGCTTGGAGGGCACATACTGGCGGAAAATGAGTCTCCCCTTGAACGCAATGAGAGACTCATCAACCGCGACCTCCCTTCCAGGTGCATAGGCCTCCATGAATTTGGTCCCAAAGTGATCGATGACCGGCCGTATCTTATACAGACGGTCATGGGCAGGATCACCTCGGGGGGGGACATGCTGCATTATCGGAATAATGCAGACATTTCCGGATGGCCTCAAACCGGGAGCGTGTCATGGCTGTACTGTAAAGTGGGGCCTGGTATAGGACGTCCCCACTCCAGTACAGCCTGACACTGGGTTTTTTGACCAGGCCCATATGCAGCACGAGGCCCCAAAATATCCTCATTTCGGCTGCACTGACCGGCGTCCAGCCACCGTCCCTGGCCAAAAAGGAGCCCGGGTGTTGAGCGACGAACTGTTGGGCGTACAGATTCGTCTGCTCCACCATCAGATTTACCAGTGGGTCACTGAAAAAATGATAAAAAAAGTCATATTCAGTGTAGCCCACTGTGGAAATCTGGATTCCTGATTGGCCTACAAAATCAGGAATCACGGGCTCGTATCGCTCGAGGCTACACCAGACAAGTTCACTGGCAGGGGGCTCCGGTGGATTTAACTGGTGGGCCGGGAAACCAGTACGAGCCCCAGAGCTGCTCGTACTAGTGTGGGCCACAGGGTCCCTAACATGGCGGTCCCCTTGCTCCGCCTGGCGGCGTCTCCGCAGCCTTGGGGGCTCATCATCATCGCTAGATGATGAGGAGGATGCGGATGACAACAGGAATGTGGGGTCATCCTCATCCTCACTGGGACTCTCGGAGTCGGAGGCAGGCTGGGCGTATGCCTCCTCGGCCGAGAACGTCCGGCGGGCCATAGGGGAGTGTGTGTCTGCGTGTATATGTGCGTGTGTGTAACTCTTTATATTGTGTGCGTGTGTGTGGGGGCACGGGTGTTCGCGGACTTAACCCTAATAAAATAAAAATTCACCCCAAAAAAGGTGGGGGGGGGGCAAGTGGCAGCACCCCTGGGGGGTCTAGGGTCACACAGCTGTGCTGTGGACCCCAGACACCCTAACCTAGGGTGATGCAATCAAAGTTTAGAAAAGTTCAGAAACTAACTTTCCCTTTTTTTTCCCTGCCTAAACCAAACTTTCCCTGTGCTGTCCCTATGTACCTGATGAGGGGTCCTGGGGGCGCTGGCAGCGATTGCAGACACACGTGCAGGCAGCTCCTCTCTCCTCCGGCTCCGGAACACAAAAGGAGGAGGAGAGGAGCGCCTGCCTCTTTTGAATCTGCCGCCGGACCGCCTACAGACCAATCAGAAAGCGATCCTGAGTGGTGATGTCACCATCACCACTCAGGATTGCTGGATGGTGATTGGTGGGGTGAAATCACACCACCATCACCATCCTGTTCCGGGTTATCGGGTCTTCAGAGACCCGAACAACCCGGAAACGCAGAAAACCGCAGGTCTGAATTGACCTGCGGTTTTCTGCGATCGCATACATGGGGGGGTCACCGGACCCCCCGGCGCATTTGCCCCAAGTGCCTGCTCAATGATTTGAGCAGGCACGGGGTTCCGATCACCGCCCGCAGCGCGGCGGTGATCGAAAATACACAGGGCGTACAGGTACACCCTGTGTCCTTAAGTACCAGGGCACAAGGGCGTACCTGTACGCCCTATGTGCTTAAGAGGTTAAAGGGATTCTGTCACTTCTATCTACCCTATAGAGATGCGGACATGCACGGCTAGATCGCCGCTAGCATGTTCGCAATATACCTGACCCATATCTGAGTGGTTTTATTGTGTAAAAAAAGATTTTATATATACACTGCTCAAGAAAATAAAGGGAACACAAAAATAACACATCCTAGATCTGAGTTAATTAAATATTCTTCTGAAATACTTTGTTCTTTACATAGTTGAATGTGCTGACAACAAAATCACACAAAAATTGAAAAATGGAAATCAAATTTTTCAACCCATGGAGGTCTGGATTTGGAGTCACACTCAAAATTAAAGTGGAAAAACACACTACAGGCAGATCCAACTTTGATGTAATGTCCTTAAAACAAGTCAAAATGATGCTCAGTAGTGTGTGTGGCCTCCACGTGCCTGTATGACCTCCCTACAACGCCTGTGCATGCTCCTGATGAGGTGGCGGACGGTCTCCTGAGGGATCTCCTCCCAGACCTGGACTAAAGCATCTGCCAACTCCTGGACAGTCTGTGGTGCATTGTGACGTTGGTGGATAGAGCGAGACATGATGTCCCAGATGTGCTCAATTGGATTCAGGTCTGGGGAACGGGCGGGCCAGTCCATAGCATCAATGCCTTCGTCTTGCAGGAACTGCCGACACACTCCAGCCACATGAGGTCTAGCATTGTCTTGCATTAGGAGGAACCCAGAGCCAACCGCACCAGCATATAGTCTCACAAGGGGTCTGAGGATCTCATCTCGGTACCTAATGGCAGTCAGGCTATCTCTGGCGATCACATGGAGGGCTGTGCGGCCCTCCAAAGAAATGCCACCCCACACCATTACTGACCCAATGCCAAACCGGTCATGCTGGAGGATGTTGCAGGCAGCAGAACGTTCTCCACGGTGTCTCCAGACTCTTTGACACGTCTGTCACATGTGCTCAGTGTGAACCTGCTTTCATCTGTGAAGAGCACAGGGCGCCAGTGGCAAATTTGCCAATCTTGTGTTCTCTGGCAAATGACAAACGTCCTGCACGGTTTTGGGCTGTAAGCACAACCCCCACCTGTGGACATCGGGCCCTCATATCACCCTCATGGAGTCTGTTTCTGACCGTTTGAGCAGACACATGCACATTTGTGGCCTGCTGGAGGTCATTTTGCAGGGCTCTGGCAGTGCTCCTCCTGTTCCTCCTTGCACAAAGGCAGAGGTAGCGGTCCTGCTGCTGGGTTGTTTCCCTCCTACGGCCTCCTCCACGTCTCCTGATGTACTGGCCTGTCTCCTGGTAGCGCCTCCATGCTCTGGACACTACGCTGACAGACACAGCAAACCTTCTTGCCACAGCTCGCATTGATGTGCCATCCTGGATAAGCTGCACTACCTGAGCCACTTGTGTGGGTTGTAGACTCCGTCTCATGCTACCACTATAGTGAAAGCACCGCCAGCATTCAAAAGTGACCAAAACATCAGCCAGGAAGCATAGGAACTGAGAAGTGGTCTGTGGTTACCACCTTCAGAACCACTCCTTTATTGGGGGTGTCTTGCTAATTGCCTATAATTTCCACCTGTTGTCTATCCCATTTGCACAACAGCATGTGAAATTGATTGTCACTCAGTGTTGCTTCCTAAGTGGACAGTTTGATTTCACAGAAGTGTGATTGATTCGGAGTTACATTGTGTTGTTTAAGTGTTCCCTTTATTTTTTTGAGCAGTGTATATATATATATATATATATATATATATATATATATGTAAATCAGCCTGGTAAGGAGCCCAAGGGGCTGCACTAACCGTTTTGGAGTCCAGCCATGCCCCCTGTGAAGGAGCCCAGCACCGCCTGTATCCATCAATCTTCTCCATGCTCACAAAGTCAGATCGCCGTAATCTCGCGGTGCGCGAGCTCGCGCATCCGCAGTTCCTTCCCTGAGGCTAATGCCAGCACAGGGAAGGAACACTATGCCAGCACTGCGCACTGAGCTCGCCCATCGCGAGATTACAGCGATCTGACTTCGTGAGCAAGGAGAAGATTCATGGATACAGGCGGTGCTGGGCTCCTTCACAGGGGGCATGGCTGGGCTCAAGTACGGTTAGTACAGCCCCTTGGGCTCCTTACCAGGCAGATTTACATATACATATATATATATATATATATATATATATATATATAAATAATTTTTTACACTCAATAAAACCACTGAGATATGGGACAGGTATATTGCCCCTTGGGCTCCTTACCAGGCTGATTTACATATATATAAAATCATTTTTTACACTTAATAAAACCACTCAGATATGGGACAGGTATATTGCGGACATGCTAGCGGTGATCTAGCCATACATGTCCGCATCTTTATAGGGTAGAAAGAGGTGACAGAATCCCTTTAAATCCATAATCCATTCGAACAAGCTGAAGGAATGGGATGTTACAAACGATAGGCCTTTAGATAGAATGCGCATTTCCGTAGTGCTGAGCACTCTGTGGGATAGGTTGACAATCTCGAGGTCATCAGAATCCGTGTGGGGGGAACTCATATATGCTGAAAGAGGCGGGCCCTTGTCTAAAAAATTATTACTGTCAAGACCGCCTCTCTGACTACTCCCCCCTACCCCTTCTAGTCTTGCCCCTATAGTTACCCCTTTTCAAATGTTCCTGGGATATGGGTACAGTGCTAGTTATGGGGTTGGTTTCTGTTTCACCTTCCAACGAAGAGGGCTCATTTTCGACTTCAAGGTCTCTATTCGATTTTTGAGTCGTCCTTCCTTAAAATCAGTAGTGTCTCTGATGTATTGTGTGTGCTTCCATTCTTTTAGATGTGCAGTGTACTGCCAGATTGCTTGTTCAAGTATTTGTTCTTTTTTTTTTAAACTCATTATGTGCTGAGAATTTTTTCACAGCCTCAATTTGGACTGAGAGTTCGCTAGCATTTTTTCATATAGCGCTTTCTCCTCCTCTAACAGCAGAGACATTAAACGCAAGGAGGATGCTATCGATTCCTGCTCCCACTTACTTAAGAACTCTGACCTCACCCGAGCTGCTGGGAGAAGAGAGATTCTGAGCCCTCTGGGGACTATCTGATTTTTCAAATAGATCTCCAACGTCTGGATCTCCCACCAGCTCCGTATATTTTCCTTATTTATTTTAGTAATGCTTTTAAGAGCACCATTAATCGTAACAACCCTTAATTCAATGGGTAATTGTGCCTTTACATTGGTACTTTTTCTTTTGTGTTTTGTTCCTACCTACTTTTAATTATATTTCAAAAAATAATTATTATTTTCTTTTAAGCGTTACCCCACACTGGCAGTGAATTTCTTTTGATTGTGGGACGCTCAAGTACCTATCGATAAAGCCGTGAATTGCTTACATACTTATTACTTTATTTAGGGATGGCAGGTTTTTTGGCCGCTGGTATATGCACTGAGACTTGGAGTAACGAAGCAAAGCTAGTGTTCTCGGAGGCACAATTACCCATTAAATCAAGGGATGTCACGATTAATGGTGCTTTTAAAAGCATTACCAAAATATTCTGCTCAAAAAAATAAAGGGAACACTTAAACAACACAATGTAACTCCAAGTCAATCACACTTCTGTGAAATCAAACTGTCCACTTAGGAAGCAACAGTGAGTGACAATCAATTTCACATGCTGAAATTATAGGCAATTAGCAAGACACCCCCAATAAAGGAGTGGTTCTGCAGATGGTGACCACAGACCACTTCTCACTTCCTATGCTTCCTGGCTGATGTTTTGGTCACTTTTGAATGCTGGCGGTGCTTTTCACTCTAGTGGTAGCATGAGACGGAGTCTACAACCCACACAAGTGGCTCAGGTAGTGCAGCTTATCCAGGATGGCACATCAATGCGAACTGTGGCAAGAAGGTTTGCTGTGTCTGTCAGCGTAGTGTCCAGAGCATGGAGGCGCTACCAGGAGACAGGCCAGTACATCACGAGACGTGGAGGAGGCCGTAGGAGGGAAACAACCCAGCAGCAGAACCGCTACCTCTGCCTTTGTGCAAGGAGGAACAGGAGGAGCACTGCCAGAGCCCTGCAAAATGACCTCCAGCAGGCCACAAATGTGCATGTGTCTGCTCAAACGGTCAGAAACAGACTCCATGAGGGTGATATGACGTCCACAGGGGGGGGGGGTTGTGCTTACAGCCCAACACCGTGCAGGACGTTTGGCATTTGCCAGAGAACACCAAGATTGGCAAATTCGCCACTGGCACCCTGTGCTTTTCAAAGATGAAAGCAGGTTCACACTGAGCACATGTGACAGACGTGAAAGAGTCTGGAGACGCCGTGGAGAACGTTCTGCTGCCTGCAACATCCTCCAGCATGACCGGTTTGGCATTGGGTCAGTAATGGTGTGGGGTGGCATTTCTTTGGAGGGCCGCACAGCCCTCCATGTGCTCGCCAGAGGTAGCCTGACTGCCATTAGGTACCGAGATGAGATCCTCAGACCCCTTGTGAGACCATATGCTGGTGCGGTTGGCCCTGGGTTCCTCCTAATGCAAGACAATGCTAGACCTCATGTGGCTGGAGTGTGTCAGCAGTTCCTGCAAGACGAAGGCATTGATGCTATGGACTGGCCCGCCCGTTCCCCAGACCTGAATCCAATTGAGCACATCTGGGACATCATGTCTCGCTCTAGCCACCAACGTCACGTTGCACCACAGACTGTCCAGGAGTTGGCAGATGCTTTAGTCCAGTGTAACGGGGTTCCGAAGGTGCACTCGGTCCCCCATTGCCCGCAGAACTGTTGCTTAGCTTTGGGAATGAGGATCTGTGTTTGACCTCATTCCCAGGGCGGCTTTACTGCTGGGTGGCTCCCTGCTCCTAAGTCTGCCTTGAGCGCCGAGCTGATCACTCGGTGCTCAACTGGTTGGTCTGTCGGTCATGTGACGCTGGCCACGTCACATGACCCTCACTCCCCACTATAAATACAGGCAGCCTGCTAGCCACAGGTTGCCTGTTAATTTCTAGGTTCCTGGCTATTTGTTGGACTACTGAATACTCACCTGATTCCGTTCCCTGACGATCCTTTGCTTGCTCCTCCTGTACTGCGCATCCGTCCTGGTATTGTGACCTCGGCTCCCACCTGACTACTCTCTTTGGACTCCTCTTGTACTTCGCTACTCTCCTGGTATTTAACCCCGGCTTCTCCTGACCATTCTTTGCTTTACCCTTTGTACTGCGTAGCTCTCTTGGTTCTGACCCGGTCCGTTCATGTTCCGTATTTTGTCTTGTCTGTCTTCCCTGCACGTATCCTAAGTTAGGGACTGTCGTCCAGTTGTCCCCTGTCATCAGGACTCGTGAGGCAAGTAGGCAGGGCCAGGGGTGAGGGTGGAGCGCAGTGGTCACTATCCTTCCCCCTGTGTGTGTGTGGACGTGACCGTTACAGATTAACAGGCCCAATAACCACTGTATCATGAATCCTCTTACTACCCTGACTGACCATGTCTCTAACTTGACACAGAGGGTGCAGGAGCTAGGAGAGAAACTTGTGAGTTAGGGCAAAGTTCTTCCACTCCTCTGTCCTCCAGTCCACATTTTGAACCCCAGATCAAGCTCCCAGAACCCTTTTCTGGAGACCGGAAGAGGTTTCTCTCCTTTAAGGAGAATTGCAAACTCTACTTCCGTTTTTGCCCCGTGTCCTCCGGTCCAGAGAGCCAACGCGTGGGGATTATCATTTCTCTACTACAAGGTGATCCCCAGGACTGGGCATTTTCGTTACCTCCTGGGGCCAGTTGTCTAACTTCTGTGGAGTTTTTTTTTCAGGCCCTGGGTACCCTCTATGACGAACCAGACAGGGCCCTGGTAGCTGAGACAGCTCTTAGGGCACTGGTTCAGGGCCATCTCCCTGCGAAGGAGTATTGCACCCAATTCAGATGGTGGAGTGTCCCCTCAGGATGGAATGAGCCAGCCCTGAAGAGTCAGTTTAGGTCTGGTCTATCTGATAATTTAAAAGATCTATTAGTCAATTACCAAATTCCTGAGACCTCGGAGGAGATGATGACCCTAGTTGTCCGACTTGACCGACGAGTTAGAGAGAGACGACAAGAACGACAGTTCTGTTCTCAGATGGTGGTCCAGCCAGAGGCCTTTTCCAGGGAAAACACTGAGGTATCCACCGAGGAACCCATGCAGGTTGGCATGACCCGGGGTATTCTTTGTCGCAGACGCGGATATGCTTCTACTGTGGAGATCCTGGCCATTGGATCAACAAGTGTCCTAAGAGGGTCCTCTCTGACAAGTGTCCTAAGGCAAGACAACCTAAAGACCAGGTACACCCTGATTTTTCTAAAGGTAAGCTTTTGGTACCCATAACAATTTCTCTGGGGGTTAATAAGTGGCCAGGTAAGGCCTTTATTGATTCCGGTTCAGCGGCCAGCTTTATTGACTATGAGTTTGCTAGTAAATTGGGTATTCCAATGTTTGCTTTATCTACACCTATCCATGTCATGGCTATTGATGCTACTCCCCTGATTGGTGGTACGGTGAGGTCATGTACCTCTGAAATTTCCCTGTCCATGGGTGTGTGCCACTCTGAGAGATGTTCTCTTCTAGTCCTGGAGAACCTACCGGTTGAGGTGGTACTAGGGTTGCCTTGGCTCCGTTTACATAACCCCACAATTCTCATGCTTGTCCGTGGTCCAGGCTGGGGTTTCAGTAAGGTCTAATACATTACCCTCTGTTATTAAGGAATATTCTGATGTGTTCTCGTCCCTTACTCCAGAGGTTCTACCCCCCATAGACCTTATGATTGCGCCATAGAGCTAATTGAGGGTGCCGAATTTCCTAAAGGTCGAATTTATAATCTTTCAGGGCCCGAACGCAAGGCTATGGAAGATTATATTAAGGAGAGCCTTGCTAAAGGGCATATTAGACCTTCAGTCTCTCCTATGGGAGCAGGGTTTTTCTTTGTTAAAAAGAAAGATGGTGGTCTTAGGCCTTGTATTGATTACCGGAGATTAAATAAAATCACTGTCCAAAATAGATACTCTCTCCCATTGATACCGGATTTATTTAACCAGGTTTTGGGGGCAACCTGGTTTTCCAAGATTGACCTGAAAGGGGCATACAATCTAATCCGAATCAAGGAGGGAGACGAATGGAAGACAGCGTTCAATACTCCGATAGGACACTTTGAATATCAGGTGATGCCTTTTGGACTCAGCAATGCCCCAGCTGTGTTCCAAAACTTAATGAACGATATTCTTAGGGAGTTCTTAGGTAAATTTATTATTGTCTATCTTGACAACATTTTGATATTCTCTCCTGATTTCGAGTCTCATGTGTCTCATGTCAAACAAGTATTAGAGGTGTTGAGGGAAAACCAGCTATCCGCTAAGCAAGAGAAATGTGTCTTTGGTGTACAAGAGATACTGTTTCTAGGGCATGTGTTGACTCCTCACGCCTTTAAGATGGATCCTGGAAAGGTTTTAGCAATTAAGGAATGGGTAAGGCCTTCATCCTTAAAGGCTTTACAACGGTTTTTGGGTTTCGCTAATTACTACCGTAAATTTATCATGAATTTTTCTGTAATCGCTAAGCCATTGACCGACCTTACTAAGAAAGGGGCGGATTTGGAGAATTGGTCTACCAAGGCCATTTCTTCATTTGAAACATTAAAAAAGGCATTTAGTAGCGCTCCCATTCTGATCCAGCCTGATCAGGAGAGACCCTTTATTGTGGAGGTGGATGCGTCCGAGGACGGCGCAGGAGCAGTCCTTTCACAAGGTCCTGCTAGCCTCACTAACCTGAGACCGTGTGCCTTCTTCTCTAGGAAATTCTCTCCCACGGAGAAAAACTACGACATAGGGAATAGGGAGCTGCTGGCTATTAAATGGGCATTTGAGGAGTGGAGACATTTTTTGGAGGGGGCAAGGCATCGAGTAACTGTTGTCACTGATCATAAAAACCTAATGTTTCTCGAGTCTGCTAAGAGGTGGAATCCCCGACAAGCCCGATGGGCTCTGTTTTTTACCCGTTTTGATTTCTCCATTACGTTCAGGCCGGGAAGTAAAAATGTGAAGGCAGACGCATTATCTCGGTGCTTCCATGCTTTTCAACCCACTGAGACGCCACCTGAATCCATCCTACCAGCAAACATCTTCTTAGCGGCTCTAACCCAGGATATCTCGGCTCGCATTAAGGCTGAACAACATCTGGCACCGGCATCCACCCCAACAGATAAGTTGTTTGTTCCCGTATAATTTCGTCTCCAGCTGTTGGGTGAGTGTCACGATTCTGCCTTTTGTGGACATCCGGGTGTTGAGGGAACTAAGATCTGGTTTCTAGATCTTATTGGTGGCCCACTCTGACCAGGGATGTCAAGTCCTACGTGTCAGTCTGTGAGGTTTGTGCCAGGTCTAAGACACCTTGGACTCGCCCTGCTGGTAACCTACGACCCCTACCCATTCCCAGTAGACCCTGGTCCCATATCTCGATGGACTTTATAACTGACCTACCGCTGGCGGTGGGTAAGACTGTGGTTTGGGTAGTGGTCGATAGGTTTAGCAAGATGGTTCATTTCATTCCCCTGTCTAAACTTCCGAATGCTAAAACCCTGGCGTCTATTTTTGTGAGAGAGATTGTTCGTTTACATGGCATCCCGGAAAATATTGTTTCGGACAGGGGTGTGCAGTTTGTGTCCAAATTCTGGAGGGCCTTCTGTCAAAGATGTAAAATTTCGTTGTCTTTTTCTTCTGCCTACCATCCTGAAAGTAATGGGCAGACTGAACGCCTTAATCAGTCTGTGGAACAATTCCTGAGGTTGTATGTTGCTGATGACCAGCAATTATGGGTCAAATTCCTTCCGTTGGCTGAATTTGCTTTGAATTACCGTGTCAATTCTTCTGCTGGGGTCTCCCCTTTCTTTTGTAACCATGGTTTTCATCCCCGTTTTCATTCTGGGTCGTCCGTCTCCTCCTCTAACCCTGAAGCTGATAAACTCTCCTCCGAACTGTGCACAGTTTGGGCCCGGGTTCAATCGAACCTAGAAAAGGCTCAAAGTTCTCAAAAACTCAAGGCCGATAGGAGACGTTCAAGGGGGGTGAACTTTCAGGTTGGGGATAAAGTATGGTTGTCCTCCAAGAATCTATCTCTCAAGGTAGCTTCTAGAAAATTTGGACCATATAAGATCACGGAGGTGATTAACCCGGTATCATTTAGGTTGGAGCTACCCGAGTCATTCCACATTCATAATGTGTTCCATAAATCTCTACTTAAAAAATATTTTGAACCGGTAGTACCATTGAAAGCCTCGCCTCCGCCGGTTCTTGTTAATGATGTTGTCGAGTATGTCGTGTCTAAAATAGTGGATGTTAGGAAGGTGCATAAAACACCTGATTCACTGGAAGGGGTATGGACCTGAAGAGAGATCTTGGGTACCTGCCAGGGAGGTTCATGCTCTTAGACTTGTTCGTAAATTTCATTTAGAACACCCTGAAAAGCCATCGCCTGAAGTCTTGGGTCCGGTGGCCCCTCGTAAAAGGGGGGGTACTGTAACGGGGTTCCGAAGGTGCACTCGGTCCCCCATTGCCCGCAGAACCGTTGCTTAGCTTTGGGAATGAGGATCTGTGTTTGACCTCATTCCCAGGGCGGCTTTACTGCTGGGTGGCTCCCTGCTCCTAAGTCTGCCTTGAGCGCCGAGCTGATCACTCGGTGCTCAACTGGTTGGTCTGTCGGTCATGTGACGCTGGCCACGTCACATGACCCTCACTCCCCACTATAAATACAGGCAGCCTGCTAGCCACAGGTTGCCTGTTAATTTCTAGGTTCCTGGCTATTTGTTGGACTACTGAATACTCACCTGATTCCGTTCCCTGACGATCCTTTGCCTGCTCCTCCTGTACTGCGCATCCGTCCTGGTATTGTGACCTCGGCTCCCACCTGACTACTCTCTTTAGACTCTTCTTGTACTTCTCTACTCTCCCGGTATTTGACCCCGGCTTCTCCTGACCATTCTTTGCTTTACCCTTTGTACTGCGTAGCTCTCTTGGTTCTGACCCGGTCCGTTCATGTTCGGTATTTTGTCTTGTCTGTCTTCCCTGCACGTATCCTAAGTTAGGGACTGTCGTCCAGTTGTCCCCTGTCATCAGGACTCGTGAGGCAAGTAGGCAGGGCCAGTGGTGAGGGTGGAGAGCAGTGGTCACTATCCTTCCCCCTGTGTGTGTGTGGACGTGACCGTTACATCCAGGTCTGGGAGGAGATCCCTCAGGAGACCGTCCGCCACCTCATCAGGAGCATGCACAGGCGTTGTAGGGAGGTCATACAGGCACGTGGAGGCCACACACACTACTGAGCCTCATTTTGACTTGTTTTAGGACATTACATCAAAGTTGAATCAGCCTGTAGTGTGTTTTTCCACTTTAATTTTGAGTGTGACTCCAAATCCAGACCTCCATGGGTTGAAAAATTTGATTTCCATATTTTTTTTTTGTGTGATTTTGTTGTCAGCACATTCAACTATGTAAAGAACAAAGTATTTCAGAAGAATATTTAATTAACTCAGATCTAGGATGTGTTATTTTTGTGTTCCCTTTATTTTTTTGAGCAGTGTATATAAGGAAAATATACGGAGCTGGTGGGAGATCCAGACGGAGATCTATCTGAAAAATCAGATTGTCCCCAGAGGGCTCAGAATCCCTCTTCTCCCAGCAGCCTGGGTGAGGTCATCAGAGTTCTTACGTAAATGGGAGCAGGAATCGATAGTGTCCTCCTTGCGTTTAAAGTCTCTGCTGTTAGAGGAAGAGAGAGCGCTATATGAAAAAAAAAAGCTAGCAAACTCTCTGTACAAATTGAGGCTGTGAAAAAATTCTCAGCACATACTGAGTTTAAAAAAAAAGAACAAATACTTTAACAAGCAATCAGGCAGTACACTGCACAGCTCAAAGAAAGGAAACACACACAATAAATCAGAGACACTACTGATTTTAAGGAAGGACGACTGTTCGATTACACTCAAAATACTCAAATAGAGACCTTGAAGCCAAGACTGAGCCCTCTTTGTCAGAAGGCGAAACAGAAAACCGACCCCATAACTAGCACTGTACCCATATCCCAGAAACATACGAAAAGGGGCAACTATAGGGGCAAGACTAGGAGGGGTAGGGGGAGTAGTCAGAGAGGCGGTCTTCACAGCAATAATTTTTTAGGCAAGGGCCCGACTCTTTCAGCATGAGAGAGTGCAAAGACTAATGAGTTCCCCCCACATGGATTCTGATGACCTCCAGATTGTCAACCTATCCCACAGAGTTCTCAGCACTGCAGAAATGCGCATTCTAGCTAAAGGCCTATCGTTTCTACCATTCGATTCCTTCAACTTGTTCGAATGGATTAAGGATTTAAGCCTATTCATTCGCAAGTTGAAATAGAGGAAGTTCTTTGCTAACCATGATAAACGAAGGTGCATGGAACCAGACATTGATATGGGAGATTTGCCAAATCTCGACATTCTATCTCACCAACTGAAAGAAAGTAGTAGACCAGTAGGGGAAGGTCCATTTACTGACTTGCGACCCAAATCACGTCTCAATCAGCCGTTAAAAGACAACTCGCCATTGGATACGTTTCTAACTGTGGTCATAGACCAGTTATCGACCCTGGAAGGGACGAGAGTTGGTCTTAACAATCTACAGTTGGATGAAATGGAAGCTCTCCTGTCGCTTAAACAGGACACCTCCATAGTCATTAAGCCGTCCGATAAGGGCAGCAATATTGTGGTTATGGATGGCGACCAATACCTGGATATGTGTAACAGGATACTAGATGTTCGAGCTTGCTATAGGGTGCTCCAGTCTAATCCCCTTCAGACGTTTTGTGCCGAGTTAAGAAATATTCTGCGGGAAGGCCTTGAACAGCGTTTAATCAATCAGAATGAGTTCAACTTTGTGTCCACGCTTTCCACAACAGGATTGCTTCTATAGCTTGCCAAAGGTTCACAAGGGCCTAGACCCACTAAAGGGTTGTCCCATTGTGTCAGGCACAGGTTGTTTTACAGATCCATCCAGTGTGTATGTGGACTTTATTTTAAGGCCCTTCATCTCGGCATTGCCATCATACGTCCACGACTCTAGGACATCCTCAAAAAGTTGGATGGTCTACAGGTAGACGCGGGCATAATGTTGGCAAGCCTCGACGTTGATGACCTATATAGCTCTATACCTCTTCAACAGGGCTGTCATGCTGTGGGTCAATGACTGCAGGAATTGGGGATCCAGCTTCGGGCACATAATGCATTTACGGTCCGACTCCTATGTTTTATTCTTGAGCACAACATCTTCATCCAGGAGCGTAGCTAAAGGCTCATAGGCCCTGGTGCAAGAGTTCAGCTTGAGCCCCTGCCCCCTTCACTCAGCGCTGGTGCACCTAGTTTTTTCAGCTGCCCGAGACAAAAATTTAATTGCCCCCCCATGCCAAATCCTCAACCTAATCCCTTCCCTCCATTCCTACTGTTAAAGGGGTTGGCCTCTTTTTACTACTGATGACCTATCCTCAGAATAGGTCATCAATATCAGATTGTCAGGGTCCCCCAGACTTCCCGCCAATCAGCTGTTTGAAGAGTAGGCAGCGCTCATATGAGACCCGCTTTCTCTTCTCTGTTCACCTGCTCGCCGTAGCATTTGTAGTGATGAGCAGGTAAACAGAGCAGAGAAGGCAGCGCTCGTACGAAAAAAAGCAGACAACCACTTTAAAGACATACTTGGAAAACATTATATACAGCGCTACAGAACATACAGGGTAATACAGCCCCACATATGTAACTCTTCCATCCAGGGACTTCTCTTCTCTGATGTAGATATTCTCTTTTCTCTTCTTCTCCTCTCAGACCAAACCGCCATAGTGACTTCATTCAGCCGCGCCTCGTCTCTGCAGAGTTTAACAAACAGACATCTTACTTTCCTACTTTTCCATCATCCTCCTGACCTTTTCAACACCCCATCCTGCCACCTCCAATACTGTGTCCGCTGTGCCCCCAATGTTATCCTGCAGAAACAGTCCCCATGAAAATACTGGTACCACACAGAGCGTCAGTACAAAAACACCCCTTTATATTGTGCGCCAGGACAAAAAATATCCCTTTCAGATCAGACCCCCATATAAAACCCTTAATGAGACCCTCCATCTCAGACCAAACCCCCTTTAGACCTCTATGTCAGACCCCAGTTTTAGACCTCACATCAGACCCCCCTCATTAGACCTCTATGTAAGACCCCGACTTAATATCTAACCTCAGATAAGACCCCTATTAGACCTCTAGACCCCCAATCAGACCCCCATTAGACCGCCAGACACCCAATTAGAGATCTATACCCCCATTAGACCTCTCCAGACCCACAGTCAGACCTCCAGACCCCCCATTGACCTCTCCAGACCCCTAATCAGATGTCTATACCCCCATTAGACCTCTCAAGACCCACATTCAGACCCCCAGACCCCCCATTAGACCTCTCCATACCCCTAATCAGATGTCTTTACCCCCATTAGACCTCTCCAGACCCCCAGTAAGACCTACAGACCCCCAATCAGAGAAGGCAGCGGTAGATGTAAAGCAGAAGTTTCAGAGTGGGTTACCCTAAAGCAGTACTTAGGGATGCATACCACCTGTCCCTGGGAGTGGATCGGGTATCTTTACTCAATCCACGAGTCAGGACCGATACGGATGACAACATCCAGATTGTGGTCAATTTTAATATGGCACACCGGGAGGTCAGGGACCTTTTGACCAGATACTGGGGTATTTTGAAACTGGACCACAATGTTGGTCATTTAGTGGGGTCTACTCCCTCTATTACATTCCAACTGGAATGCAGTCTAAAAGATAGGTGTACTCACAGTTTCTATCAGAAACTGCAATCAGTGACATGGCTTAAATTTGAGGCAAGGGGCACTTTCCGTTGTGGGAATTGCATTGCCTGCGGAGTAATTAGATCGGGTAGTTTTTTCTCCAGTACTGTAACCAGTTGCTTATATACCATTAGAGCATTTATTAATAGCCGGATGGTGGGGGTCGTCTACTTGGCCACATGTCGTTGTGGCATGCAATATGTGGGCAAAGCAAAGCGGGAGTTCCGTCGCCGTATAGGCAATGTGAGGGTTAAATCCCTATCAGGGGTCACACTTACAGATTTCTTCTCAGACCACGTATTTTCATAACCAAACCGTGCTTTATTGCGACACAAGCACCAACAGAATCAGTACAAAATAAAAGCCTGCCCGTCTGGGCTCTACCTAAACACAGTAACTGAAGCCCTGACTCAACTACAGGTTACAATTCATACCTGGCAT
This sequence comes from Bufo bufo, assembly GCF_905171765.1. Taxonomy (NCBI): domain Eukaryota; kingdom Metazoa; phylum Chordata; class Amphibia; order Anura; family Bufonidae; genus Bufo; species Bufo bufo. The sequence continues at coordinate 359,457,792 of NC_053391.1, read as the reverse complement.
CAGGCCTAGTTTTACCATTTAAACAGTTCACCAGCCCCCAGTCTGTGCGAATACGAGTCCCTTTGGGGGATTGTGGTCCAGCAGTCCTCCCAACTCTGGTCTTGTGACCCTTGTGCCGCAGATGTCACTGCCTCCCCCAAATTACAGGCTGTTACTTAGCCTCGTGGTCCCTCAGCCTTCCTGGCTGAGACCACTACAAACCTCTGCATGCCTTTGTTCCCGGATAACACACTTCCCCCTAACTGACATCCTGGGAGGTGCTTTATCCCAGTCTGATTATTGCAGACCTCACCTGCGATCCTCTCTGGACCAAGGGAATACCCATACTGGAATGGTATGGATTAGCAGATCTCGCTTACAGTCCTATCTGCCAATCCAACTAAAATCCAGCCCAGAATATACTAAAAACAACCATGTCTCAGAAACCTACATGCTCCTGAGACTATTGCATCCCGGATTTTAGCTACCCCACCCAGCTGAGGTATCTGAGTGGGATATACACACCTTCCCGCACTGTCCACCTTATCACAGCGAACACTTGAACGACATCTGGAACAAATCTGATACTCCTATAGCTAGACATGTGGAGTTCAAACATCCGGGAAAGCTCAAGCCTATGATGTTCCAGGGTATCGAATCCATCTGCATGTCCCGCGAGGTGGTGATATCGACACCAAATTACTGCAAAAGGAAGCGCAGTGGACATTTAGGCTTCAGACACTCTGCCCGAAGGGATTGAGTCCTACTGAATAGACTGTTAGAATTTGTATTATGGCAAGAAAAAAGCAGCTAAGTAAAGAAAAACGAGTGGCCATCATTACTTTAAGAAATGAAGGTCAGTCAGTCAGCCGAAAAATTGGGAAAACTTTGAAAGGAAGGGCTATTTGACCATGAAGGAGAGTGATGGGGTGCTGCGCCAGATGACCTGGCCTCCACAGTCACCGGACCTGAACCCAATCGAGATGGTTTGGGGTGAGCTGGGCCGCAGAGTGAAGGCAAAAGGGCCAATAAGTGCTAAGCATCTCTGGGAACTCCTTCAAGACTGTTGGAAGATCATTTCAGGGGACTACCTCTTGAAGCTCATCAAGAGAATGCCAAGAGTGTGCAAAGCAGTAATCAAAGCAAAAGGTGGCTACTTTGAAAAACCTAGAATATGACATGTTTTCAGTTGTTTCACACTTGTTTGTTATGTATATAATTCCACATGTGTTAATTCATAGTTTTGATGCCTTCATAGTCATACAAATAAAGAAAACTCTTTGAATGAGAAGGTGTGTCCAAACTTTTGGTCTGTACTGTATATATCGTTCACATTGTTCTTGTAATATGCCTACATATTTCCAGCTTAGGTAAACCCCTTGGCAAACCTAATTACCACATGATCTAGGCATATTGTGGCAATCTTTGTATAAGTAGCATCTGGGTGCCGATTAATGTGGACAATAACCTGATTATCCACATAGCTCGAGTGATTTTAGTGGCGAGGTTTCGCTGTGCGGTGTGTGACTTCTTTAATCTCCTATACACTGCTGCTGTCGTCTCCATATTCCAGCAGCTGATATTGACTGCTTTGTCTCCCTGACTGTGTTGACACCTTGGCGATCCAGCCGATGAGGTATGCAGGGGGGCGGAGTGGGGGAGTTGCACCTTCTGTTTGTCCTCTCCCCCCTCCTCCTTCCGATTGAATACTGGCCCGATCAGCCCTACCCTATGAAGGCGGGGACTTGTTCTTTTAAATCAGCTGTGCATGTGGCCGTGCACTGCCATACCAGTACCGGAGGTTCCACACCAACAGCGTGTGTGTACCAATTACTCTTATCATCCTCTGTGTATGCTTCTGTTCAGCTCCTGATGACCAAAATATAAGCAGAAATGCGTAGAACTAGGGAACAGGCAGGGGGATCGTGCTGTGGATGGGTATGGGTAAAGCCTATAGGAGCAACTATCTGATAAGCGAGAGGGATTCCATTCCTGTCTTACAGTGTAGTATTAGTTAGCTCCAGCAAACAATGGGTGACCCCAGCCTATCCTCACACAGCTGTAGCTTTTAGAAAACTTTGGGAACCACCAACTAATTCACCACTATTGGGGTCAAGGGAGTTAGACTGAGCCATATTTGGCCAGGTGGGCTCCACGTGTGATTGACCTGCATGGTGTACTAGTGGGGGCTATTTTTGCTTCCCCATACCTTCTGTATGTCCTCACCAGGGTCACACTTGCGCATCTGGGAAGTCTTTACGCCTACTTCCCCGGGTGAGTCATGTAGTTAATATCGGTGGTGGCAGCTCTCCTTCCATTTATATCGGTACTTTTTCTTTTGTGTTTTGTTCCAACTTTTAATTATATTCCAATAAAGAATTGTTATTTTGTTTTAACCATTACCTTACACTAGCAGTGAATTTCTTTTGATTGTTGGATACTCAAGTACCTATCTATATAGCCATGAATTCCTCCAGTAGGTGTCCAAGTAGCGATGAAGAGAGTCACGTAGGAGCAGATGCTGAGAGCGGTCAGGAACGCGGCCACGAGACTGGCCAGGGTGACAGTGATGAGCAGATATTAGTGAATGATGATGTAGTGATCTTATTTGGGAGCTGTGTGAAGAGGGGGCTTCTTCATCATCATCATCATCAGGGAACGAGGGTGGCAGCAGGCCCATGAGACATCAGCAGAGTGGCAGCATGCCAATGAGCCAGCAGGGTGGAAGCAGTGGGAAATCAAAAGCCAAGTGTGCCTGGGGTAGACCGTCTGCTACTCAGGAGCCTACCTGTCCAGAAACAACTAGCGGTGCATGGCTTAATAGAGGCAGCAACAGACATTCAGCACGGAGTCGTTGGGGTAAATTACCATATTCATTAGTCTGGGACTTTTTAATCAAGTCACTTGAAGACATCAATATGGCCATGTGTAGAATCTTTGGGCAGAAGGTGAAGCGGGAACAGAGTGCCATTGTTGGCACCACAGCCCTTTGTCAACACATGGAGCTTCACCATAAAGTGGCCTGGGAAAACCGTGGGGCTAATGTAGTGGTACAGCCTGACACATCTCCCAGCATCCCCCACCCTTCTCCAGCAGTCGGGGCTCCACCACCTCAGAAGAAGGAAGCTATGTTCTCTTCCCATCATCTGCTGGTCCTGATGCTCCTTCTTATCCTCCTTCTTGTCACACGTTTTGCCAGAAATCGATCACCGAGGCGATTGCAAAGAGACAACAGTATGGGTACACTGAGAAACTGAACCTGCTACTGACCAAGTTGCTGGTACTATAGTCCCTCCATTTTCATGTGGTTGACTCTGCCCTTTATAGAGAACTAATGGCTTGCACAGAGCCAAGGTTGAGAGTCCCAAGTCGTCACTACTTCTCTAAAAAAGATGTACAAGCTTTGGACACTTACAAGGTGGGCCAATCCTTGAACCTGTCGGTGTCTAGTACAGTTTACGGCTGCGCCGATGTGTGAAGCTATAACTATGGTATATGGTATATATGGTATATCTATATATATATCCTTTACGGCCCACTAGGAAAATGTGGTTCCGCACAAGGCACGCCAGCAACTTGGCCAGGTGATGGCAATGCCGCCTCCGCATTCTCATGCTGTGATTGCAGCACCAATGTCCTTCTCCACCTCCTCATCCTCCACCTTGTCCTCAGCTTCCACTGTAGGCACAGTTCAGAGTGGTCCTTCAGCATATCCCCTATGCATAGCATGGTGGTGTCACATTGTTCTGCACCTGGCCAGCCTGGGCAAATGGAGTCACACCAGGGAGAAACTGCTCAGCATCATCAACCAAGAAATTAAATTCTGTCTGTTTCCTCGCTAACTAAAGATCGGAACCATGGTCACCCATAACGGGAAGGAGGGCTGACCCATGCGCCCTGCATGGTACACATCTTTAATTTGGTTGTAAACCATTTGCTCAAGTCTTCCACCCAACTGCAAGATGTTTTGAAAATGGATAGGAAACTGTGCAGGCGCTTTAGCCACTCTTACCATGCAAAACACGCAAAGGTAGAATGGTGTTCCCCAACATTGCCTCATGTGGTGGGGAACACCACCCTCCACATGATGGACCGACTATATGAGCAGAGGAAGGCCTTGAATGTTTTTTTGATGATGCAGGTGAAGAGCTGTACTCCCCTGTGTAACTTCGATGTTAGCCAGTGGCAGCTCATACATGACACCTGCTGCTTGCTCAGGCCCTTCGAAGGGGCCACTTTATTTGTCAGTCTCCAGGACTACAGGATAAATTATGTCATTCCACTCCTTTATGTCCTGGAGTAGAAGCTGATAAATCTGGCTGGCCAGGGGACAGGAGATGTGGTGCTTACCATTTCACAGCCACCTGATCCCTGTGGGGCTGAACTGGAGGAGGAAGAGGAGGAGGGGAAAGACATTAACGCGCAGGAATTGTATACAAAAATATTTGGTTTATCTGCCCAAGCAGCAGGAGAGGAACAGGAGGAGAATGAGGAGCTGGAGGGCGATGAAAAAGACCAGGCAGATGACCCCAGCAAACTGTGACAGTATGCAGTGGAGAGGGAGTCAAGGAATCCCTCCGATTCCCTTGTGCAAATAACCAGATGCATGCTGAGTTGCTTGTGTAGTGAAGGCCGCATTATCATCATTTGGCAGAGGGATGACTACTGGCTCTCCACAATGTTAGACCCTTGCTACCGGGCCAAAATGGGGACCTTTTTTACACCGTCTGAGAGGGATGGAAAACTCAACAACTATCGAGACATCCTTTGTAGTCAGTTGGTCGCTGCCTACGCACGCCATCGCCCATCCTCGCGAAGGTCTAACCATGACTGCTGGAGGGCGGTTGGGGGGGGGGGGGCAGAAGCAGCACTATCTCCCTCAGCAGAAACTTAAGTCTGGAGTCTCTAATGAGCACTTTTCTTCACCAGCCTACTGAAGAAACCACCCAGCAGCCACAGCAGGACATGGAGCAGATCCTGACCGAGCAGGTGGTGGCATACTTGGACTGCACCCCCCACACCAGATCCAAGATCCCCTGGACTACTGAGCAGCAAAACTTACCTTTCAAGGCAGTGTCACTTCCTCCCAATTGGATTCAGGAAGTGACACTGCGCTGATGTCACTTCCTCCCATTTGGATTCAGGAAGTGACACTGCCCTGATGTCACTTCCTTCCATTTGGATTCCCACAATTGTACCACCTTTTTTGATATGTGTACAACCCTACTTGAGGGTATAAATACTAGCATTGTATGTGTATATTGTATTATTGTATTACTCCTGAGGAAGGGGGCACTGTTTCTGACCCCGGAAACACGTTGAGTGCTGTGTTTTTACCTGATTAAAGAATATTGACCAGATGCTGGACACTTGGCTGCCGTCACTATTACCATTCTACAAGCTAACCCGGCTGGGGGGCTCTGTCTGAAGGTGTCTGGAGCTTTATCCAACAGACATCCCCCTAGTGAAGTGAGTTCTACTTTAAAACTTTTTAACCTTGATATAATATTTTACTTGGTATTTCTCATTTCATCTTATCCATTCTATATTTTACATATTTTAACTTTGTTTATCCATATACTTTTTTATTCATGCACCTATTTATTCATATGCTTCTACATATGGTTATTACTGCACGAATACACGGTTTTTATAGAACATAAACCTATTGGCACCTCTTAGCTCTTTCTAAGTTTCATTTTGAGTGGCGCTAAAAAGTGGACCAACACGGTCAATTCAAGTCTTTTGGAAGGCACCACTCCCCTGGCCCCCCTTAACTTGAATAAGGACCTCCAGTTACTCTTCTAATGCCAAAAAAAACAGGAGTGGATTCAAAACAGAGATGACATGTGAACTGAATATTTGCAAGTCTTCTGTCTTTTGTACCCACTCCTGCTTTTGGCTACCAAATCATAAGGGACCATACAGGCCTTAAGCTTCTACACAGAGTGTTGTGCATCTAATTTTTCATTCCTTCTGACAGATCAGAAGAATGGTCCAAAAAATTATGATGTCAGCCAAGCCAAAAAGGCTAAATAGTAGCCCATTCATGAAGTGCAGAGGGTGGTAACAGCATAAGAAGTCCACAGAGTGGCCCTATGACATAGTGGTGAGGTAGAAGCAGCATGAGGAGACAACAGAGTGGCAAGGTGACATAGTGTGGAGGTAATAAGAAGAGGCAGGAATGGCGGCTCAGCTGGGAGTTCCCTATGGGTAGGTGCACTCCTCAAGGGTCACCCAGTACCAGGAAAAAAAATGTATAGAGAGTAGGAGAGGGGCACTCAAATATCAAGGAGCCTCGGACAGCAAGTGCATGAGAAGTGGAGTATTTATTAAACACCAATAAAACTAAATATGTACCATAAAAAAAGACATAAAAATTCATAAAATACATAAAAATCACAACTAGAGGTAGTATGCAGGTCAAAGGTATATTCGCACATCCATATAATCGTAGATAGTAGTATGACAAGTCTATGGCTCCATAGGTAGCCGAATAGAACCTTAGTTGAAAAAAACTGTGAGACTTGATAGAAGATGTGCTGTCCCGTTCAGAAGGCACTGTGAACTATTGTTCCATATGGAGATGTAAAACAACAAGTGGAAGGAAGCGTGTCTCCTGTTAGTATGTATCTTGTGAAGTCAACACTCACCGGAGTATGTCCGTATCAAAAATGCATGTGGAAAACAGCATGCGTTACCACCGGATCGTAGGCCAGTTGACAGGTCCCTATTCACGCTGTCGGTTAGGGTCTTGCCGCCAGGAGGTAGATGGTTATCGGATGTCTGCTCTCTTTCACCGCCGGACTCGCTACCGGCGTCCCGTGTAGTCTCGCGATATCAACGTGGCGTCCCACGTGACTTGGCGGTGGTTTCACGCGACTCGGACTATGCACACATGATCGGGGGATCGTATGCTCCAGGAGATGCATCTGTTAGTTCGGCATCTCCAAATGGAAAGTTCAATGAGGAGTTGGTCTGTGCTCCTGGATATATAATGAATGGCTGTAGTGCACCATTAAAGAAAGCCGCTTGCGGCAGAATCCATATGAATCGTTGCTTGCTACTCCGTCCAAACCAAACAAACGCGTTTCGGGGTACCTCCCCTTCTTCAGTGGCAGTATCTGGCAAGCAGGAAGTGCAATGTTTATATACTCAAATATTTGAATGGGATGATGGGAAAATGGTCCATCTTAAGTTCTGGCACGGAGTCGTTGCAGTGGAATAGAAAACGCATATGCGTTTTTGGTGCGTTTTTGCATAAAATAAAATCAATCAAAATATATAGTATAAAAAATCAAGATCTATACAGTAGACACAAATAAAAACTTGCAAATATGAACTGTAAGAACATGTGATTACACATAAACATTCCATATGGAAATTAACCTTACTAATAAATATAGGGTATAAATTGCTGAATACATTGTTATTATCAAATGGTCTGTTGCTCTGGCGCTCCAGGGGGTGGAAATGTTGTATTGGGGAGGGCAGTCTGATAGGGAGGGGGGATCCAAGTGCTGATAAACAGCCAGACTTGGATTCTGCTTCCCCACCAGACATCCCCCCTATTAAAGAAATCCAAACAGTTCCATCTCTGCATTGTGTCCCTTGGGTATAAGACTATCAAATTCATAAATCCGGCGGGATTCGTGTCTGGACATATTCATGATGTGGTTTCCTCCCCTCCATGACCTTCTGACCTTTTCAATGGCGACGAAGGTGAGGGTAGAGGGATCACAATCATGAATATCTTTAAAATGCTTAGAAAGGGAATTAAGTTCATATCCCCTACGAATGTTAGAGACTAGAGTTGAGCGAACACCTGGATGTTCGGGTTCGAGAAGTTCGGCCGAACTTTCCGGAAATGTTCGGGTTCGGGATCCGAACCCGATCCGAACTTCGTCCCGAACCCGAACCCGAACCCCATTGAAGTCAATGGGGACCCGAACTTTTCGGCACTAAAAAGGCTGTAAAACAGCCCAGGAAAGAGCTAGAGGGCTGCAAAAGGCAGCAACGTGTAGGTAAATCCCCTGCAAACAAATGTGGATAGGGAAATTAATTAAAAAAAAAAAAAAAAAATGACCCAATATCAATTGGACAGAGGTCCCATAGCAGAGAATCTGGTTTCACGTCAGCAGAGAATCAGTCTCTTCATGCCATAGCAAAGAATCTGGCTTCATGTCAGCACAGAATCAGTCTCTTCATGCCATAGCAGAGAATCTGGCTTCATGTCAGCACAGAATCAGTCTTCATGTCATAGCAGAGAATCAGGCTTCACGTCACCCACCACTGGAACAGGCCACTGTCACACATTTAGGCCCCGGCACCCAGACAGAGGTGAGCGGTCCCGTAACAGAGAATCTGGCCTTATGTCAGCGCAGAATCTGTCTTCATGTCATAGCAGAGAATCAAGCTTCACGTCACCCACCACTGGAACAGGCCACTGTCACACATTTAGGCCCAGGCACCCAGTCAGAGGAGAGAGGTCCCGTAACAGAGAATCTGGCTTGATGTCAGCACAGAATCTGTCTTCATGTCATAGCAGAGAATCAGGCTTCATGTCACCCATCACTGGAACAGGCCACTGTCACACATTTAGGCCCAGGCACCCAGGCAGAGGAGAGAGGTCCCGTAACAGAGAATCTGGCCTTATGTCAGCGCAGAATCAGTCTTCATGTCATAGCAGAGAATCAGGCTTCACGTCACCCACCACTGGAACAGGCCACTGTCACACATTTAGGCCCCGGCACCCAGACAGAGGAGAGCGGTCCCGTAACAGAGAATCTGGCCTTATGTCAGCGCAGAATCTGTATTCATGTCATAGCAGAGAATCAGGCTTCACGTCACCCACCACTGGAACAGGCCACTGTCACACATTTAGGCCCAGGCACCCAGGCAGAGGAGAGAGGTCCCGTAACAGAGAATCTGGCCTGATGTCAGCACAGAATCTGTCTTCATGTCATAGCAGAGAATCAGGCTTCACGTCACCCACCACTGGAACAGGCCACTGTCACACATTTAGGCCCAGGCACCCAGTCAGAGGAGAGAGGTCCCGTAACAGAGAATCTGGCCTTATGTCAACACAGAATCTGTCTTCATGTCATAGCAGAGAATCAGGCTTCACGTCACCCACCACTGGAACAGGCCACTGTCACACATTTAGGCCCAGGCACCCAGGCAGAGGAGAGAGGTCCCGTAACAGAGAATCTGGCCTTATGTCAGCACAGAATCTGTCTTCATGTCATAGCAGAGAATCAGGCTTCACGTCACCCACCACTGGAACAAGCCACTGTCACATATTTAGGCCCCGGCACCCAGACAGAGGAGAGAGGTCCCGTAACAGAGAATCTGGCCTTATGTCAGCGCAGAATCTGTATTCATGTCATAGCAGAGAATCAGGCTTCACGTCACCCACCACTGGAACAGGCCACTGTCACATATTTAGGCCCAGGCACCCAGGCAGAGGAGAGAGGTCCCGTAACAGAGAATCTGGCCTTATGTCAGCGCAGAATCTGTATTCATGTCATAGCAGAGAATCAGGCTTCACGTCACCCACCACTGGAACAGGCCACTGTCACACATTTAGGCCAAGGCACCCAGGCAGAGGAGAGAGGTCGCGTAACAGAGAACTGGCTTCATGTCAGCACAGAATAAGTCTTCATGTCATAGCAGAGAATCAGGCTTCACGTCACCCACCACTGGAACAGGCCACTGTCACACATTTAGGCCCCGGCACCCAGTCAGAGGAGAGGTTCATTCAACTTTGGGTTGCCCCGCAATATAATGGTAAAATGAAATTAAAAATAGTATTGAATGAGGAAGTGACCTGGAGTAGAATAATATATTGTTAAGGGGAGGTAGTTAATATCTAATCTGCACAAGGGATGGACAGGTCCTGTTGGATCCATGCCTGGTTCATTTTTATGAACGTCAGCTTGTCCACATTGGCTGTAGACAGGCTCTGCGTTTGTCTGTAATAACGCCCCCCGCCGTGCTGAATACACGTTCAGACAAAACGCTGGCCGCCGGGCAGGCCAGCACCTCCAAGGCATAAAAGGCTAGCTCTGGCCACGTGGACAATTTGGAGACCCAGAAGTTGAATGGGGCCGAACCATCAGTCAGTACGTGGAGGGGTGTGCACAGGTACTGTTCCACCATGTTAGTGAAATGTTACCTCCTGCTAACACGTTCCGTATCAGGTGGTGGTGCACTTAGCTGTGGCGTGGTGACAAAACTTTTCCACATCTCTGCCATGCTAACCCTGCCCTCAGAGGAGCTGGCCGTGACACAGCTGCGTTGGCGACCTCTTGCTCCTCCTCTGCCTTCGCCTTGGGCTTCCACTTGTTCCCCTGTGACATTTGGGAATGCTCTCAGTAGCGCGTCTACCAACGTGCGTTTGTACTCGCGCATCTTCCTATCACGCTCCAGTGTAGGAAGTAAGGTGGGCACATTGTCTTTGTACCGGGGATCCAGCAAGGTGGCAACCCAGTAGTCCGCACACGTTAAAATGTGGGCAACTCTGCTGTCGTTGCGCAGGCACTGCAGCATGTAGTCGCTCATGTGTGCCAGGCTGCCCAGAGGTAAGGACAAGCTGTCCTCTGTGGGAGGCGTATCGTCATCGTCCTGTGTTTCCCCCCAGCCACGCACCAGTGATGGGCCCGAGCTGCTTTGGGTGCCACCCCGCTGTGAACATGCTTCATCCTCATCCTCCTCCACCTCCTCCTCATCCTCGTCCTCCTCGTCCTCCAGTAGGGGGCCCTGTCTGACCACATTTGTACCTGGCCTCTGGTGTTGCAAAAAACCTCCCTCTGAGTCACTTTGAAGAGACTGGCCTGAAAGTGCTAAAAATGACCCCTCTTCCTCCTCTTCCTCCTGGGCCACCTCCTCTTCCATCATCGCCCTAAGTGTTTTCTCAAGGAGACATAGAAGTGGTATTGTAACGCTGATAACGGCGTCATCGCCACTGGCCATGTTGGTGGAGTACTCGAAACAGCGCAACAGGGCACACAGGTCTCGCATGGAGGCCCAGTCATTGGTGGTGAAGTGTGTCTGATCCGCAGTGCGACTGACCCGTGCGTGCTGCTGCTCGCACAGTCTGTCCAGCATATGCAAGGTGGAGTTCCACCTGGTGGGTACGTCGCATATGAGGCGGTGAGCGGGAAGGCCGAAGTTACGCTGTAGCGCAGACAGGCGAGCAGCGGCAGGGTGTGAACGCCGGAAGCGCGAACAGACGGCCCGCACTTTATGCAGCAGCTCTGACATGTCGGGGTAGTTGCGAATGAACTTCTGCACCACCAAATTCAGCACATGCGCCAGGCAAGGGATGTGCGTCAAACCGGCTAGTCCCAGAGCTGCAACGAGATTTCGCCCATTATCGCACACCACCAGGCCGGGCTTGAGGCTCACCGGCAGCAACCACTCATCGGTCTGTTGTTCTATACCCCGCCACAACTCCTGTGCGGTGTGGGGCCTGTCCCCCAAACATATGAGTTTCAGAATGGCCTGCTGACGTTTACCCCGGGCTGTGCTGAAGTTGGTGGTGAAGGTGTGTGGCTGACTGGATGAGTAGGTGGAAGAAGAGGAGGAGGAAGCTGAGTAGGAGGAGGAGGAGACAGGAGGCAAAGAATGTTGCCCTGCGATCCTTGGCGGCGGAAGGACGTGCGCCAAACAGCTCTCCGCCTGGGGCCCAGCCGCCACTACATTTACCCAGTGTGCAGTTAGGGAGATATAGCGTCCCTGGCCGTGCTTACTGGTCCACGTATCTGTGGTTAGGTGGACCTTGCCACAGATTGCGTTGCGCAGTGCACACTTGATTTTATCGGACACTTGGTTGTGCAGGGAAGGCACGGCTCTCTTGGAGAAGTAGTGGGGGATGGGAACAACATACTGTGGGACAGAAAGTGACATGAGCTGTTTGAAGCTGTGTGTGTCCACCAGCCTAAATGACAGCATTTCATAGGCCAGTAGTTTAGAAATGCTGGCATTCAGGGCCAGGGATCGAGGGTGGCTAGGTGGGAATTTACGCTTTCTCTCAAATGTTTGTGAGATGGAGAGCTGAACGCTACCGTGTGACATGGTTGAGATGCTTGGTGACGCAGGTGGTGGTGTTGGTGGTACATCCCATGTTTGCTGGGCGGCAGGTGCCAACGTTCCTCCAGAGGCAGAGGAAGAGGCCAAGGCGGCGGCAGCAGCAGCAGAAGAGGCCGAGGCAGCAGCAGAAGAGGCCGAGGCGGCAGCAGCAGAAGAGGCAGCAGGGGGAGCCTGAGTGACTTCCTTCTTTTTAAGGTGTTTACTCCACTGCAGTTCATGCTTTGCATGTAGGTGCCTGGTCATGCAGGTTGTGCTAAGGTTCAGAACGTTAATGCCTCGCTTCAGGCTCTGATGGCACAGCGTGCAAACCACTCGGGTCTTGTCGTCAGCACATTGTTTGAAGAAGTGCCATGCCAGGGAACTCCTTGAAGCTGCCTTTGGGGTGCTCGGTCCCAGATGGCGGCGGTCAGTAGCAGGCGAAGTCTCTTGGCGGCGGGTGTTCTGATTTTGCCCACTGCTCACTCTTTTGCTACGCTGTTGGCTCGGTCTCACCACTGCCTCTTCCTCCGAACTGTGAAAGTCAGTGGCACGACCTTCATTCCATGTGGGGTCTAGGACCTCATCGTCCCCTGCATCGTCTTCCACCCAGTCTTGACCCCTGACCTCCTGTTCAGTCTGCACACTGCAGAAAGACGCAGCAGTTGGCACCTGTGTTTCGTCATCATCAGAGACGTGCTGAGGTGGTATTCCCATGTCCTCATCATCAGGAAAAATAAGTGGTTGTGTGTTAGTGCATTCTATCTCTTCCACCCCTGGGGAAGGGCTAGGTGGATGCCCTTGGGAAACCCTGGCAGCAGAGTCTTCAAACAGCATAAGAGACTGCTGCATAACTTGAGGCTCAGACAGTTTCCCTGATATGCATGGGGGTGATGTGACAGACCGATGGGCTTGGTTTTCATGCGCCATCTGTGCGCTTTCTGCAGAAGACTGGGTGGGAGATAATGTGAACGTGCTGGATCCACTGTCGGCCACCCAATTGACTAATGCCTGCACCTGCTCAGGCCTTACCATCCTTAGAACGGCATTGGGCCCCACCAAATATCGCTGTAAATTCTGCTGGCTACTGGGACCTGAGGTAGTTGGTTCACTAGGACGTGTGGCTGTGGCAGAACGGCCACGTCCTCTCCCAGCACCAGAGGGTACACTAACACCACCACGACCATGTCCACGTCCGCGTCCCTTATTAGATGTTTTCCTCATTGTTCCCGTTCACAACAATTTTGAGAATGGCAAATTTGGGAATGCTTTTTCAACCCAGAACAAAAAGTCTGCTTTTACGGTCACTACAAATAACTTGACCAGCTAAAACTGTGCAGATTTGGTTGAATAGAGATGTGAGACCTGTTTTTTTTTTGCGCTGTGTGACAGTTATAGGTTTAATCACAGAATGACACTTCTATCAGCACGCTAGCGTGTGTCTTAGGTTTTTCTGAATCACACTATCAATACCTTCAATGTAAGATTTTCTTTTTGGGATAGATTTCAAGTAGGCCTCAAATACCACAAACTAGTTATTTTCAGAATGGCAAATTTGGGAATGCTTTTTCAACCCAGAACAAAAAGTCTGCTTTTACGGTCACTACAAATAACTTGACCAGCTAAAACTGTGCAGATTTGGTTGAATAGAAATGTCAGGACTATTTTTTAGGCGCTGGGTGACAGGCTCAACTTGCCCCTGATGTAATATATGGCCAAAAAATAACCACACTGTTGATGGTTAAATGCACTTGGGTGACACAGGCTCAGCCTGCAGCTGATGTAGTATATAGCACAAAATAACCACACTATCGATGGTTAAATACACTTGGTGATAGCTCGTGCTGGCGCACCACAAGTCACAAAATGGCCGCCGATCACCCCAGAAAAAAAGTGATCTAAAAACGCTCTGGGCAGCCTCAAAAAAGTGAGCAAGTCAATAATAGCACTTCAATGATCCACAGCTGCAGATCGATCACAGAATCAAGTCTTTTGGAGGAGTTAATCTGCCTAATCTCGCCCTAACATCGCAGCTGCAACCTCTCCCTATACTGATCATAGCAGAGTGACGTGCGGCGCTACGTGACTCCAGCTTAAATAGAGGCTGGGTCACATGGTGCACTGGCCAATCACAGCCATGCCAATAGTAGGCATAGCTGTGATGGCCTCTTGGGCCAAGTAGTATGACGCTTGTTGATTGGCTGCTTTGCAGCCTTTTAAAAAGCGCCAAGAAAGCTCCGAACACCGAACCCAAACACAGACTTTTACGAAAATGTTCAGGTTCGGGTCCGTGTCACAGACACCCCAAAATTCGGTACGAACCCGAACTATACAGTTCGGGTTCGCTCATCCCTATTAGAGACATGTTCCCTCACTCTCTTCTTGAGGGTTCTCTTAGTTCGACCTAAGTACTGTTTGTGACAACTGCATTCTAGTAAATAAATAGCGTTCTTTGAATCACAGGTTAAGGTTTCCTGGATAACAATGAAGAAAGCATTCTGTGTCGATTCTACTCTTGTGTTTTTTTTAGGGAAGGAGGTTGCCCTGCAATTAAGGCATTTTCCACACCTAAAAAAAAACCTTCATTTTTAACCAGTCAGAACCTGTACTTTTGTCACAAGTTTTCTTAACGGTTGGTGCCACTTTGGAGGCAAGGTTAGCAGCTTTGGTATAGGTAATTTGCGGGGTTGCTGTCAGTAACGGTTCCACGATCTTATCATCCCGCAAAAAGTTCCAATGGCGATTAATAATTGTTTTGACTTGTCGGTGTTGGGAATGGAATGGTAATATTAAACGTATGGTCTCGTCTGGTAGCATTGATTTACTGGGCCCGAAAAATCAGCCCTATTCATATCCCGGACCTTATGTAGCGCACCTTCTATGGTTGTAGTAGGATATTCTCTGTCTCTAAATAGTTGGCTATGTTTCTGAGCGTCATCTTCAAATTGCTCGTTGGTTGTGCAATTACGTTTGAGTCTTCTGAATTGGCTCACCGGTATATTCGTGAGCCACCTGGGTAGGTGGCAACTCGAATAACGTATAAAGCTATTTCTTGCCACTTTTTTGGTATGCGTACTACAAAACAACCTTGATGCTTCTATTTTAATATTGAGGTCTAAAAAAGCTACTTCCCCTGAATCTATTATAGGGGTAAATATCAAGTTCCTAGTATTTTTGTTAATATCAACCAGAAACTGATCTAAGTTTGCTCTATCATCTTGCCAAATAAAAATTATATCATCAATATACCGGCGCCAGAGCACCAGACTCGTCTCCAGGTGAGGGCGGATGACCTCATCCTCCCAATGGGCCAAAAATAGGTTGGCATAGCTGGGGGAGAATCTGGTGCCCATGGCTGTACCAGTCAGCTGTAGGTAAAATTGATCTTCAAACATATACATTATGGGACAGTATATATCTTACTGTTTCCATTAGAAACTGTATTTGTTCCACTTTAAGTTCTCCCTTCTTAATTAGATGGTCCTCCAGGGCTATAAGGCCCTTACTATGTTCTATTACTGTATATAAAGAACTGACATCCATGGTTCCTATAATGTACTGATCATCCCATTTTAGCTGTTCTAAGACCTTTAGGTCTTAGAACAGTTGTGTCTATCTCAGTTGTGTCTTTGATATAAGACGGGGTTTCTTTGACCAGTGGTTGTAACCATTGGTCAATGTATTTTGACAGATTAGAGGAAATAAACACTACCTTCCCCAATATAACATTTCCACCCCCTGGAGCGCCAGAGCAGCAAACCATTTGATAATGACAATGTATTCAGCAATTAATACCCTAAATTTATACCCTATATTTATTAGTAAGATTAATTTCCATATGGAATGTTTATGTGTAATGACATGTTCTTACAGTTCAGATTTACAAGTTTTTATTTGTTTCTACTGTATAGATTTTGATTTCTTATACTATATATTTTGATTGATGTGATTTTATGCAAAAACGCACCAAAAACGCATATGCGTTTTCTATTCCGTTGCAACGACTCCGTGCCAGAACTTAAGATGGACCATTTTCCCATCATCCCATTCAAATATTTGAGTATATAAACGTTGCACTTCCTGCTTGCCAGATATCGCCACTGAAGAAGGGGAGGTACCCCGAAACGCGTTTGGTTGGTTTGGACGGAGTAGCAAGCAACGATTCATATGGATTCTGCCGCAAGCGGCTTTCTTTAATGGTGCACTACAGCCATTCATTATATATCCAGGAGCACAGACCAACTCCTCATTGAACTTTCCATTTGGAGATGCAAAACTAACAGATGCATCTCCCGGAGCATACGATCCCCCGATCACGTGTGCATACTCTGAGTCACGTGAAACAACCGTCAAGTCACGTGGGACGCCACGTTGATATCGCAAAACTACACGGTACGCCGGAAGCGAGTCTGGCGGTGAAAGAGAGGAGACATCCGATAACCATCTACCTCCTGGCGGCAAGACCCTAACCGACAGCATGAATAGGGACCTGTCAACTGGTATACGATCCGGGGGTAACGTATGCTGTTTTCCTCATGCATTTTTGATAGTAGAGATACGGACATACTCCGGTGAGTGTTGACTTCACAAGATACATACTAACAGGAGACACGCTTCCTTCCACTTGTTGTGTTACATCTCCATATGGAACAATAGTTCACAGTGCCTTCTGAACGGGCAGCACATCTTCTATCAAATCTCACAGTTTTTTTCAACTAAGGTTCTATTTGGGTACCTATGGAGCCATAGACTGGTCATACTACTATCTACGATTATATGGATGTGCGAATATACCTCTGACCTGCATACTACCTCTATTTGCGATTTTTATGTATTTTATGCATTTTTATGTCTTTTTTATGGTACATATTTAGTTTTATTGGTGTTTAATAAATACTCCACTTCTCATGCACTTGCTGTCCGCGGCTCCTTTATATTTGAGTGCCCCTCCTCTTACTCTCCATGCATTTTTTTCCTGGTACAGGCTGACCCTTGAGGAGTGCACCTGCCCATAGGGATCTCCCAGGTGAGCCGCCATTCCTGCCTCTTCTTATCGTTTCATCCACCCATTTGGTAGTGCTCCCTGGGACCTCACTATGGATATCTGGGAGCATATGGACAGCAAACTTAAGAAATTACAATCTTTTACGTTTGACACATCTGAAGAGACGTTGACAAATGTTATTAGAACAAGGGACGAGAGTTTCAAAATGCTGGAAGGTCTGCTGCAGAGACAGCTGCGCAATAGGTGGGAAATCACGGACCTTAACCAATATCTACAGAAGGGATCTATCCCTAAAAGTCTGATGCTGAGTAAAGTCTATCAGAGAGTCTAATACAGATGATCATCGATAGGCGATCACAAATCTTGGACAAACTGACTGAACAAATAGCCAACAACAAAACAGAAATACAGCAGTTTCCAGATACGGAAGATACAGATAAATGGCAGCAGCGAATATGTAGCAATCTAGACAACTTGGAGGGGATATTATACAAAAGAAAACAAAAAAAAATTACGAATATAGATAAGAACAATGTTAATACAAAATAAAAACCGAGACATATGGTAGAGGAAACAGAGGAGAATCCCAACACAAATAGAAAATACCACAAAAGTGATAATATGAAATAACAACCCCAGGTGTCCACATCTAATAGGTATGAGGCCCTTTCTTCACCTTCTTTTTTAGATTCTACCCCCCCACACCACAAAGTGAGGATAAGACGATCACCGACACCACCTCTCACGCCGAGACATTTAAGGAATCGAGCACAGCACATTTATACTCAACAGCACGATTACAACTTGAGGTATCTCCACGTGGAAAACGAGAACAAACACACAAACTATACCATGAACAGACACTATCACAACCAGATTGATCACAATCAACAATTCAACAGTATAACACACGACAACACACAAACACGACAAAAAAGATACGAAGAGGAAGGCATTCGCACAAGAAGAGACAATCATAACTAGAGTTGAGCGAACACCTGGATGTTCGGGTTCGAGAAGTTCGGCCGAACTTCCCGGAAATGTTCGGGTTCGGGATCCGAACTCGACCCGAACTTCGCCCCGAACCCCATTGAAGTCAATGGGGACCCGAACTTTTCGGCACTAAAAAGGCTGTAAAACAGCCCAGGAAAGGGCTAGAGGGCTGCAAAAGGCAGAAAAATGTAGGTAAATCCCCTGCAAACAAATGTGGATAGGGAAATGAATAAAAATGAAATAAATAAAAATTAACCAATATCAATTGGAGAGAGGTCCCATAGCAGAGAATCAGGCTTCATGTCATAGCAGAGTATCAGGCTTCATGTCACCCACCGCTGGAACAGGCCATTGTCAGATATTTTTAGGCCCCGGCACCCAGACAGAGGAGAGAGGTCCCATAGCAGAGATTCAGGCTTCATGTCATAGCAGAGAATCAGGCTTCACGTCACCCAACACTGGAACAGGCCACTGTCAGATATGTTTAGGCCCCGGCACCCAGATAGAGGAGAGACGTCCCATAGCAGAGAATCAGGCTTCATGTCATAGCAGAGAATCATGCTTCATGTCACCCACCACTGGAGCAGGCCATTGTCAGATATATTTAGGTCCCGGCACCCAGACAGAGGAGAGAGGTCCCATAGCAGAGATTCAGGCTTCATGTCATAGCAGAGAATCATGCTTCATGTCACCCAACACTGGAACAGGCCACTGTCTGATATTTTTAGGCCCCGGCACCCAGACAGAGGAGAGAGGTTCCATAGCAGAGAATCAGGCTTCATGTTATAGCAGAGAATCATGCTTCATGTTACCCAACACTGGAACAGGCCACTGTCAGATATTTTTAGGCCCCGGCACCCAGACAGAGGAGAGAGGTCCCATAGCAGAGAATCAGGCTTCATGTCATAGCAGAGAATCAGGCGTCATGTCACCCAAAACTGGAACAGGCCACTGTCAGATATTTTTAGGCCCCGGCACCCAGACAGAGGAGAGAGGTCCCATTGCAGAGAATCAGGCTTCATGTAATAGCAGAGAATCATGCTTCATGTCACCCAACACTGGAACAGGCCACTGTCAGATATGTTTAGGCCCCGGCACCCAGACAGAGGAGAGAGGTCCCATAGCAGAGAATCAGGCTTCATGTAATAGCAGAGAATCATGCTTCATGTCACCCAACACTGGAACAGGCCACTGTCAGATATTTTTAGGCCCGGCACCCAGACAGAGGAGAGAGGTCCCATAGCAGAGATTCAGGCTTCATGTCACCCACCACTGTAACAGGCCACTGTCAGATATTTAGGCCCAGGCACCCAGACAGAGGAGAATGGTCCCATTGCAGACAATCAGGCTTCATGTCACCCACCACTGGAACAGGGCCCTGTCAGATATTTAGGCCCCGACACCCAGACGGAGGAGAGGTTCATTCAACTTTGGGTTGCCCCGCAATATAATGGTAAAATTAAAAAAAAGAGGATTGAATGAAGTGCCCTGGAGTACAAGAATATATTGTTAAGGGGATGCAAAAAGAAGTTGAAAGAAATCCAGCTCCACTTGGATAAAGGAATGTGCGTTTATTCAGCTTGCGGTTAAAAACTCATCCATGAATTACAAAAATTAGCAGTCTTGTCTACGCGTTTCGGGCTACCAGAGACAATTCCAGCCCTTCTTGATTGTTAAGGGGATGTAGTTATAAATGTCTAATCTGCACAAGGGATGGATAGGTCCTGTGGGATCCATGCCTGGTTCATTTTTATGAATGTCAGCTTGTCCACATTGGCTGTGGACAGACGGCTGCGTTTGTCTGTAATGACGCCCCCTGCCGTGCTGAATACATGTTCAGACAAAACGCTGGGCACTGGGCAGGCCAGCACCTCCAAGGCATAAAAGGCTAGCTCTGGCCAAGTGGACAATTTGGAGACCCAAAAGTTGAATGGGGCCGAACCATCAGTCAGTACATGGAGGGGTGTGCACACGTACTGTTCCACCATGTTAGTGAAATGCTGCCTCCTGCTAACACGTTCCGTATCAGGTGGTGATGCAGTTAGCTGTGGAGTGGTGACAAAACCTTTCCACATCTCTGCCATGCTAACCCTGCCCTCAGAGGAGCTGGCCGTGACACAGCTGCGTTGGCGACCTCTTGCTCCTCCTCTGCCTTCGTCTTGGGCTTCCACTTGTTCCCCTGTGACATTTGGGAATGCTCTCAGTAGCGCGTCTACCAACGTGCACTTGTACTTGCGCATCTTCCTATCACGCTCCAGTGCAGGAAGTAAGGTGGGCACATTGCCTTTGTACAGGGGATCCAGCACGGTGGCAACCCAGTAGTCCGCACACGTTAAAATGTGGGCAACTCTACTGTCGTTGCGCAGGCACTGCAGCATGTAGTCGCTCATGTGTGGCAGGCTGCCCAGAGGTAAGGACAAGCTGTCCTCTGTGGGAGGCGTATCGTCATCGTCCTGCGTTTCCCCCCAGCCACGCACCAGTGATGGGCCCGAGCTGCGTTGGGTGCCACCCCGCTGTGAACATGCTTCATCCTCATCCTCCTCCACCTCCTCCTCGTCCTCCTTGTCCTCCAGTAGTGGGCCCTGTCTGGCTACATTTGTACCTGGCCTCCGCTGTTGCAAAAAAACTCCCTCCGAGTTACTTCTAAGAGACTGGCCTGAAAGTGCTAAAAATAACCCCTCTTCCTCCTCCTCCTCCTCCTGTGCCACCTCCTCTTCCATCATCGCCCTAAGTGTTTTCTCAAGGAGACATAGAAGTGGTATTGTAACGCTGATAACGGCGTCATCGCCACTGGCCATGTTGGTGGAGTACTCGAAACAGCGCAACAGGGCACACAGGTCTCGCATGGAGGCCCAGTCATTGGTGGTGAAGTGGTGCTGTTCCGCAGTGAGTCTGACCCATGCGTGCTGCAGCTGAAACTCCACTATGGCCTGCTGCTGCTCGCACAGTCTGTCCAGCATGTGCAAGGTGGAGTTCCACCTGGTGGGCACGTCGCATATGAGGCGGTGAGCGGGAAGGCCGAAGTTACGCTGTAGCGCAGACAGGTGAACAGCGTCAGGATGTGAACGCCGGAAGCGCGCACAGATGGACCGCACTTTATGCAGCAGCTCTGACATGTCGGGTTAGTTGTGAATGAACTTCTGCACCACCAAATTCAGCACATGCGCCAGGCAAGGGATGTGCGTCAAACCGGCTAGTCCCAGAGCTGCGACGAGATTTCGCCCATTATCGCTCCCCGGCTCCTTATCGCTCCTCGGTCTGTTGTTCAATACCCTGCCACAACTCCTGCGCGGTGTGGGGGCTGTCCCCCAAACATATGAGTTTCAGAATGGCCTGCTGACGTTTACCCCGGGATGTGCTGAAGTTGGTGGTGAAGGTGTGTGGCTGACTGGATGAGTAGGTGGAAGAAGAGGAGGAGGAAGCCGAGTAGGAGGCTACAGGAGGCAAAGAATGTTGCCCTGCGATCCTTGGCGGCGGAAGGACGTGCGCAAAACAGCTCTCCGCCTGGGGCCCAGCCGCCACTACATTTACCCAGTGTGCAGTTAGGGAGATATAGCGTCCCTGGCCGTGCTTACTGGTCCACGTATCTGTGGTTAGGTGGACCTTGCCACAGATGGCGTTCCGCAGTGCACACTTGATTTTATCGGATACTTGGTTGTGCAGGGAAGGCACGGCTCTCTTGGAGAAGTAGTGTCGGCTGGGAACAACATACTGTGGGACAGCAAGTGACATGAGCTATTTGAAGCTGTCTGTGTCCACCAGCCTGAATGACAGCATTTCATAGGCCAGTAGTTTAGAAATGCTAGCATTCAGGGCCAGGGATCGAGGGTGGCTAGTTGGGAATTTACGCTTTCTCTCAAATGTTTGTGAGATGGAGAGCTGAACGCTGCCGTGTGACATGGTTTAGATGCTTGGTGACGGAGGTGGTGGTGCTGGTGGTACATCCTCTGTTTGCTGGGCGGCAGGTGCCAACGTTCCTCCAGAAGCGGAGGAAGAGGCCGAGGCAGCAGCAGCAGAGGTAGCAGGGGGAGCCTGAGTGAGTTCCTTGTTTCTAAGGTGTTTACTCCACTGCAGTTCATGCTTTGCATGCAGATGCCTGGTCATGCAGGTTGTGCTAAGGTTCAGAACGTTAATGCCTCGCTTCAGGCTCTGATGGCACAGCGTGCAAACCACTCGGGTCTTGTCGTCAGCACATTGTTTGAAGAACTGCCACGCCAGGGAACTCCTTGAAGCTGCCTTTGGGGTGCTCGGTCCCAGATGGCGGTGGCCAGTAGCAGACGGACTCTCTTGGCGGCGGGTGTTCCTCTTTTGCCCACTGCTCCATCTTTTGCTACGCTGTTGGCTCGATCTCACCACTGCCTCTTCCTCCGAACTCTGAAAGTCAGTGGCACAACCTTCATTCCATGTGGGGTCTAGGACCTCATCGACCCCTGCATCGTCTTCCACCCAGTCTTCCTCCCTGACCTCCTGTTCAGTCTGCACACTGCAGAAAGACGCAGCAGTTGGCACCTGTGTTTCATCATCAGAGACGTGCTGAGGTGGTATTCCCATATCCTCATCATCAGGAAATATAAGTGGTTGTGCGTCAGTGCATTCTATGTCTTCCACCGCTGGGGAAGGGCTAGGTGGATGCCCTTGGGAAACCCTGCCAGCAGAGTCTTCAAACAGCATAAGAGACTGCTGCATAAGTTGAGGCTCAGACAGTTTCCCTGATATGCATGGGGGTGATGTGACAGACTGATGGGCTTGGTTTTCAGGCGCCACATGTGTGAGCTTTCTGCAAAAGACTGGGTGGGAGATAATGTGAACGTGCTGGATCCACTGTCGGCCACCCAATTGACTAATGCCTGTACCTACTCAGGCCTTACCATCCTTAGAACGGCATTGGGCCCCACCAAATATCACTGTAAATTCTGGCGTCTACTGGGACCTGAGGTAGTTGGTACACTAGGACGTGTGGCTGTGGCAGAACGGCCAAGTCCTCTCCCAGCACCAGAGGGTCCACTAACACCACCACGACCATGTCCGCGTCCGCGTCCCTTACTAGATGTTTTCCTCATTGTTACCGTTCACCACAATAAGAAAAAAAATATTTGGCCCAATGTATTTAATTCAAATTCAGGCATTTTTTTACAGGCACCTAACACTATCTAGCTATCTACTTAGGTACCACATTACACTAATACAGGCACAGCAGTAACCACAGATTTAGCTGAATATAAATTGTAGGCCTAGTATTTAGGCGGTGGATGACAGTTATACGTTTACGGACAGAATTAGACTTGGAGATGCACGGTAGCGTTTGAAGTTATTGAGAATGACCCTATCCGCACCTTCAATCTAATATACCCTTTTATGGATAGATTTAAACTTGGCCTGATACAGCAGAAACCACTGATTTAGGGAATTGCTAATTTGGGAATTTTTTTTCAACCCAGAAAAAAATATATCCTTTGCCATACAGCAGACAGTATTACAATTGGCTAGCCACAGCTGAAACACCAGATTTATGGTACTGCTATTTTGGCAATTGTATTTCACCCCTCAATAAAATAGCAAGCACAGCCAAGCCCCTGATGTAGGATATAGCAAAAAAGTAAAAACACTATTGATGGTTAAATGTACTTGGTGGCAGCTTGTGCTGGCACACCACAAGACACAAAATGGCCGCCGATCGACCCAGAAAAAAGTGACAGAAAAACGCTCTGGGCAGCCTTAAAACAGTGAGCAATTAAATAGCAGAGGTTGAATGATACACAGCTGTACATCGATCACTTCAGTAATTGTTTTTGAAGACTAAATCACTGCCTAATCTCGCCCTAACAGCAGCAGCTGCATCCTATCCCTACACTGATCAGAGTGACGTGCGGCGCTACGTGACTCCAGCTTAAATAGAGGCTGGGTCACATGCTGCACTGGCCAATCACAGCCATGCCAATAGTAGGCATGGCTGTGATGGCCTCTTGGGGCAAGTAGTATGACGCTTGTTGATTGGCTGCTTTACAGCCTTTCAAAAAGCACCAAGAAAGCGCCGAACACTGAACCCGGACTTTTACGAAAATGTTCGTTTTCGGGTCCGTGTCACGAACACCCCAAAATTCGGTACGAACCCGAACTATACAGTTCGGGTTCGCTCATCTCTAGTTAGCAGCTTAGGGAGAGAATCAGGGATTGCTAGGAGGTGTCTTCTTTGTTCCCTAGGTTTGGGGCCTAGTCTGTTGTTGTTTAGTTGTGGTTCCCTTTGGTTGTCTTTTCTTCCCTGTACTTCCCGTGACATTATCAGCCGCCGAATTCCGTTACTGTTTCCCCTGCTCTGTGTTGTCATGGATCCCGTCTCTGCACTGGTGGATCGCATGCAGGTGTTTTCGCTGGAGGTAGCAGACCTCCGTGAATCTTTTGCATGGTGTCAGGCATCTTTCTCCGTCAGTGGAGTCCAGACCTGCTCTGAACCTAAGATAGCTCTCCCGTACCGATTTGCCAGAGGAAGTGACAACTTCCTTCAGTTCAGGGAGGCTTGTAAACTTTATTTTCGCTTATGCCCTCACTCTGGTGATGAGAGTCAAAAGGTGGGGATCATTATTTCTTTATTGAAAGGTGACGCTCAATGCTGGGCCTTTTCTTTGCCAACCAGATCCCAATCCCTCCGGTCGGTGAATGAATTTTTAAGAGCCCAGGGACCTATTTATGGATGACCCAGACAGAGTTTCTCTGGCTGAATCTATGTTGCGCGGCTTGCAACAGGAAATCGGTCTGCTGAGTCCTATTGCTCTGAATTCAGGAGGTGGGCAACTGATTCTGAGTGGAATGACTCTGCTCTCCAGGGTCAGTTCTGTCAGAGGCTATCTGAGAGACTAAAAGATGCCTTAGCACTCCATAAAAATCCTGTTTCATTAGAAGCTGCCATGTCTCTTGCGGTACAAATTGATAGACGTCTGAGGGAAAGGTGCAAGACTCCGTTCTCTCGGGACGTATTACCTGAAGGGAGGTCGGTCCCGTCTGACACTCGGGGTACTGAGACACCTGAGCCCATGTTTGGAGATGAACCTATGCAATTGGGATCGGTCTCTTCAGACCCTGGTGATAAGAACTTCAGGGCTAGAAAGAGACTTTGTTTTTTTTGTGGTAAAGGGGGTCATTTTGTTAATGTTTGTCCCTATGTAAAATATCAAGGCAAGAATAAAAAAATACTGAGTTACCAATAAGTTTTGTCCTCTAACTCTTGAAAGAGTAGTTGGGGAATCTGAGAACATCCTCTTGTCTTTTACCGGTAGTACTGTTTTCTCCTGCCTGCCAGGGTGGTGCTAGATTCCAAAAATATTGATGTGAAGGTATTTTTGGACAGCGGGACAGAGGTTAAACTTCTGGATTACCAGTTTCTTCTGATGCATGGTTTTAAACCTAACTCACTGGACAAAGAGATCTCAGTGTTCGCTATTGATTCTGCTCCCCTTTCTCAAAAATCTTTGACTCACATGGTGCAGGGTATCCATTTAAGGGTGGGGGATTCTCATGCTGAGGGTATTTCTTGTTTTATAATGAAGGGTCTGCCGGCTCCTCTGGTGCTAGGGTTGCCATAGTTGACCAAACATATGGTAAGCGAGAAAGATCAAGGGTTGGAGTGATTCTGTATGGACAACTGTCTCGTCACATCTCTTGCTGTGATATCCACTAAGAAGTTTCCCCCGTTTCTGTCAGATTTTTCTGATCAAGGGCTGGAGGGATTTCTGTATGGACAACTGTCTCGTCACATATCTTGCTGGGATATCCACTAAGATGTTGCCCCCGTTTCTCTCTGATTTTTCTGATGTGTTCACTGAGCGTGTGGATCAGGAGTTGCCACCTCATAGAGAATATGATTTCCCTGTCAATCTGATTCCCGGAGCTAAGTTGCCAAAGTCTCGGTTGTATAACCTTTCTGAACCCGAAAGAGTTGCTATGCGAAAGTATATTACTGAGAGTTTGGCAAAGGGACACATCAGACCATCTACAGTTGCAAGAAAAAGTACAGAGGGATGCGAAAGTTTGGGCAACCTTGTTAATCGTCATATTTTCTTGTATAAATCGTTGGTTGTTACGATAAAAAATGTCAGTTAAATATATCATACAGGAGACGCACACAGTGATATTTGAGAAGTGAAATGAAGTTTATTGGATTTACAGAAAGTGTGCTATAATTGTTTAAACAAAATTGGCAGGTGCATACATTTGGGCACTGTTGTCATTTTATTGATTCCAAAACCTTTAGAACTAATTATTGGAACTCAAATTGGCTTGGTAAGCTCAGTGACCCCTGACCTACATACACAAGTGAATCCAATTATGAGAAAGAGTATTTAAGGGGGTCAATTGTAAGTTTCCCTCCTCTTTTAATTTTCTCTGAAGAGTAGCAACATGGGGGTCTCAAAACAACTCTCAAGTGACCTGAAGACAAAGATTGTTCACCATCATGGTTTAGGGGAAGGATACAGAAAGCTATCTCAGAGATTTCAGCTGTCTGTTTCCACAGTTAGGAACATATTGAGGAAATGGAAGACCACAGGCTCAGTTCAAGTTAAGGCTTGAAGTGGCAGACCAAGAAAAATCTTGGATAGACAGAAGCAACGAATGGTGAGAACAGTCAGAGTCAACCCACAGACCAGCACCAAAGACCTACAACATCATCTTGCTGCATATGGAGTCACTGTGCATCGTTCAACCATTCGGCGCACTTTACACAAGGAGATGCTGTATGCGAGAGTGATGCAGAGGAAGCCTTTTCTCCGCCCACAGCACAAAAAGTGCGCTTGAGGTGGGCTAAAGCACATTTGGACAAGCCAGCTTCATTTTGGAATAAGGTGCTGTGGACTGATGAAACTAAAATTGAGTTATTTGGCCATAACAAGGGGCGTTATGCATGGAGGAAAAAGAACACAGCATTCCAAGAAAAACACCTGCTACCTACAGTAAAATATGGTGGTGGTTCCATCATGCTGTGGGGCTGTGTGGCCAGTGCAGGGACTGGGAATCTTGTCAAAGTTGAGGTACACATGGATTCCACTCAGTATCAGCAGATTCTGGAGACCAATGTCCAGGAATCAGTGACAAAGCTGAAGCTGCGCCGGGGCTGGATCTTTCAAAAAGACAACGACCCTAAACACTGCTCAAAATCCACTAAGACATTTATGCAGAGGAACAAGTACAACGTTCTGGAATGGCCATCTCAGTCCCCAGACCTGAATATAATTGAAAATCTGTGGTGTGACTTAAAGAGAGCTGTCCATGCTCGGAAGCCATCAAACCTGAATGAACTAAAGATGTTTTGTAAAGAGGAATGGTCTTAAATACCTTCAACCAGAATCCAGACTCTCATTGGAACCTACAGGAAGCGTTTAGAGGATGAAATTTCTGAAAAAGGAGGATCTACTAAATATTGATTTCATTTCTTTTTTGTGGTGCCCAAATTTTTGCACCTGCCTAATTTTGTTTAAACAATTATAGCACACTTTCTGTAAATCCAATAAACTTCATTTCACTTCTTAAATATCACTGTGTATGTCTCCTATATGATATATTTAACTGGCATTTTTTATCGTAACAACCAACGATTTATACAGGAAAATCATGACGATTAACAAGGTTGCCCAAACTTTTGCATCCCACTGTATGTAAACCCTTTGGAATGATATGGATTTCTGCACAAATTGGTCATAAAATGTGATCTGATCTTCATCTAAGTCACAACAATAGACAATCACAGTCTGCTTAAACTAATAACACACAAAGAATTAAATGTTACCATGTTTTTATTGAACACACCATGTAAACATTCACAGTGCAGGTGGAAAAAGTATGTGAACCCTTGGATTTAAAAACTGGTTGAACCTCCTTTGGCAGCAATAACTTCAACGAAACGTTTCCTGTAGTTGCAGATCAGATGTGCACAAAGGTCAGGAGTAATTCTTGACCATTCCTCTTTACAGAACTGTTTCAGTTCAGCAATATTCTTGGGATGTCTGGTGTGAATCGTTTTATTGAGGTCATGCCACAACATCTTAATCGGGTTGAGGTCAGGACTCTGACTGGGCCAATCCATATATATGTATGTAGTCCAAGTGCCCATTCCCCATAATAGAATCTGTAA
Organism: Bufo bufo; assembly: GCF_905171765.1. Classification (NCBI taxonomy): domain Eukaryota; kingdom Metazoa; phylum Chordata; class Amphibia; order Anura; family Bufonidae; genus Bufo; species Bufo bufo. The sequence continues at coordinate 359,429,626 of NC_053391.1, read as the reverse complement.
AAGGACCAAAATTGGGTACTGTGTTGAGGTAGACAGAAGAACCTACATTATTACAGTATAGAAGCATGGCAATTATGAGTTTTTTTACAATTTTAGATGACCTATATATACAAAGTTATCGGATTGATTAGCATTATCTTAGGTATCTATATATTTATGTTAGACATGACCTATCCTCTGATTTTTACAGTTCCTCTGTGTAATTGTTTGGGACTAGATAATCAATTCTATTTTTACCTGTTTATTTCCCCTGATTTAATTTTATGTCCAAAGTGCTGGAGGGATATTTGGAGCAGACTGATTAAAACGTGGATGGATCCCAGCTGTGTAATACAGCTGACACCGACAGAATTGACCAAAATTAGAAATTCCAATCCTGGTCATTTAACTCCTCATATGCCCAAGCAACTGGGGCATCTCCAGGGTTAGGCAGAGAAAAGGGACTCCCTCTGTCATCTGACTGGGATCTGATCTATAACTATGGTAGCCTATTACCTTGTAAAGGCTCCCAGGCCTGCCATAGTAAACGCCTTGTTTAGCCCTCTCTGCAGCAGGACTTAATGGATGGGCTGTCGAAATCCCATATACTGCATTAGTATATTATTGCAGTCTATGATACAAGCAATCAAAAGAGAACATATTCAAGTCCCTGAAGGGGACTAAAAGTAACATAAAAATATAAAAAAAACTCTAAAATATTAAAATGGAAATCACCCCCCTTTTCCTAAATAAAACACATATTAAAAATTTAAATTGCCCCTTTCCAAATTTTTACATTTCTAAAAATAAACAATTAAAATAACCATAATTAGTACTGTCATGTCCAAAAATGTCCAAACTCTTGAAATATAAAAACTACCATGCACCATTAGCACAGTAGCAAAACAAATCTAAATGGCTTAATACAGTTTTTTAGACCTCGTCATGTTGAAAAAAATGAATATAATGTTATTAAAAAGTTATATGTACTCCAAGTAGGTACCAATAAAAACTATAGCTCATCCTGCAAAGAACTAAAGCCCTATGCTGGCGGTAGATCCGCCAAAGTTAAATAGAGACATTGACCTCTTCATAACTTTGGTGGATCCACTGTCACTTCTAATTCTAAGCTAGCTTCCTAGCTGTCTTACATTTAGACCATTTTCTATGCCTAAACCAGGCATAGAAAATGGTAAAGGAGACGTCTGCTGGCAAGATCCCCTTCCCTGCACACGCCACATCCACTTTTTTAGACCTGGCATGAGCGTAGAGAAGTCGCAGTTTGCGGCGCAAAGGAAATATAGGAGTATTTCTGGTTAATAAGTGACCCCCTAACTATCATATAGCTCAGTGGATGCAAATAAAAAAATAAAAAAAAAGTTATGGATGCCATTGTATGGTGATGCAAATAAAGAAGTAAAACATAAGAAAACATTATACACTGCTCGAAAAATAAAGGGAACACAAAAATAACACATTCTAGATCTGAATTAATTAAATATTCTTCTGAAATACTTTGTTCTTTACATAGTTGAATGTGCTGACAACAAAATCACACAAAAATTGAAAAATGGAAATCAAATTTTTCAACCCATGGAGGTCTGGATTTGGAGTCACACTCAAACTTAAAGTGGAAAAACACACTACAGGCAGATCCAACTTTGATGTAATGTCCTTAAAACAAGTCAAAATGAGGCTCAGTAGTGTGTGTGGCCTCCACGTGCCTGTATGACCTCCCTACAACGCCTGTGCATGCTCCTGATGAGGTGGCGGACGGTCTCCTGAGGGATCTCCTCCCAGACCTGGACTAAAGCATCTGCCAACTCCTGGACAGTCTGTGGTGCAACGTGACGTTGGTGGATAGAGCGAGACATGATGTCCCAGATGTGCTCAATTGGATTCAGGTCTGGGGAACAGGCGGTTCAGTCCATAGCATCAATGCCTTCGTCTTGCAGGAACTGCTGACACACTTCAGCCACATGAGGTCTAGCATTGTCTTGCATTAGGAGGAACCCAGGGCCAACCGCACCAGCATATGGTCTCACAAAGGGTCTGAGGATCTCATCTCGGTACCTAATGGCAGTCAGGCTATCTCTGGCGAGCACATGGAGGGCTGTGCGGCCCTCCAAAGAAATGTCACCCCACACCATTACTGACCCAATGCCAAACCGGTCATTCTGGAGGATGTTGCAGGCAGCAGAACATTCTCCACGGTGTCTCAAGACTCAGTCACGTCTGTCACATGTGCTCAATGTGAACCTGCTTTCATCTGTGAAGAGCACAGGGCGCCAGTGGCGAATTTGCCAATCTTGGTGTTCTCTGGCAAATGCCAAACGTCCTGCACGGTGTTGGGCTGTAAGCACAACCCCCACCTGTGGACGTCGGGCCCTCATATCACCCTCATGGAGTCTGTTTCTGACCGTTTGAGCAGACACATGCACATTTGTGGCCTGCTGGAGGTCATTTTGCAGGGCTCTGGCAGTGCTCCTCCTGTTCCTCCTTGCACAAAGGCGGAGGTAGCGGTCCTGCTGCTGGGTTGTTGCCCTCCTACGGCCTCCTCCACGTCTCCTGATGTACTGGCCTGTCTCCTGTTAGCGCCTCCATGCTCTGGACACTACGCTGACAGACACAGCAAACCTTCTTGCCACAGCTCGCATTGATGTGCCATCCTGGATAAGCTGCACTACCTGAGCCACTTGTGTGGGTTATAGACTCCATCTCATGCTACCACTAGAGTGAAAGCACCGCCAGCATTCAAAAGTGACCAAAACATCAGCCAGGAAGCATAGGAACTGAGAAGTGGCCTGCAGAACCACTCCTTTATTGGGGGTGTCTTGCTAATTGCCTATAATTTCCACTTGTTGTCTATCCCATTTGCACAACAGCATGTGAAATTGATTGTCACTCAGTGTTGCTTCCTAAGTGGACAGTTTGATTTCACAGAAATGTGATTGACTTGGAGTTACATTGTGTTGTTTAAGTGTTCCCTTTATTTTTTTGAGCAGTGTATAAATTTGCTACTGCCATAATCTGACCCAAAGAATAAGATTGCGGAGCTGCACAATTTTTTTTTTTTCAATTTTACCCACAAAGATTTTATTTTTTTCATTTTCGAATACAAGATATAATAAATGAAAGGACATCTGTATGCAGCAACCCACATGGAAGTGCAGAAAGCAGGATGACATTGGTGGTGGTCTTGGTGATGATATTTGTCACAGTACTCATGGTGGTTGGGTGCTCTCTCTCACTCCCTGGGCTGGCATAGTGATGAGGAGGCTGCAGCATGTTAGGAGTAGTAGTATTTTCCCCCAAGGCACACCCTGAATATAGTCTTTTGACAGAATTCAAGGTGGGGTGTCCTTGATAGTGAGATGTGAATTATGAAGAGGCGACCAGAGCTGAATTTAATAAGGGTATCTCAAAGTATTTACTTGAAAAAGATATATGATGTTCAGAAACCGATGCATTTACCCTGGGCCGGCGTCATAACCCGGCAAACCCAGGCAAGTATCGGGGCCCAATGCTCCTGGGGGAGCCCACTGAGCTGCTATGATTGAAGCTCTCATTGCTGTCATTTCACTTACGCAGCACCCCTTTGGTGGGCCTCTGAGTCACATGAGGCCGGCTTCTGCAGATTCCAATAGTCTGCTGACTATAGTTTCCTGTTTCTGGTCCTATAATTAAAATATAACCTTTATTTTCCTTTTATTAAACACTATATTCCACACAAAAAACACTTATTAAAATATATATGGAGGGCTTGGACCTGTGGGCTCAGTGTCTGTATTATTCTAAATGATCAGGAGGACTTTACTCTCTCACACAAAAATCACATACAGGCTAATTGTATCTAACCTGTGTGATACAATTAGCCTGTATGTGATTTTTGTGTGAGAGAGTAAAGTCCTCCTGATCATTTAGAATAATACAGACACTGAGCCCACAGGTCCAAGCCCTCCATATATATTTTAATAAGTGTTTTTTGTGTGGAATATAGTGTTTAATAAAAGGAAAATAAAGGTTATATTTTAATTATAGGACCAGAAACAGGAAACTATAGTCAGCAGACTATTGGAATTGACCTCCTGGGTTAGTGGGTCATTTGAAATGCTCCCGGCTGCTGCAGAGACTCAGACACGCCCCTCTACACAGGACATGATGCCTGAGGAGAGAGTCTGGCCGGGCTGGAGCAAAAGTGTGAACACAGGTTGTAAGTGAATCTGCACTGTGACTGTCTCTTCTCTGTGGGGGAGGGGGGGGACTCTTCGATCTGCTGCTGGATGCTGCTTCATTCTATTCAGTTGTTTTACTGTTTCATTTAGCATTTTGCCTCCATGACACCTGCCCCCCCCCCCATATCCTGTCCTATCTCATCCTCATGGAGACCCTGCTATCTCCTTTCCTCCCTCATGTATCCAGAGCTCCTGTTCCACCCTCCTATCTCCTACTGCTGCCCTGCACAGACCTCCTGCCACTACTTGTTGTATGATTCCCCCTCAGAGCCCCTTCCACCTACATGCTGTGTCCACCCCTCCTGTCCATCCAGGGCCCCTGTCTCACTCCTTTGCCTCTCATTATAGTGGCATCTAAACCGCATTCACCATAAGGCCTACTAAAATTTGCTGTGGGGCCCAGTCAGTTCTAGCTACATCCCTGCACATCTCCTTCTCTCCTTCAAGACTGTCCCAGCAGTGACTTCATGATGTGTGTCTCACTGCTGCAGCGGGCCTGAGGAGAAAAGGAGCGCAGGGAGCTGCGGTTAGTGAATGACAGGACCGCCGGCTCCCCTGCGCTCCAGCAATGATAGGTATGTGAGGGGGCCACAGGGGGGTCATTACACTGTGCCCCCTTAATACAGTATAACCCCCAGTGTGGGGGCAACTGGGGGTCATTATTCTGAATGAAGGGCCACTGTGGGGTCATTATACTGTGAGGGCCCTTTACATAGTATAATGACCCCCATTGTCCCCAATTTAGTATAATGATCCCCAATAACCCTCCATTCAGTATAATGATCCCCAGAGCCCCCATTCAATATAATGACCTCCAGTTACCACCATACAGTATAATTACCCCCAGTGCCCCCTCCATACAGTATTCCCCCAGTGTGGGGGCTATTATTCTAAATGGAGGGCCTCCGTGGGGTCATTATACTGTGTGGGGAGGGCATTGGGGGGTCATTATACTGTGTGAAGGGCCACTTGTGGTCATTATACTGTATAGGGGCCACTGGGGGTCATTATACTGTGTGGGAGCCACATGGGGACGTGTAAATGTAAAAAAAAAAATGCCTCAAGGGGGCCCACTGGGATTTATCGCCCAAGGGCCCACATGAACCTGGAGCCTGCCCTGCATTTACCTACACAGATAAAAATCCTGTACTCCTTCTTTTAGATGCACATAGACTCAAAGGTTCACTGGAGTCCCGTGGGGTCAAAACTGACTGATACTGACTGACAGGACTCGTAGTTGCTCTATCAGAAGTCCATCCTCCATCCACAAAGCAGCTCAGAGGCTGGATTAATCTATGGTTTAGCCATTATTTTATATTTCAAGGTACAATACAGTATTTTCCTTGCAAATGGAATAAATCAGTGCAACGTATAATAAACCAGTGCAAAAACACCAGGAATAGGCCAAGACATTCAAATCTGCATCCAATATGCACTTTATAGTCACTAGCAGTGTCTACAAGCACACTGCACCATTACAAAATACAACCATTTCAAGCTTTATACATCTATGTGAACAGAAATTTTAAACAGTTATGGCTATTGGAAGGTTGGGATGAAAAAATGAAAAAGTAAAATTGGTAAAATTTTAATTTTTTTTGTGTGCCATGTGCTCAGTCCTTGCATCTTTATTATCTAGGGACATTTTCCAATGACTTACCTGTAGAGTTGAGCGAACACCTGGATGTTCGGGTTCGAGAAGTTCGGCCGAACTTCCCGGAAATGTTCGGGTTCGGGATCCGAACCCGACCCGAACTTCGTCCCGAACCCGAACCCCATTGAAGTCAATGGGGACCCGAACTTTTCGGCACTAAAAAGGCTGTAAAACAGCCCAGGAAAGAGCTAGAGGGCTGCAAAAGGCAGCAACATGTAGGTAAATCCCCTGCAAACAAATGTGGATAGGGAAATGAATTAAAATAAAAATAAAAAAAATAAAAATTAACCAATATCAATTGGACAGAGGTCCCATAGCAGAGAATCTGGCTTCACGTCAGCAGAGAATCAGTCTCTTCATGCCATAGCAAAGAATCTGGCTTCATGTCAGCAGAGAATCAGTCTCTTCATGCCATAGCAGAGAATCTGGTTTCATGTCAGCACAGAATCAGTCTTCATGTCATAGCAGAGAATCAGGCTTCACGTCACCCACCACTGGAACAGATCACTGTCACATATTTAGGCCCCGGCACCCAGACAGAGGTGAGAGGTCCCGTAACAGAGAATCTGGCCTTATGTCAGCACAGAATCTGTCTTTATGTCATAGCAGAGAATCAGGCTTCACGTCACCCACCACTTGAACAGGCCACTGTCACACATTTAGGCCCAGGCACCCAGGCAGAGAAGAGAGGTCCCGTAACAGAGAATCTGGCCTTATGTCAGCACAGAATCTGTCTTCATGTAATAGCAGAGAATCAGGCTTCACGTCACCCACCACTGGAACAGGCCACTGTCACACATTTAGGCCCCGGCACCCAGACAGAGGAGAGCGGTCCCGTAACAGAGAATCTGGCCTTATGTCAGCGCAGAATCTGACTTCATGTCATAGCTGAGAATCAGGCTTCACGTCACCCACCACTGGAACAGGCCACTGTCACACATTTAGGCCCAGGCACCCAGGCAGAGGAGAGAGGTCCCGTAACAGAGAATCTGGCCTTATGTCAGCACAGAATCTGTCTTCATGTCATAGCAGAGAATCAGGCTTCACGTCACCCACCACTGGAACAGGCCACTGTCACACATTTAGGCCCCGGCACCCAGACAGAGGAGAGCGGTCCCGTAACAGAGAATCTGGCCTTATGTCAGCGCAGAATCTGTCTTCATGTCATAGCAGAGAATCAGGCTTCACGTCACCCACCACTGGAACAGGCCACTGTCACACATTTAGGCCCAGGCACCCAGGCAGAGGAGAGAGGTCCCGTAACAGAGAATCTGGCCTTATGTCAGCACAGAATCTGTCTTCATGTCATAGCAGAGAATCAGGCTTCACGTCACCCACCACTGGAACAGGCCACTGTCACACATTTAGGCCCCGGCACCCAGACAGAGGAGAGCGGTCCCGTAACAGAGAATCTGGCCTTATGTCAGCGCAGAATCTGTCTTCATGTCATAGCAGAGAATCAGGCTTCACGTCACCCACCACTGGAACAGGCCACTGTCACACATTTAGGCCCAGGCACCCAGGCAGAGGAGAGAGGTCCCGTAACAGAGAATCTGGCCTTATGTCAGCACAGAATCTGTCTTCATGTCATAGCAGAGAATCAGGCTTCACGTCACCCACCACTGGAACAGGCCACTGTCACACATTTAGGCCCCGGCACCCAGACAGAGGAGAGCGGTCCCGTAACAGAGAATCTGGCCTTATGTCAGCGCAGAATCTGTCTTCATGTCATAGCAGAGAATCAGGCTTCACGTCACCCACCACTGGAACAGGCCACTGTCACACATTTAGGCCCAGGCACCCAGGCAGAGGAGAGAGGTCCCGTAACAGAGAATCTGGCCTTATGTCAGCGCAGAATCTGTATTCATGTCATAGCAGAGAATCAGGCTTCACGTCACCCACCACTGGAACAGGCCACTGTCACACATTTAGGCCCCGGCACCCAGACAGAGGAGAGCTGTCCCGTAACAGAGAATCTGGCCTTATGTCAGCGCAGAATCTGTCTTCATGTCATAGCAGAGAATCAGGCTTCACGTCACCCACCACTGGAACAGGCCACTGTCACACATTTAGGCCCAGGCACCAAGGCAGAGGAGAGAGGTCCCGTAACAGAGAATCTGGCCTTATGTCAGCACAGAATCTGTCTTCATGTCATAGCAGAGAATCAGGCTTCACGTCACCCACCACTGGAACAGGCCACTGTCACACATTTAGGCCCCGGCACCCAGACAGAGGAGAGGTTCATTCAACTTTGGGTTGCCCCGCAATATAATGGTAAAATGAAATTAAAAATAGTATTGAATGAGGAAGTGCCCTGGAGTAGAATAATATATTGTTAAGGGGAGGTAGTTAATATCTAATCTGCACAAGGGATGGACAGGTCCTGTGGGATCCATGCCTGGTTCATTTTTATGAACGTCAGCTTGTTCACATTGGCTGTAGACAGGCGGCTGTGTTTGTCTGTAATGACGCCCCCTGCCGTGCTGAATACACGTTCAGACAAAACGCTGGCCGCCGGGCAGGCCAGCACCTCCAAGGCATAAAAGGCTAGCTCTGGCCACGTGGACAATTTGGAGACCCAGAAGTTGAATGGGGCCGAACCATCAGTCAGTACGTGGAGGGGTGTGCACAGGTACTGTTCCACCATGTTAGTGAAATGTTGCCTCCTGCTAACACGTTCCGTATCAGGTGGTGGTGCACTTAGCTGTGGCGTGTTGACAAAACTTTTCCACATCTCTGCCATGCTAACCCTGCCCTCAGAGGAGCTGGGCGTGACACAGCTGCGTTGGCGACCTCTTGCTCCTCCTCTGCCTTCGCCTTGGGCTTCCTCTGGTTCCCCTGTGACATTTGGGAATGCTCTCAGTAGCGCGTCTACCAACGTGCGCTTGTACTCGCGCATCTTCCTATCACGCTCCAGTGTAGGAAGTAATGTGGGCACATTGTCTTTGTACCGGGGATCCAGCAGGGTGGCAACCCAGTAGTCCGCACACGTTAAAATGTGGGCAACTCTGCTGTCGTTGCGCAGGCACTGCAGCATGTAGTCGCTCATGTGTGCCAGGCTGCCCAGAGGTAAGGACAAGCTGTCCTCTGTGGGAGGCGTATCGTCATCGTCCTGTTTTTCCCCCCAGCCACGCACCAGTGATGGGCCTGAGCTGCTTTGGGTGCCACCCCGCTGTGAACATGCTTCATCCTCATCCTCCTCCACCTCCTCCTCATCCTCGTCCTCCTCGTCCTCCAGTAGTGGGCCCTGTCTGGCCACATTTGTACCTGGCCTCTGCTGTTGCAAAAAACCTCCCTCTGAGTCACTTCGAAGAGACTGGCCTGAAAGTGCTAAAAATGACCCCTCTTCCTCCTCTTCCTCCTGTGCCACCTCCTCTTCCATCATCGCCCTAAGTGTTTTCTCAAGGAGACATAGAAGTGGTATTGTAACGCTGATAACGGCGTCATCGCCACTGGCCATGTTGGTGGAGTACTCGAAACAGCGCAACAGGGCACACAGGTCTCGCATGGAGGCCCAGTCATTGGTGGTGAAGTGGGTCTGATCCGCAGTGCGACTGACCCGTGCGTGCTGCAGCTGAAACTCCACTATGGCCTGCTGCTGCTCGCACAGTCTGTCCAGCATATGCAAGGTGGAGTTCCACCTGGTGGGCACGTCGCATATGAGGCGGTGAGCGGGAAGGCCGAAGTTACGCTGTAGCGCAGACAGGCGAGCAGCGGCAGGGTGTGAACGCCGGAAGCGCGAACAGACGGCCCGCACTTTATGCAGCAGCTCTGACATGTCGGGGTAGTTGCGAATGAACTTCTGCACCACCAAATTCAGCACATGCGCCAGGCAAGGGATGTGCGTCAAACCGGCTAGTCCCAGAGCTGCAACGAGATTTTGCCCATTATCGCACACCACCAGGCCGGGCTTGAGGCTCACCGGCAGCAACTACTCGTCGGTCTGTTGTTCTATACCCCGCCACAACTCCTGTGCGGTGTGGGGCCTGTCCCCCAAACATATGAGTTTCAGAATGGCCTGCTGACGTTTACCCCGTGCTGTGCTGAAGTTGGTGGTGAAGGTGTGTGGCTGACTGGATGAGCAGGTGGAAGGAGAGGAGGAGGAAGCTGAGTAGGAGGAGGAGGAGACAGGAGGCAAAGAATGTTGCCCTGCGATCCTTGGCGGCGGAAGGACGTGCGCCAAATAGCTCTCCGCCTGGGGCCCAGCCGCCACTACATTTACCCAGTGTGCAGTTAGGGAGATATAGCGTCCCTGGCCGTGCTTACTGGTCCACGTATCTGTGGTTAGGTGGACCTTGCCACAGATGGCGTTGCGCAGTGCACACTTGATTTTATCGGACACTTGTTTGTTCAGGGAAGGCACGGCTCTCTTAGAGATGTAGTGGCGGCTGGGAACAACATACTGTGGGACAGCAAGTGACATGAGCTGTTTGAAGCTGTGTGTGTACACCAGCCTAAATGACAGCATTTCATAGGCCAGTAGTTTAGAAATGCTGGCATTCAGGGCCAGGGATCGAGGGTGGCTAGGTGAGAATTTAAGCTTTCTCTCAAATGTTTGTGAGATGGAGAGCTGAACGCTGCCGTGTGACATGGTTGAGATGCTTGGTGACGCAGGTGGTGGTGTTGGTGGTACATCCCATGTTTGCTGGGCGGCAGGTGCCAACGTTCCTCCAGAGGGGGAGGAAGAGGCCGAGGCGGCAGCAGCAGCAGTAGAAGAGGCCGAGGCGGCGGCAGCAGCAGAAGAGGCCGAGGCCGCAGCAGCAGAAGAGGTAGCAGGGGGAGCCTGAGTGACTTCCTTGTTTTTAAGGTGTTTAATCCACTGCAGTTCATGCTTTGCATGCAGGTGCCTGGTCATGCAGGTTGTGCTAAGGTTAAGAACGTTAATGCCTCGCTTCAGGCTCTGATGGCACAGCGTGAAAACCACTCGGGTCTTGTCGTCAGCACATTGTTTGAAGAAGTGCCATGCCAGGGAACTCCTTGAAGCTGCCTTTGGGGTGCTCGGTCCCAGATGGCGGCGGTCAGTAGCAGGCGGAGTCTCTTGGCTGCGGGTGTTCTGATTTTGCCCACTGCTCACTCTTTTGCTACGCTGTTGGCTCGGTCTCACCACTGCCTCTTCCTCCGAACTGTGAAAGTCAGTGGCACGACCTTCATTCCATGTGGGGTCTAGGACCTCATCGTCCCCTGCATCGTCTTCCACCCAGTCTTGATCCCTGACCTCCAGTTCAGTCTGCACACTGCAGAAAGACGCAGCAGTTGGCACCTGTGTTTCGTCATCATCAGAGACGTGCTGAGGTGGTATTCCCATGTCCTCATCATCAGGAAAAATAAGTGGTTGTGCGTTAGTGCATTCTATTTCTTCCACCCCTGGGGAAGGGCTAGGTGGATGCCCTTGGGAAACCCTGGCAGCAGAGTCTTCAAACAGCATAAGAGACTGCTGCATAACTTGAGGCTCAGACAGTTTCCCTGATATGCATGGGGGTGATGTGACAGACCAATGGGCTTGGTTTTCATGCGCCATCTGTGCGCTTTCTGCAGAAGACTGGGTGGGAGATAATGTGAATGTGCTGTGTCCACTGTCGGCCACCCAATTGACTAATGCCTGTACCTGCTCAGGCCTTACCATCCTTAGAACGGCATTGGGCCCCACCAAATATCGCTGTAAATTCTGCTGGCTACTGGGACCTGAAGTAGTTGGTTCACTAGGACGTGTGGCTGTGGCAGAACGGCCACGTCCTCTCCCAGCACCAGAGGGTCCACTAACACCACCACGACCATGTCCACGTCCGCGTCCCTTATTAGATGTTTTCCTCATTGTTCCCGTTCACCACAATTTTGAGAATGGCAAATTTGGGAATGCTTTTTCAACCCAGAACAAAAAGTCTGCTTTTACGGTCACTACAAATAACTTGACCAGCTAAAACTGTGCAGATTTGGTTGAATAGAGATGTGAGACCTGTTTTTTTTTGCGCTGTGTGACAGTTATAGGTTTAATCACAGAATGACACTTTTATCAGCACGCTAGCGTGTGTCTTAGGTTTTTCTGAATGACACTATCAATACCTTTAATGTAAGTTTTTCTTTTTGGGATAGATTTCAAGTAGGCCTCAAATACCACAAACTAGTTATTTTGACAATGGCAAATTTGGGAATGCTTTTTCAACCCAGAACAAAAAGTCTGCTTTTACGGTCACTACAAATAACTTGACCAGCTAAAACTGTGCAGATTTGGTTGAATAGAGATGTGAGACCTGTTTTTTTTTGCGCTGTGTGACAGTTATAGGTTTAATCACAGAATGACACTTCTATCAGCACGCTAGCGTGTGTCTTAGGTTTTTCTGAATGACACTATCAATACCTTCAATGTAAGTTTTTCTTTTTGGGATAGATTTCAGGTAGGCCTCAAATACCACAAACTAGTTATTTTCAGAATGGCAAATTTGGGAATGCTTTTTCAACCCAGAACAAAAAGTCTGCTTTTACGGTCACTACAAATAACTTGACCAGCTAAAACTGTGCAGATTTGGTTGAATAGAGATGTGAGACCTGTTTTTTTTTTGCGCTGTGTGACAGTTATAGGTTTAATCACAGAATGACACTTCTATCAGCACGCTAGCGTGTGTCTTAGGTTTTTCTGAATGACACTATCAATACCTTCAATGTAAGTGTTTCTTTTTGGGATAGATTTCAAGTAGGCCTCAAATACCACAAACTAGTTATTTTCAGAATGGCAAATTTGGGAATGCTTTTTCAACCCAGAACAAAAAGTCTGCTTTTACGGTCACTACAAATAACTTGACCAGCTAAAACTGTGCAGATTTGGTTGAATAGAAATGTCAGGTCTATTTTTTAGGCGCTGGGTGACAGGCTCAACTTGCCCCTGATGTAATATATGGCCAAAAAATAACCACACTGTTGATGGTTAAATGCACTTGGGTGACAAAGGCTCAGCCTGCACCAGATGTAGTATACGGCCAAAAAATAACCAGACTGTTGATGGTTAATTGCACTTCTTTGACACAGGCTCAGCCTGCAGCTAATGTAGTATATGGCCAAAAAATAACCAGACTGTTGATGGTTAAATGCACTTCGGTGACACAGGCTCAGCCTGCAGCTGATGTAGGATATAGCACAAAATAGCCACACTATCGATGGTTAAATACACTTGGTGATAGCTCGTGCTGGCGCACCACAAGTCACAAAATGGCCGCCGATCACCCCAGAAAAAAAGTGATCTAAAAACGCTCTGGGCAGCCTCAAAAAAGTGAGCAAGTCAATAATAGCACTTCAATGATCCACAGCTGCAGATCGATCACAGAATGAAGTCTTTTGGAGGAGTTAATCTGCCTAATCTCGCCCTAACGTCGCAGCTGCAACCTCTCCCTATACTGATCATAGCAGAGTGACGTGCGGCGCTACGTGACTCCAGCTTAAATAGAGGCTGGGTCACATGGTGCACTGGCCAATCACAGCCATGCCAATAGTAGGCATGGCTGTGATGGCCTCTTGGGCCAAGTAGTATGACGCTTGTTGATTGGCTGCTTTGCAGCCTTTAAAAAAGCGCCAAGAAAGCGCCGAACACCGAACCCGGACTTTTACGAAAAAGTATACAGTTCGGGTTCGCTCATCCCTACTTACCTGTAAAGGTAGCTGCATAAATATCACATTCTGATGCAAGAATATGACAATCTTACAGAGAGGAGTGACACTACATAGACAATACATATCACTTTCTACAGACCAATTTCCCAATTGAAACCACTGATTGACATATACTGCTCCATTTCTCTTTAAGGGAAGAGGTTCTTCAGCAGCTAAAGTGTTTATTTCTACAATGTGGAGTTACTGATTCCGTAGAGCAACTTAAATACCTATCTGAGATGATGCAGACCTTTTGGAAAAGGATGAGGGTTTATTATCTTTCAGTCTATAATGGGCAGGAATAGTCCTCTGGCTCATCCATAACAGGTTCCACCGCAATTATGTGACCTGTGTCATAGCCAGTGGATTTGTGATGTTAAGTGGTCACAGAGCTCATTTTGGCTCCTACTTTTATTATTCATTATTTACAGTAGGGACTATATTATTAAGTATATACTATTTTAATTTCCATAATTAATATTTAATATATTCTCATTATCAGTGGAAGTCCCAGCAGTCAACCCCTAAGTGACCAGACATTTATGGTATGCCATATTGATATTCTGTAAGTATTAATTATGAATAGCTCTTTTTAAATAGCCATCTTGTGGTATGAATTATTAGTGCAATAGTTCCCGTCAGTATTCTGCTACAGGAAATGGCTCTCTAAATCTTTAAACAGGCTAAGGCTAACTTTTAGGAAAGTTTGTTGACACACTACCTGCTACCATTAACCAATGCCTATATCATGCTAATGGGTCTACAGAGCAATGGTAGTGAATTAGATTTTTTTGCAGCATTAGGGCTCATTCACAGGAACGTGTGAAGCCCGTGCCCATGCTGTGGACCGCAAATTGCAGTCCGCAATGCACGGGCACCGTCCGTGGGGCAGGCGCGTGGGGATCGCATACCCATTGACTTGAATGGATCTGCGATCCTTCCGTTCCGCAAAAAGATAAAGCAAGTTCTATACTTTTGCGGTGCGGAAGCACAGAACAGAACCCCAGAAAGCACTCTGTAGTGCTTCCGTAGTGTTCCATTCCGTTTCGCATCTCCGGATTTGCAGACCCATTGAAATGAATGGGTCCACATTCATGATGCGGAATGGCCATGGAACGGTGCCAGTGTATTGCGGATCCGCAAATGAGGTCCGCAATATGGCAATGAGCATCACACATTCCTGTGAACGAGCCCTTACATATGCCTTAGGCCCGTTCACATGACCGGATTTTTGGGCCACACCCAATCCTCATTTTTTGCAGATCAGATGCGGACCCATTCATTTGTGGCCACTGGCCACAAAAAAAGTGGGCAGCATACTGTGTGCTATCTGTACCTGTAAGTCCATTCCACAGCCCCACAGAAAAGAACATGTCCTATTCTTGTCAGTTTCTACAGACCCTCCAAATGTGGCCGGACCCCCTATAGCAGTGGTGGCAAACCTATGGCACAGGTGCCAGAGACGGCACACAGAGCCCTCTCTGTGGGCACCCCCACCCTGTAAAAAGTCTATGCTGTACCAATATGCCTTAGACTTTTCATGCCATTCATCAGTGCAGGGCGCACTATGAACAGCACAGGCGGCACACTGAATGTAGGCAGGCTATTATAGCTAAATAATAAAGTACATGGAAGATATACTATATTGGACTGTAGTATTCAGGTTACATTGCCGTGTTGGCACTTTGAGATAATTAAGTGGGTTTTGGGTTGCAGTTTGGGCACTAGGTCTGTGAAAGGTTCGCCATCACTGCCCTATAGTAATGATACTTACCTGATCCTCGCCACTGGGTTGCAGTGTCATTGCTGCCCGATCTGCAGGTCTCGGGTCTCCCCATGCCAATATCAAGATTGACATGGTTCACTTAACTGCTTTGGCCAATAACTGTCATATGGCAAATGGGTGACATGTCACTGCTGCGGCAGTCATTGGCTGTCTTGGTCACATGCCCTTATGAAACCGGATGTTGACACAGGGAGACCTAGGACCTGCAGAAGTGGCAAGGTAGTGATGGGCTGGAACCCAGAAGTGAGGATCAGGGAAATAGGATTACCACCTTGGGTCCAGCCACACTGGGGGAGTAAATGTCTACAGTACCGAACAACCAATTTAACATACCAGAGCCTTGATGTGTTCACTCCAAAAACTGGTTTTGCAGATGTTTCCCTGAAATGTTAATTGATTAGGTGTTTCACAGATAGCTATCTCTGTTGCACATCACTAGGCTGGTATTGACCTTGGTTTATATCTAGCATCCCCCTACTGACTTTAGTAACTGATTTGCATCTATTGGCTAAAACTACAGAGCACTAAGTCAGTGGGTTATTCCATTGGTGATCTGCAGCTTCAGCTAATAGCTTCAGAGCACTTAGTGATGTCATGATAGGAAGTCCTGGCTATGGCAACTGCTCAAGATGTGTAACTTTAAGCTCCTGAGACTCAGTGCAAAATTTGTTAAAGCTTTATTATGTCTTCTTAGAGTTGGCCTCCCACCAAATTAAGTAATCAGGGGAGAAGGGACTTACAAACAGAGGAGACCAAGAACCTAACTGTCAATCTGACTAAGGGTCTGTGTGCAGATGTGAGAAACTACCACAAGGTCAACCATCACTGTACCATTCCACCAATCTTGAGTTTATGGCAGAGTGGCTAGAAAGAAATCTCTCTTTCCTAAAAGACACATGAAAACCCACCTGGAGTTTGAAGAAAAGCATTTAACTTTCATACTATGAGAAACAAGATTCTCTGGTCTGATGAAACCACAATCAAACTATTTGCCCTCAATTCTAAGCATAATGTTTGAAGGAAACCAGACGCTGCTTGTTAAAGGAAATATTAATTATTAATATTTTGGACCAATAATTAATATTTATAAATAGGCGTGAGTCGTCTAGTGATGACTCCGCCTATTTATACCTAAAATAAGAACTATTTTAACTAGCTAATTGTACATCTCTGTTGCCTATACACTCCACGCGATTTACTACCACTATTCTACGGCGGCGACTACTAAAAACACTATACGCTGTATTATGAACAATAAAGAATATTTATTATGCAATACAATTATACAAGTCAAATAATACGCTATAATATATATATATATATATATATATATATATATATATACACACACACACACAGTACAGACCAAAAGTTTGGACACACCTTCTCATTCAAAGAGTTTTCTTTATTTTCATGACTATGAAGGCATCAAAATTCTGAATTAACACATGTGGAATTATATACATAACAAACAAGTGTGAAACAACTGAAAATATGTCATATTCTAGGTTCTTCAAAGTAGCCACCTTTTGCTTTGATTACTGCTTTGCACACTCTTGGCATTCTCTTGATGAGCTTCAAGAGGTAGTCCCCTGAAATGGTCTTCCAACAGTCTTGAAGGAGTTCCCAGAGATGCTTAGCACTTGTTGGCCCTTTTGCCTTCACTCTGCGGTCCAGCTCACCCCAAACCATCTCGATTGGGTTCAGGTCCGGTGACTGTGGAGGCCAGGTCATCTGGCGCAGCACCCCATCACTCTCCTTCATGGTCAAATAGCCCTTACTTTCAAAGTTTTCCCAATTTTTCGGCTGACGGACTGACCTTCATTTCTTAAAGTAAGCTGCTTTTTTCTTGCCATAATACAAATTCTAACAGTCTATTCAGTAGGACTATCAGCTGTGTATCCACCTGACTTCTCCTCAACGCAACTGATGGTCCCAACCCCATTTATAAGGCAGGAAATCCCACATATTAAACCTGACAGGACACACCTGTGAAGTGAAAACCATTTCAGGGGTTTACCTCTTAAAGCTCATCAAAAGAATGCCAAGAGTGTGCAAAGCACTAATCAAAGCAAAAGGTGGCTACTTTGAAGAACGTAGAATATGACATATTTTCAGTTGTTTCACACTTGTTTGTTATGTATATAATTCCACATGTGTTAATTCATAGTTTTGATGCCTTCAGTGTGAATCTACAATTTTCATAGTCATGAAAATAAAGAAAACTCTTTGAATGAGGTGTGTCCAAACTTTTAATCTGTACTGTATATTTAAAGATATATGGATATATATATATATATATATATATATATACAGTACAGACCAAAACTATGAATTAACAATTATATACATAACAAACAAGTGTGAAACAACTGAAAATATGTCATATTCTAGGTTCTTCAAAGTAGCCACCTTTTGCTTTGATTACTGCTTTGCACACTCTTGGCATTATCTTGATGAGCTTCAAGAGGTAGTCCCCTGAAATGGTTTTCACTTCATAGGTGTGCCCTGTCAGGTTTAATAAGTGGGATTTCTTGCCTTATAAATGGGGTTGGGACCATCAGTTGCGTTGAGGAGAAGTCAGGTGGATACACAGCTGATAGTCCTACTGAATAGACTGTTAGAATTTGTATTATGGCAAGAAAAAAGCAGCTAAGTAAAGAAAAACTAGTGGCCATCATTACTTTAAGAAATGAAGGTCAGTCAGTCAGCCGAAAAATTGGGAAAACTTTGAAAGTAAGGGCTATTTGACCATGAAGGAGAGTGATGGGGTGCTGCGCCAGATGACCTGGCCTTCACAGTCACCGGACCTGAACCCAATCGAGATGGTTTGGGGTGAGCTGGACCGCAGAGTGAAGGCAAAAGGGCCAACAAGTGCTAAGCATCTCTGGAAACTCCTTCAAGACTGTTGGAAGACCATTTCAGGGGACTACATCTTGAAGCTCATCAAGAGAATGCCAAGAGTGTGCAAAGCAGTAATCAAAGCAAAAGGTGGCTACTTTGAAGAACCTAGAATATGACATATTTTCAGTTGTTTCACACTTGTTTGTTATGTATATAATTCCACATGTGTTAATTCATAGTTTTAATGCCTTCATAGTCATGAAAATAAAGAAAACTCTTTGAATGAGAAGGTGTGTCCAAACTTTTGGTCTGTACTGTATATATATATATATATATATATATATATATACACATAGACTTACACACCGCAGTATAGTAACAGTACTACAATAAACACAATACAAACCTAAATACACTACATAGTACACAATTCCCATTCCACCCCACACACACTATCTATACATTACACTTACATACACACAAATATCAGCAACCCACCTGCCTGGCTACTCACTGTCCCTATGGGGCAACAAGGGGTTAAACAATTGTGTCACTGCAGGGGTTAATACTTGCAGACCAGGGAACACAGGGTCAGTATTGGGTTCAACAGGTATAGTGCAGCAGTGAAGGGGTTACTTCTGCAGGGGTTACAGGGTCCACAGGGAGGGCTGCTGGGAATGCAGGGGTTAAAGGGATCAGGGCAGCAAGTAATGCAGTGAAGGGGTTACTGCTGCATGGGTTACAGGGTCCACAGGGAGGGCTGCTGGGAATGCAGGGGTTAAAGGGATCAGGGCAGCAGGCAATGCAGGGATTACTGCAGTACTAAAGGGGTTACAGGGGTCTGGGACAGCAGGGGTTAACAAGGAAGCGATACTTAACCAGCTGGCATTCCAGAGGGGGGGGGGCTGGTTGCTCCGCACAGGCTGTGTGCTCTCCCCTCCTGGGGCTGGTCGCTGTCTTCAGAGCGCAATGCAGCTCATTGCTGCCTGCGCCCTCTTCCTTGCTAGAGGTGCCTAGCAAGGGAGGTGATCAGCCCAGCAAGGCTTCAGGGGTTAATGCTGGACTGAATGCTGGGGTTCAGGGCAGCAGGGGTTATTAAGGACTCTGCTGGGCAGGATCAGTCCAGCAAGGGGTTAAATATCAGGTGGGACACAGGGGGTTGCAGAGCAGGGGTTACTGCTACTTAGCCAGCTTGTTTGTCTCAACTTTCTCCATGGGGAACTGTTCGATCCATCTTTCTTTTTTTGAGCTGCTCCCATGTGTGACTGTTAGTTGTCCAGTTCCAAGAGGGAGAGCCTTTATCCTGGCTTGGATAATATAAGCCCACAAGCAGCCCCCCTTTTCAAACCAAGGTGCAGAAATATGACATCATCGTGGGCGTGTGACGGAATGCTTGCACTCAGAATTGCCAGTTGGCCCCGTGAGGCTAGCTCAGGATCTGTACAGACAAAGGAATCAAAGGAATTCCTGCCAAAGGTGTAAATGAGAGCATCCGTCATAACAATCCCTAAACAGAACTAGGCTTATGTATGTATATATATATATATATATATATATATATACACACACACACATACATATACACATACACATTACACAACCTGGGGATCATATCAGTATATATATATATATATATATATATATATATATATATATATTATACAGTACAGACCAAAAGTTTGGACACACCTTCTCATTCAAAGAGTTTTCTTTATTTTCATGACTATGAAAATTGTAGATTCACACTGAAGGCATCAAAATTATGAATTAACACATGTGGAATTATATACATAACAAATAAGTGTGAAACAACTGAAAATATGTCATATTCTGGGTTCTTCAAAGTAGCCACCTTTTGCTTTGATTACTGCTTTGCACACTCTTGGCATTCTCTTGATGAGCTTCAAGAGGTAGTCCCCTGAAATGGTCTTCCAACAGTCTTGAAGGAGTTCCCAGAGATGCTTAGCACTTGTTGGCCCTTTTGCCTTCACTCTGCGGTCCAGCTCACCCCAAACCATCTCGATTGGGTTCAGGTCCGGTGACTGTGGAGGCCAGGTCATCTGGCGCAGCACCCCATCACTCTCCTTCATGGTCAAATAGCCCTTACTTTCAAAGTTTTCCCAATTTTTCGGCTGACGGACTGACCTTCATTTCTTAAAGTAAGCTGCTTTTTTCTTGCCATAATACAAATTCTAACAGTCTATTCAGTAGGACTATCAGCTGTGTATCCACCTGACTTCTCCTCAACGCAACTGATGGTCCCAACCCCATTTATAAGGCAGGAAATCCCACTTATTAAACCTGACAGGACACACCTGTGAAGTGAAAACCATTTCAGGGGTTTACCTCTTGAAGCTCATCAAAAGAATGCCAAGAGTGTGCAAAGCACTAATCAAAGCAAAAGGTGGCTACTTTGAAGAACGTAGAATATGATATATTTTCAGTTGTTTCACACTTGTTTGTTATGTATATAATTCCACATGTGTTAATTCATAGTTTTGATGCCTTCAGTGTGAATCTACAATTTTCATAGTCATGAAAATAAAGAAAACTCTTTGAATGAGGTGTGTCCAAACTTTTAATCTGTACTGTATATTTAAAGATATATGGATATATATATATATACAGTACAGACCAAAAGTTTGGACACACCTTCTCATTCAAAGAGTTTTCTTTATTTTCATGACTATGAAGGCATCAAAACTATGAATTAACAATTATATACATAACAAACAAGTGTGAAACAACTGAAAATATGTCATATTCTAGGTTCTTCAAAGTAGCCACCTTTTGCTTTGATTACTGCTTTGCACACTCTTGGCATTATCTTGATGAGCTTCAAGAGGTAGTCCCCTGAAATGGTTTTCACTTCATAGGTGTGCCCTGTCAGGTTTAATAAGTGGGATTTCTTGCCTTATAAATGGGGTTGGGACCATCAGTTGCGTTGAGGAGAAGTCAGGTGGATACACAGCTGATAGTCCTACTGAATAGACTGTTAGAATTTGTATTATGGCAAGAAAAAAGCAGCTAAGTAAAGAAAAACTAGTGGCCATCATTACTTTAAGAAATGAAGGTCAGTCAGTCAGCCGAAAAATTGGGAAAACTTTGAAAGTAAGGGCTATTTGACCATGAAGGAGAGTGATGGGGTGCTGCGCCAGATGACCTGGCCTTCACAGTCACCGGACCTGAACCCAATCGAGATGGTTTGGGGTGAGCTGGACCGCAGAGTGAAGGCAAAAGGGCCAACAAGTGCTAAGCATCTCTGGAAACTCCTTCAAGACTGTTGGAAGACCATTTCAGGGGACTACATCTTGAAGCTCATCAAGAGAATGCCAAGAGTGTGCAAAGCAGTAATCAAAGCAAAAGGTGGCTACTTTGAAGAACCTAGAATATGACATATTTTCAGTTGTTTCACACTTGTTTGTTATGTATATAATTCCACATGTGTTAATTCATAGTTTTAATGCCTTCATAGTCATGAAAATAAAGAAAACTCTTTGAATGAGAAGGTGTGTCCAAACTTTTGGTCTGTACTGTATATATATATATATATATATATATATATATATATATACTGATATGATCCCCAGGTTGTGTAATGTGTATGTGTATATGTATGTGTGTGTGTGTATATATATAAATATATATATAAATTTTATACATACATAAGCCTAGTTCTGTTTAGGGATTGTTATGACGGATGCTCTCATTTACACCTTTGGCAGAATTCCTTTGTTCCTTTGTCTGTACAGATCCTGAGCTAGCCTCACGGGCCAACTGGCAATTCTGAGTGCAAGCATTCCGTCACACGCCCACGATGATGTCATATTTCTGCACCTTGGTTTGAAAAGGGGGGCTGCTTGTGGGCTTATATATCAAGCCAGGATAAAGGCTCTCCTCTTGGAACTGGACAACTAACAGTCACACATGGAGCAGCTCAAAAAAAGAAAGATGGATCGAACAGTTCCCCATGGAGAAAGTTGAGACAAACAAGCTGGCTAAGTAGCAGTACCCTGTCTCTGCAACCCCTGTGTCCACCTGATATTTAACCCCTTGCTGGACTGATCCTGCCCAGCAGAGTCCTTAATAACCCCTGCTGCCCTGAACCCCAGCATTCAGTCCAGCATTAACCCCTGAAGCCTTGCTGGGCTGATCACCTCCCTTGCTAGGCCCTCTAGCAAGGAAGAGGCGCAGGCAGCAATGAGCTGCATTGCGCTCTGAAGACAGCGACCAGCCCCAGGAGGGGAGAGCACACAGCCTGTGCGGAGCAACCAGCCCCCCCCCCTCTGGAATGCCAGCTGGTTAAGTATCGCTTCCTTGTTAACCCTGCTGTCCCAGACCCCTGTAACCCCTTTAGTACTGCAGTAATCCCTGCATTGCCTGCTGCCCTGATCCCTTTAACCCCTGCATTCCCAGCAGCCCTCCCTGTGGACCCTGTAACCCATGCAGCAGTAACCCCTTCACTGCATTACTTGCTGCCCTGATCCCTTTAACCCCTGCATTCCCAGCAGCCCTCCCTGTGACCTGTAACCCTGCAGAAGTAACCCCTTCACTGCTGCACTATACCTGTTGAACCCAATACTGACCCTGTGTTCCCTGGTCTGCAAGTATTAAACCCCTGCAGTGACACAATTGTTTAACCCCTTGTTGCCCCATAGGGACAGTGAGTAGCCAGGCAGGTGGGTTGCTGATATTTGTGTGTATGTAAGTGTAATGTATAGATAGTGTGTGTGGGGTGGAATGGGAATTGTGTACTATGTAGTGGTATTTAGGTTTGTATTGTGTTTATTGTAGTACTGTTACTATACTGCGGTGTGTAAGTCTATGTGTATATAATATATATATATATATTATATATATATACAGTACAGACCAAAAGTTTGGACACACCTTCTCATTCAAAGAGTTTTCTTTATTTTCATGACTATGAAGGCATTAAAACTATGGAATTAACACATGTGGAATTATATACATAACAAACAAGTGTGAAACAACTGAAAATATGTCATATTCTAGGTTCTTCAAAGTAGCCACCTTTTGCTTTGATTACTGCTTTGCACACTCTTGGCATTCTCTTGATGAGCTTCAGATGTAGTCCCCTGAAATGGTCTTCCAACAGTCCTTGAAGGAGTTTCCAGAGATGCTTAGCACTTGTTGGCCCTTTTGCCTTCACTCTGCGGTTCCAGCTCACCCCAAACCATCTCGATTGGGTTCAGGTCCGGTGACTGTGAAAGGCCAGGTCATCTGGCAGCACCCCATCACTCTCCTTCATGGTCAAATAGCCCTTACTTTCAAAGTTTTCCCAATTTTTCGGCTGACTGACTGACCTTCATTTCTTAAAGTAATGATTGGCCACTAGTTTTTCTTTACTTAGCTGCTTTTTACTTGCCATAATACAAATTCTAACAGTCTATTCAGTAGACTATCAGCTGTGTATCCACCTGACTTCTCCTCAACGCAACTGATGGTCCCAACCCCATTTATAAGGCAAGAAATCCCACTTATTAAACCTGACAGGGCACACCTATGAAGTGAAAAACCATTTCAGGGACTACCTCTTGAAGCTCATCAAGATAATGCCAAGAGTGTGCAAAGCAGTAATCAAAGCAAAAGGTGGCTACTTTGAAGAACCTAGAATATGACATATTTTCAGTTGTTTCACACTTGTTTGTTATGTATATAATTGTTAATTCATAGTTTTGGTCTGTACTGTATATATATATATATATATATATATATCCATATATCTTTAAATATACAGTACAGATTAAAAGTTTGGACACACCTCATTCAAAGAGTTTTCTTTATTTTCATGACTATGAAAATTGTAGATTCACACTGAAGGCATCAAACAATGAATTAACACATGTGGAATTATATACATAACAAACAAGTGTGAAACAACTGAAAATATGTCATATTCTACGTTCTTCAAAGTAGCCACCTTTTGCTTTGATTAGTGCTTTGCACACTCTTGGCATTCTTTTGATGAGCTTTAAGAGGTAACCCTGAATTGGTTTTCACTTCACAGGTGTGTCCTGTCAGGTTTAATATGTGGGATTTCCTGCCTTATAAATGGGGTTGGGACCATTCAGTTGCGTTGAGGAGAAGTCAGGTGGATACACAGCTGATAGTCCTACTGAATAGACTGTTAGAATTTGTATTATGGCAAGAAAAAAGCAGCTTACTTTAAGAAATGAAGGTCAGTCCGTCAGCCGAAAAATTGGGAAAACTTTGAAAGTAAGGGCTATTTGACCATGAAGGAGAGTGATGGGGTGCTGCGCCAGATGACCTGGCCTCCACAGTCACCGGACCTGAACCCAATCGAGATGGTTTGGGTGAGCTGGACCGCAGAGTGAAGGCAAAAGGGCCAAACAAGTGCTAAGCATCTCTGGGAAACTCCTTCAAGACTGTTGGAAGACCATTTCAGGGGACTACCTCTTGAAGCTCATCAAGAGAATGCCAAGAGTGTGCAAAGCAGTAATCAAAGCAAAAGGTGGCTACTTTGAAGAACTAGAATATGACATATTTTCAGTTGTTTCACACTTGTTTGTTATGTATATAATTCCACATGTGTTAATTCAGAATTTTGATGCCTTCATAGTCATGAAATAAAGAAAACTCTTTGAATGAGAAGGTGTGTCCAAACTTTTGGGTCTGTACTGTGTGTGTGTGTGTATATATATATATATACAATATATATATATATATATTATAGCGTATTATTTGACTTGTATAATTGTATTGCATAATAAATATTCTTTATTGTTCATAATACAGCGTATAGTGTTTTTAGAAGTCGCCGCCGTAGAATAGTGGTAGTAAATCGCGTGGAGTGTATAGGCAACAGAGATGTACAATTAGCTATTAAAATAGTTCTTATTTTAGGTATAAATAGCGGAGTCATCACTAGACGACTCACGCCAATTTATAAATATTAATTATTGGTCCAAAATATTAATAATTAATATTTCCTTTAACAAGCAGCGTCTGGTTTCCTTCAAACATTATGCTTAGAATTGAGGGCAAATAGTTTGATTGTGGTTTCATCAGACCAGAGAATCTTGTTTCTCATAGTATGAAAGTTAAATGCTTTTTCTCAAACTCCAGGTGGGTTTCATGTGTCTTTTAGGAAAGAGAGATTTCTTTCTAGCCACTCTGCCATAACTCAAGATTGGTGGAATGGTACAGTGTATGGTTGACCTTGTGGTAGTTTCTCACATCTGCACACAGACCCTTAGTCAGATTGACAGTTAGGTTCTTGGTCTCCTCTGTTTGTAAGTCCCTTCTCCCCCCCCCCTGATTACTTAATTTGGTGGGAGGCCAACTCTAAGAAGACATAATAAAGCTTTAACAAATTTTGCACTGAGTCTCAGGAGCTTAAAGTTACACATCTGAGCAGTTGCCATAGCCAGGACTTCCTATCATGACATCACTAAGTGCTCTGAAGCTATTAGCTGAAGCTGCAGATCACCAATGGAATAACCCACTGACTTAGTGCTCTGTAGTTTTAGCCAATAGATGGCAAATCAGTTACTAAAGTCAGTAGGGGGATGCTAATATAAACCAAGGTCAATACCAGCCTAGTGATGTGCAACAGAGATAGCTATCTGTGAAACACCTAATCAATTAACATTTCAGGGAAACATCTGCAAAACCAGTTTTTGGAGTGAACACATCAAGGCTCTGGTATGTTAAATTGGTTGTTCGGTACTGTAGACATTTACTCCCCCAGTGTGGCTGGACCCAAGGTGGTAATCCTATTTTCCCTGATCCTCACTTCTGGTTCCAGCCCATCACTACCTTGCCACTTCTGCAGGTCCTAGGTCTCCCTGTGTCAACATCCGGTATCATAAGGGCATGTGACCAAGACAGCCAATGACTGCCGCAGCAGTGACATGTCACCCATTTGCCATATGACAGTTATTGGCCAAGCAGTAAGTGAACCATGTCAAACTTGATATTGGCATGGGGAGACCCGAGACCTGCAGATCGGGCAGCAATGACACTGCAACCCAGTGGCGAGGATCAGGTAAGTATCATTACTATAGGGCAGTGATGGCGAACCTTTCACAGACCTAGTGCCCAAACTGCAACCAAAACCCACTTAATTATCTCAAAGTGCCAACACGGCAATGTAACCTGAATACTACAGTCCAATATAGTATATCTTCCATGTACTTTATTATTTAGCTATATAGCCTGCCTACATTCAGTGTGCCGCCTGTGCTGTTCATAGTGCGCCCTGCACTGATGAATGGCATGAAAGTCTAAGGCATATTGGTACTGCATAGACTTTTTACAGGGTGGGGGTGCCCACAGAGAGGGCTCTGTGTGCCGTCTCTGGCACCTGTGCCATATGGTTTGCCACCACTGCTATAGGGGGTCCGGCCACATTTGGAGGGTCTGTAGAAACTGACAAGAAAAGGACATGTTCTTTCTGTGGGGCTGTGGAATGGACTTACAGGTACAGATAGCACACAGTATGCAGCCCACTTTTTTTGTGGCCAGTGGCCACAAATGAATGGGTCCGCATCTGATCTGCAAAAATGAGGATTGGTAGTGGCCCAAAAAATCCGGTCATGTGAACGGGCCTAAGGCATATGTAAGGGCTCGTTCACAGGAATGTGTGATGCTCATTGCCATATGCGGACCTCATTGCGGATCCGCAATACACTGGCACCGTTCCATGGCCATTCCGCATCATGAATGTGACCCATTCATTTCAATGGGTCTGCAAATCCGGAGATGCGAAACGGAATGGAACACTACGGAAGCACTACAGAGTGCTTTCTGGGGTTTCTGTTCTGTGCTTCCGCACCGCAAAAGTATAGAACTTGCTTTATCTTTTTGCGGTAACGGAAGGATCGCAGATCCATTCAAGTCAATGGGTATGCGATCCCCACGCCCAGCCCTAGCAAAAACGGACGGTGCCCGTGCATTGCGGACTGCAATTTGCGGTCCACAGCATGGGCACGGGCTTCACACGTTCCTGTGAATGAGCCCTAATGCTGCAAAAAAATCTAATTCACTACCATTGCTCTGTAGACTCCATTAGCTGATATAGGCATTGGTTAATGGTAGCAGGTAGTGTGTCAACAAACTTTCCTAAAAGTTAGCCTTAGCCTGTTTAAAGATTTAGAGAGCCATTTCCTGTAGCAGAATACTGACGGGAACTATTGCACTAATAATTCATACCACAAGATGGCTATTTAAAAAGAGCTATTCATAATTAATACTTACAGAATATCAATATGGCATACCATAAATGTCTGGTCACTTAGGGGTTGACTGCTGGGACTTCCACTGATAATGAGAATATATTAAATATTAATTATGGAAATTATAATAGTATATACTTAATAATATAGTCCCTACTGAAAATAATGAATAATAAAAGTAGGAGCCAAAATGAGCTCTGTGACCACTTAACATCACAAATCCACTGGCTATGACACAGGTCACATAATGCGGTGGAACCGTTATGGATGAGCCATAGGACTATTCCTGCCCATTATAGACTGAAAGATAATAAACCCTCATCCTTTTCCATAAGGTCTGCATCATCTCAGATAGGTATTAGTTGCTCTACGGAATCAGTAACTCCACATTGTAGAAAATAAACACTTAGCTGCTGAG
Organism: Bufo bufo; assembly: GCF_905171765.1. NCBI lineage: Eukaryota > Metazoa > Chordata > Amphibia > Anura > Bufonidae > Bufo > Bufo bufo. Next base: position 359,401,851 of record NC_053391.1, on the reverse strand, counting down.
AACTCTTCCCTAAAGAGAAATGGAGCAGTATATGTCAATCAGTGGTTTCAATTGGGAAATTGGGCTGTAGAAAGTGATATGTATTGTCTATGTAGTGTCACTCCTCTCTGTAAGATTGTCATATTCTTGCATCAGAATGTGATATTTATGCAGCTACCTTTACAGGTAAGTAGGGATGAGCGAACCCGAACTGTATACTTTTTCGTACAAGTCCGGGTTCGGTGTTCGGCGCTTTCTTGGCGCTTTTTTAAAGGCTGCAAAGCAGCCAATCAACAAGCGTCATACTACTTGGCCCAAGAGGCCATCACAGCCATGCCTACTATTGGCATGGCTGTGATTGGCCAGTGCACCATGTGACCCAGCCTCTATTTAAGCTGGAGTCACGTAGCGCCGCACGTCACTCTGCTATGATCAGTATAGGGAGAGGTTGCAGCTGCGACGTTAGGCGAGATTAGGCAGATTAACTCCACCAAAAGACTTCATTCTGTGATCGATCTGCAGCTGTGGATCATTGAAGTGCTATTATGACTTGCTCACTTTTTTGAGGCTGCCCAGAGCGTTTTTAGATCACTTTTTTTCTGGGGTGATCGGCGGCCATTTTGTGACTTGTGGGCGCAGCACGAGCTATCACCAAGTGTATTTAACCATCGATAGTGTGGCTATTTTGTGCTATATCCTACATCAGCTGCAGGCTGAGCCTGTGTCACCGAAGTGCATTTAACCATCAACAGTCTGGTTATTTTTTGGCCATATACTACATTAGCTGCAGGCTGAGCCTGTGTCAAAAAGTGCAATTAACCATCAACAGTCTGGTTATTTTTTGGCCGTATACTACATCTGGTGCAGGCTGAGCCTTTGTCACCCAAGTGCATTTAACCATCAACAGTGTGGTTATTTTTTGGCCATATATTACATCAGGGGCAAGTTGAGCCTGTCACCCAGCGCCTAAAAAATAGACCTGACATTTCTATTCAACCAAATCTGCACAGTTTTAGCTGGTCAAGTTATTTGTAGTGACCGTAAAAGCAGACTTTTTGTTCTGGGTTGAAAAAGCATCCCAAATTTGCCATTCTGAAAAT